>NW_023425416.1:600000-905000 GCF_014108245.1 Pipistrellus kuhlii | reverse complement strand
TGTGCCTGGCAGGGCTGAGTTTCCATTATCCCTCCTTAATGTTTTGGTAGACTGCCCCCGTTTCCATTTATTCCTACAACCATCCTAAGCTGATACATCAGAAAGCTGGCCGCATCTCCTGGCTGTGAGTGGACGCCGAGGCTGGGAGCGGGGAGCGGGGAGCGGAGCCGCAGGCAGAGGCAGGAGCAGGGAGCAGGCCGCAGGCAGAGGCGGCCCCAGGGAAAGGGGGCTCCGCAGGGCGCCTTGCACAGCACAGTGAGCGGGGAGGGGGAAGAATGCTAACCTTGGTGACTGGTTCGTCAAGACCACGAGGCAATTTTATTATTTTATGCAGAACTCCACCTAAACACATATTAAATATGAGGGTTAATATATCTCCCGGGGGAATGTATTGTATATTACCACGAAAATGAGACAGAACTACATAGTCGAGACACATTATGGATGGAAACACACATCTGAAGACTGTGCCCGGTTCCCACGTCTGTCTCCAGAGACCGGCCTCGATGGGCCGGGCTGGAGTGAGCCGGCACCGTATCTCGCTTGCTTATCGCCATGTGAAGAAGTGCGAAAAGAACAGGCAGTGGGAGATTAAAAAAAACTTCCCACAAAATAAAGAAAACCAAAGCAGAAAAGGAAAGGTCTAGTGCTGCTGTCTGTGTGCGAGACACAAGACTGCTCCAGCCGCTGATGCCGGCACATAAAATAAACACAGGTCACAGAATTAACAAATCATCATAACTGTCTCATACATCCTGGGCTGGCTGCGGAAAAACAAGATCATTCTGGATTTATATCTGTAAGTATGGGATTTCCTGGACAGCTAATATCCACAAACAATCAAACACAGGAGGAACCCGGGGAAAAAGGCAGCATTATTTCAAATTTGAGCTGAGAGTCGTGATTTGTAAAGGGCTGAACAGGAACTGGAGCTGAAATCCGAAGCACGGAAATTCCTCTGCTCGGCACTGATGGACACGGCTCTGTTTCTCTTGGCTCCGCACAGGTTTTTAGGTCACTGGGTTTGGATGTGTTGCCAGATGAGAATCTCACCAGTACAGAAACTTTGAAAATGACAACTAACTAATCCCTCAATTTAAATAAAATAATAGCTAAAAATTCTAATGATGCTTCACTCAAGAATCAGAGCTTTTTATACGACCTGTTGCCAATATTAGGGTCTTGGAATGATCTCATCTCTCATCCTGGCGAACTTCCAGCTCACGGTTTCATTAACCCAGGTACTGCAGGTGATAAAACTCATTTTTCCCTAAAGAGACAGCTAAAAAGTACCAGTTATACATTTATGAAGTACCAGCAATCAAAATTATGGATTTTCTAAAAGGTTTTTAACTACTTTTATTGAAAGGAAAATCGCTGTCTCAGACTTTTGTGACACTACAGCTAATAATAAATTTTACCACTTAGACGTAGCCGTAATAGGGTAGACAGTGTCAATAAAAGTGCGGAGCAGAGATGATCCCTGTCTTTTAAGTAATGCCTTCTAATCACATGCCGGAAAAGGCCACGTGAAACACCTACTGGCTCTTACGACACACGAACACACAGTGTGTCCACAGTGACGGCCTGTCTGCACACAGGCAGGGGTATGTAGAATTAATTGCAGGCGTAGACATTAAAAAATTCTTCTAATGCTTCTACAGCCTGCAAGAAAATCATTTCATTTCATTTGCATTTCTGACTAAACTCTGTTTGCTAAAAAAAAAAAAAAAAAAAAAAAAAAAAAAAGTGCATTCAAATGTTATTTGCTTCTTTTAGAGCAAACTGGCGGCACTGGGCCTGTTATTTCTGGCAAACTTGTCTGAACTTTTCTATCTAAGACGTTACAGATCACTAGAGGGCACTGTGGTGTTTAGGCCACTCTGACCTCTGAGGTCTTGAACTCCTGAACAATGCCAGAAATGTGAGAGGCTTTTTAAGGGGGAAAAGGTTTTTGGTACCATCCAATTTTTATTTTTCTAAAATGACTCAAAAATGCATGATACGCGGAAAAGTCAAACTCATGACAATATTAAGCTCATTTTGTAATGGTCAGACTGGGCATGCTGTGGGCTGGGGTTCAATGTGCATAGACGGCGAGGCCTCTCACGGCTCCGGCTCCGGCACTAACTAGGGGTCATTTCCATGCAGAACATCCAGGCATGCAAACTGAGAGCCACCAATGGGTTTGAAACAATTTATGATATCCGGCCTCTTTCGACATGTATTAGCATATACCTGGTTTCTTTAACATACACTTTGTTTTTCCAAAACCACAAACAGAGTTGCTGGAATTTCATGTGGAAGTGCTTAAGGGGCTGAAAGTTAACACCTTTGTGATCCTCCCAGCCTCACAGTGGCTGTTAAACAAAAGCCTCTTTGTCCAGGCTTTCTTGAAATGTTTTCTTAACATGTTCCAAGTAGTTTTAGGCAGGGAACTAAAGTAAACAAGATGTTACCATGATAAAAACACTTGTGAAAACATTACAGAAAGCACTTAGTAGTTTCTTTCACATAAAATTCTTCACAGTTTCGAGAAGTAAAATTCACAGAAAAAAATTGTTTAGAGCAAATTAGCAATGAAATGTCCTCTCCTGTCTACAACCCTCAGCCTTTTCCAAAGGCTCCAAGTTTCAGCTCGGGCACTTTCTTCCAGCCTTTCTTTCCCTGCGGCCCAGGCCCATTAGAGCACGTATAAAATTTACTTTGGCTTCAGTAAGTAATATGCATCTCACCAATATTCAAATACATTTTTGTTTTGCATGGTGTGTTGTTTTTTTCCAGGAGAAAAAAAAACCCAAACAATGGAAACAATAAAATAAGCACCAAAAATTTACTTCAAATAGATACTAAGCAAGGCTACAAATTACACTTTTATTAGGTGCTATACAAATGATTAGCTAAAAGAAAATCTAGGGAAAAGGGGATATTTTCCCAAGCACTTAAGAGGACCTGTATTTGTGAAACTAGCGTCTGCACCTGATTTTACATTCTAAGTGGGAAACAGGAAAATGTGGTTATGATTTAACTTCAAATTCACTCTCTACCTTGCCAAGGAGGAGCCCCATCTTAAAAAGAAAAAGGGGAGAATTACAAATCCATGTTTTACTGGTGAAGACTGTGCTCAGCCTGGAAGGAAGGAACAAACTGCCCCAGGGGAGCAGGGCCCGGAGCCCCGCCCGCCCGCCCTGACTTGTTGTTGTTTTTCTGTCCGCAGATGCCAGCCAGGCGGGCGGCTGCTGGTTTCATTAGCGTTCGGGCACCTGCTGGCACAGTCACTTCTAACAAACACAACAGCCACAGCGTAACTCACGGCTGATAGATTTTTAAAAATCAACAGTAAAACTGTAACTTGTTTTGAGAAAAAACAGGGAAATAAGTGTGTACAACAGAGGGGTGGTGTCTGCAGATTCTGATAAAGCGCCTGCGAGCTGGAGGGAGAGTGGTGGGATGAGCAGTGTTTATCTTGGAAATCCAGCCTGGTGGCCCTCACCTCGGGAATAAACACTGTAGAATGGTAACAGAAAGTGTCAAATCTCTGCTTTTTATTTATCAACAGTTACAATACTTCTTTCTCAGGAGGGACAGATAATATCATCTTTAGGCTCCAGTCCCTTCCCTTAACCCCTCTCTCAGTTCACAGTGGCATTTTACTGTCAGATGGGATTTGAACAGCTGATCCTGGCCTAGAAGTTACATGGTAGCACCCTAGCAACAGAGCAGAAAACAGTCACCATCAAAGTCACTTTCCCCTCACATGGACTTGGAAGGCAGGAGCCCAGCCCGAGGCAGCTGCTGGTGCAGGAAGTAACGGTAACGCACGCATGGACACCCCAAACAGGAATAAACTGTGAATTCAAACAAAAATAACACTGGGCAGCAATGACCAAGGAACTGCAAAAAGATTTCTCAGCTAAAAATGTGATGATGCCAAAGTTCCACCGTGTCAGAGGTCAGCAATCTGTCTCAGGGCCACGGCACCCTCACGTGTGGCCACGGCTGCTTCTGCTCACATGGCCGGGAGAGCTGTGCCCTCATGGCTACTGCCTGGTCCTGGCAGAACACGCTGCCGCCCCCTGCCCCGAGACCACACTCCACCATGCGGGATTCTTACCAGAAACGAGTGATTAAAAGTCACTAGGAAAAGGCTTTTCTGCCACATCAAGGCTGTGCACAGTCACAACCCCTCCCCAGGGTGGAGGTCAGAAATGTGTGAATGTTTGGAAAGAAGTACTAATATTCTTTAAAAGAACTTATATTCTTTAAAAGAAGTACTAATATTCTTTAAAAGTACTAATATTCTTTAAAAGAAGTACTAATATTCTTTAAAAGAAGTACTAATATTCTTTAAAAGAAGTACTAATATTCTTTAAAAGAAGTACTAATATTCTTTAAAAGAAGTACTAATATTCTTTAAAAGTGTTAGTATGGGCCAGGCTCTCCACGTGATGTGCGTCCTGCTACCATCTCCCCAAACTAAGGCTGCCACCACGGCCGAAGATGCAATGTAACCGCACAAACAACACAATCACACTAGCAGTGAGTGGCTGCACTGCCCCGCCTGCCTTTCTTCACGGCTTGCTTTCTGTAAGTGGAAAGCATACAGTCATAAAGCGCACTGTTCGGCCGTAAGTGGAGGCGTTTAGTTAATAAAAATCACTGCTTCTACGCAGGTGGTACCGTGCAGTCCAGAGCAAATGCTACGAAGCCAGAAGGCCTGGGACTGGATCCTGACCCCTCTTACTCGCTGTGTGACTGAGGGTCTGCCTGTCGGTTGACAGTAATCCTCAGCAGCATCACTGTGAGGTGCGTGTGAGGGTGAGTGAGTTCTAACACGAAAAGCACTTGGGATTGTGCCTGTTGCACGGTTCAGGGCTACTGAATGACGAACTCTTTCCAGGGGAGTGTAAAATCAGGAGATTAGAACATCGGTGAAGAAAACCTATGAAGCAACATCTAAATCCGGGCAGAGCAGAGCAGAGCAGAGCAGAGCAGAGCGCCTGGGAGTCCAAGCGCCACGGGTACCAGCGCTCAGGCCCCGCGACCCGCCAAAGGAGGATGAGCACGGAACACAACGCGCCGGGAGCGGGGGCTGCCCCTCCACACATCTGGCAGTTTGGGAAGAAGTGCTTGGAACACCGCTCCCAGCAGCAATGACTTCAGGACGGCACCTGAGGCGGCCACGTGGTTTGAACCAAGCTGGTGGCTCTTCCAGCTGCTCACTGGGAAGAAAGTTGGCTTCCTTAAAAGCCCTGTGCTCCCTCGATCTGCATCGAGATGTGGGGCTACGGGTCTGCAGGAGACTAGTTTTCCACTGCAGCAGGCAAGAGACTGAAACCTGAAGACAACTGAATTTCCGAGAGCTAGCATCATGCTGCAGAAGAAAATTAAAATCCTGAGTTTGTCATGCATGGCTGGCCAGCAGGACAGCTCCATGGGAATGAAGCTTTCCTCTCTGTGCATGTCCTCTCCCTGCACTGGTCACAACACTCATTGTCTCCCCACCCCTCCCAGACCCTGCGGTGCCGGGGTGGGCAGGGCTGGCTCTCACTTACTGGCTCCGAGCAGAGCGAGGCTCAATCTGAGCTATGACAGTCTGCCCAGGACTTTTTCTGGAAAGACATGCGCTCTGGGATTGATAAACCGGTGACCTGTCCATCTGCCTTCTTCGGTCGGCTCCACTTGGAGAGAATGAAGGCAGCACAAAAGAAAATAGAGCTAATAGACAAAGAATGAAAGTGCAAATGACCTTGTTCAGGCCTCTGGACACAGCCATACTGGAGGTGGCTATAAACCTCTGGACTTCCTAGTTACGGAGACCAATTATCACCCGGAATCCCCCACCACTTCTTTGGCATGAGCCAATTTAAGTTGAGGGTCTAGAGCACATGTGTCAAACACAAGGCCCGCGGGCCAAATCCGTCCCGCCAGGCCTTGCAATGTGGCCCGCACCGCGCTGTCATCACTGCACTCCGCTGCGTTTCCATCACAATGACAGTTTATGACTGTTCAGTAAACCATTCGGCCCGCGATTTAGGCTGGATTTTAGATTTTGGCCCCTTCTCTGATTGAGTTCGACACCCCTAGTCTAGAGCTTCCACAAAAGCCTTCTAACAGAAGTAAGTCTATAAATAAGGGCGGGAAAGTAAGCTAAGGTTGCAGGTTGGTGGTGGGCTTTCCAATCCCACTGAGCAGACATGAGCTGGTTTTACACTGGATCTGTCAGGACCTCTCATACAAAAGCCAGACTCCGAATACCGTGAACAGAGGGCTGTGTTTTTATTTTATTTATTTATTTATTTATTAAGATATCAAGTATAGGCATCAATCCTAATAATCTTATGATTCATTTCTTTAGTACTAGATGTGGTTTAAAATTATGCCGTCTCCTTGTGGAGGTATCCTTTTGCATAATTACATACATATACATATGTATGTAGGTGCATGTGTATCCCCTAATTGTCTGCTCACATAATAAATGACCTACGATTTGCAGGTTAGAATGGGAATACTTTTGGCTATTGACAAAATTTTTTTAATGGGTCAAATTGGAAAACTACCCATTTTCTTGTGACTCTGAAATTGAAACGTCACCAAAACTATTGACAGTAATTTTACAGTTCTAAAGACTTTATACAAATAAATCCTGTCTATGGGTGTTCATTGGTTTTTTTATAGATGAGTGAAATCAGCACCAAGATGGAACTTAAAAGTGATTTTCTACAAAGATCTTTTCCTCTTAATACCTAAATAGGAATTGGCAAATGATCAGGAAACAATAAAAGATTCTATAATGAGTGATTCATAAGAGAACAAAGCCCAATCGCACTAACTTGAATCATAATAATTGCAAAGTGCGATTGCTTAATTTAAAATAAAATATCACCGATCTTGACTTGATATTCAGAAACATATAGGCATCTCTTCCTAAGAAATTGAGAGTACTTCCATTTTTAATGAACACATAGTGCTGTTAAAGTGAAATATTAAATCTGGGAAGCTATGAAATAAATCCACAGATTTCCATTCATGCATCAAAACATGATATTCACCAAAATGTCTTTCAGGTAACACTAGCTCTCCCTCAAAGATGACTTTAGTGCTACATCTGTACCCAAGTCCATAAGATACAATAGATTGTTCTAGCAACACAAGTCCACACAAGAGCAGGCAAACACCTCCGGAAATCAGCCTGTCTGTCTCCAGAGACGTGACCGAGAGAGAAGAGCCAGCGAGAAGGCCCTCAACACTCCATTTGTAAACCATCATGCACCTGGACATAGAGGAGTTATATCTGTACATATATTTGATTGTTCCATGGGATAGCAATATATTAAACATAATGTATTAACTTTCAGTCTACATATCAATGACTCAACGATATTATCGACATACTTACAAGATGTCAATGATGTAGAGCAGGTAAGGGAAATATTAAGCTGCAGTGCAAAGCATTTCACTTCAGGTGGACACATCAATAACTTCCAGAGGTACTTGACATGTGTTACAGGTTCAAACGAGATAACCCAAATTTTAGTCATACTTTAATTGTAGAAATTAAAGTTACTGCACTCTCCACATAAGGACAAGAATGGGAACCAAAGTCAACAGCATATAGAAAGATAAAAATCAAGCTGTCAACGCACCCACTGTTTGTGTGTATACAGTCATTTGTATAGAAACACAGAAGAGGCCCCATCAACAAGCTGCCACTGGCCAGTAACTGGCACCAATTTTAGAAAAGTAGGCTAATGAGCAGTCACTGATTTGTCATGTAGGGACATGAATAAAAGTAAAACTAACTGCAAGTTGAATATTGGGAGAATATGTTTAATCACTATCATTGTGGGAAACGGGTTGAGCACAGGCTCTTCCTAATAAGTGCACCACACTGCCCCTGGCGTGTGCACCCCTTTCTCTCAACAGGGCAGGCCTCCCTCAAAGCTGTCACCATTCCCGAGATAGTGTGCCCGACCCTGAGATGTCCAGTCCCTCTCAAAGCAGTCATGTGACACCCTCCAGCAAATAGGCATCATAGGAGGAAAAGCATAGGAGAGGGAGGGGATGGCTACGAAAAAGGAGAAAGTGTAAAAGCATTCTTACTTCAGAAACGATGGGAAGTCTTCGCACACTGCTTCGCAGCCTGGCCACTTGCACACGCCGTGTCCATAGAGTGGATGGCTGTGGGGGTGCTCCTCGTGGGGCACGCTGAAAGAAAACACACAGGGGCTCAGAGCGGGAGCCTGCTGCCGGGACCACCCCACAAAGGCCCCACGCCAGCAGGAATGACTGCGTTTCCTTTCCCCAGGAAGCTCACCGTTAATGCTGCGCTGCTACTTAAAAGCAGGAGTTAAATGCCCGAATGCGAGCACTGCGATGTTAGCAATGTGCCACCATGTAGAAAAGTGTCTGACAGCTTTGATTAGATGCAAAGCTCTCTGCTTAGACTGAGAAGAATTCTTTAAGGAGCTAGAACTTATCTTTTAATCTGCACAATAAAATTGCAAAATCTGTACTTAATTTTGATTCTCTTATTGTTTTTTACCCAGATTGTACATTTTTTTCTCCCCTTCCACCATAATTTACTGTACCATAACTCATACAATCTTTTCACAAGTTAATTTTGTCAAGCAAACAACAGTGCAATCAATTGAGAATAAAATACTTCAGAAAGACAAACATATCCAAGTAGATAATTAGCTCAAAAGAAAAAAAAAGCTAATAATGGCAAGAAGATCATATCCCTAAAATTGCTGACCCAAGTGGGAAAGAAAAGTTGGCAAGAATCAGAGAGGGGTAAGCCTGGTGAGCTCCGTTCCGATGGGTCCCTGCGTCTGGCCCGGGAGCAGTCACCACGGGACCTGGCCCAGGACTGGGGAAGCAGCCCCGCACACTCGCTGATGAGCCGCATTCACAAAGATTCTCTCTCTTAGCTGCAGCTAGACTTCCTTCCGACAAAGTGTCTTTACAGTCATTTCCATACCCTTTTCCCATCAAATATAAATATAAAACTAACACTGAAAGTTGTATTTTTGCACAAGCACATTCTCTTCAAGAAAAGGGTTATTTTGCAACTTTTTCTACTACCCCTCCCTGACTTTTAACTTCAAGCACAGTGAATTATCACACACACTCTCACGCAGGCATGTATGCACACACTCGTGTGCACACACAGGAGTCTTGTATTTTATTACTATATTATTTTAATTATTTTTCTGGAGAGAGGAGAAGGGAGAGAAAGATCAAGGTGAGAGAGAACATCAACTGGCTGCCTTCCTTATATGACCCAACCCGGGACTGAACCCAAAGCTAATGTGTCCCAATGGGGAATCAAGCCCAAAACCCTTTGGTACACTGGACTATGCTCCAACTCACTGAACCACACTGGCCAGGTCATGAGTCTTGTATTTGATATCACCACTAGGATGTGTATTAATATATTTTATTGATTTGCATTCATACAGCAGACATACACATGCCACTTGTCCCTTACTTATAATCACTCCACAGTGAACTTTAAAAATAAACATACTTATATAGCTATAAAAAAGAAGGATCTTTTACCCTCTGAGACAGCATGGAGGGATCAGGAGAGTATTTTGCTAAGCGAATTAAGCCAGACAGAGAAAGACAAGAATCATGTGATCTTACTTATATGTGGAATCTAAAGAACAAAATAAACTGACAAAAAAAAAAAAAAAAAAAAAAAAAAAAAAAAAAAAAAAAAGGATCCAGAGATGCAGTGCAGTAGCATGCAACAGACTGACAAATTTCAGTGGGAAGAACTTATGTGCGTACTAGTATTGCATTGCCCATGAAGGCCTATGGAGGCGGCGGGATCAGGGTAGAGGGGTTCAGTGGGGGAAACAGGGGAACACCTGTAATACTTTCAACAATAAAGATGAAAATTTTACAAATTCATGAATGTTTTCTGCACTCAAAAATAAACAAACACACACACACACATAGAACGACACCTTAACAAAGATCAATATCTCCCTATGGCTTTTGAATGATTTTGCTGGAAATCTAATATAATTTGAAAATAATAAGCTATTTTGCCTTAAAATGGAAAATAAACCTGGGAACAACATCACCACACCCAGCCTTGTACAAGACTAGCTAATGAGAGCACTGGAGGCGGCCCCCCAGAGACAAGAATAACCCAAGTAAATTACGATGGCCACAGTGAGATTTACGAAAAGCCCAATGAGAGGGCAAAATTCCCCTGGACTGAAGGAAGAATTGCTATCATCCATGTTCTCCTTCCTATCTTTTTAAAGGAGTAAAATAGATGTAACCATTTTAGATGACAGAAGCTAATAAAACTTATTATGAAGATCACTTTATTATTTATGTACATAAATTATGGTGTACAACTTATACAACACTGCATATCAATTATATCTCAATAAAACTAGAAAAATAGATGACACAAAATGGAATTTTAAAAAACTGACAATATTTGAAATTAAAGAATCTTTCTAACTACTAGAAATCTCACATATTCTGAAAGAAGGAAATCATTTTTAAAAATAATGTTATTACAAATAGCTTAAAAAGAAAAACCCTAACCAGAATAGTTAATATATGTTAACTGCATAAAACCTGGAAAATGTTAAAATAAAAAAAATTAAACTTACACATACATATTTTTGACAAATTAAAGCATGAAGTTTATATCATTCTCTTATAGCCAATGCAATTCTGTAAATAAGTCCTCATGGTATCAAGCAGTCTTCAAGTACCTTGCTTATTGATGTGTAAAGGCTCTAGTCGCATGCCAAAATTTATCTAACTTTCATCTACTTTGGACATTCCTTTCCTATTTCTTTAATTTATGAATAATGTCAGAAATAAACTTTACCAGGCTAAATATCCCAGTATATAACTGATTTTTACCAGGAGATACATTCAGATAAATGGGCTGACTCAGTTAACAAGTACTAAATTTTAAAATTTACTATGAATATCCTATCAAGTTGCTCTTGATAATGCTACATGCCAACTCCATTCTTAGCCATTATACATTTTGTGCGATTCTTTAAACTGGAAACCTGAAACCTCAACTAGAGTAAGGATATAAAATTATCATCTATACAGGCATACCTGGAGATATCGTGGGTTCAGTTCCAGACGACTGCAATGAAGTGAATATGGCAATAAAGTGAGTCATGCAGGATTCTGGTTTCCCAGTGTATATAAAAAAGTTATATAAACACTATTCTATAGTCTATTAATATGCAATAGCATTATGTCTAAAAAACCAATGCACTTACCTCAATTAAAAATCCTTCCATGCTAAAATCTGCTACCCATTATCTGAGCCTTCCAGGAGTGACCACCTTTGTGGCAGGGCTCCACAAAGCTTCAAATTGTAAGACAACAACTACAACAAAGGAGTAGCTATGAAGCACAACAAAATGAGGAATTCATGTGGCTAAAAATTGCAAACGCTGATTCTACGGTGCTTTCTGGGTTCAGCTGAGAATGTTCTGAAAGTAATCTTAGGAAAGAAAACACTACCCATTCAGCAGAGGAGCCTCTGACTACAATAAGATGTATATGATTTAATGTGGTGCTTGCCACCCCCCTACCCCACGCCTGGGTGCTGGTTAACATATTTGTGAAGGCTCCATGGCTTGAATAAAAACTATTGTGCTCTAAGAATTTATTTTTAGTTCAACCTGGTCAGGAAGGGCAGATGACAACTGACTGAGGCCTCGGAAGTCAGCCAGTGACACCTGAAGTCCAGAGAAAGTCAACTCCTCACACACATAGCCCCACACTCAGAAGTCCACTTAAAAATGTGCCTCTGCTATAAGCTACGTTCTTACTATGAAAAGACTGTCTGCTCTTATTTCTTTAAGTTCATGTGACACTGTAGGCTCCGGACGGAGCGCGCACCGCTCCCCAGCACAGCAGCTGCGTGGCCGCTAAGGAATCCCCAGCCACCAAGTGGAAGCACCCACCTCCTGCCACTGGCTTCTCCCTTCTACTACACCCTGAGACTTCTAGGTAGACATTGTCTGAAACAAAGGGCTCGGCTTTGGAAACAAAAGAAACAGACTGGCGAGGGGACCTGGCAGAATGTCTGGAGCAAGACTCTGTAGTAACTGCGCCTCCAGGGTCAGGGCCGGGAAGTAGGCGGTGGGAAACTCAGTTCCTGTGCTGTCACTTTTTGTTTCTGTTGCAGTTTTATTTTGTGTGCTGCAGGAATTGGTTGCTGTGTAACTACAACTTCTCACACAAACACGCGTACACGAGAAGAATGGGTGCTCTGCCCTCCGCCCAGGGCCTCTGGCCCCTCCTGTCTGAAGCCCCATCCCCGCACCCACCAGACTGAGTCCCTCTCAGCACAAGTTCCGACTGCCTTTGGGGACTTGCCGAAAAGGACAAGGAGGGAACTTTGAAAACAAGGGAAAGCAGGTTTCTACTGTAAACTGATTGGACATTTACAGAACGAAACATGGAGGGAAACGACAACGTGGGCCTCCAATGGCGAAAGAAACCCTGTGAGCCAGTCACATACCCACACGGTTCAAGGACCACTCGGGGGGCCAGGGACAAAGACGACGTCCTGGCTCTGAAGGAATGAAACTTGTCTGAACACAATTAAACTTTTTAAAATTAAAATTGCTTGTTTCTTACTATACACTCCTGGGCTGGGAATCCCAAGGGGCGAGGATCGGGTCTAATTCATCCCCACACACTCAGTCCCTCCTGCAGAACACAGGCCAGGACGTGTCAGATGGATTCATGAATGAACAGACAGGAAATAATGGTATCATTCTGTTTAATTTCCATACACTGAGCTGTATATCCCCCTTTTTCGGAAGGTAAAGACCTGTGTTAATATCATTCAATTATTAAAGGTAATCACCAGAATGATGCCAATACACTGGAGAAAACAGCATTCTAACACTTTCGATTAATTTTATTGTGAATATATGAAATACAAATAGTATGCAATCAAGAAAAACCAGTTGATTTAACATTCTCTTGATAATCTTTGATATGTAAAAATTAAGTATGATTTTAACAAAATAATAGTGATAGCATTTCAGATTAGAAAGAACCAGCTTGCCAAGGAAAGGGTGATTACGCATAAACATGTAACAATTCCTGACGTTACACAATAGTAAACACAGCATGTTGTCATGTCATTTCCTAAGACATTTACTTAAGAATTGTTTCTAGACACAGAAGCATGGAACAGACTGACGGATCAGAGGGAAAGAGGGGTGTGGAGGGGGTGATGAACCTAGCACTGACACGCATAGAAGTGAGGGCTCATGGACACAGACAATGAAGTGGTGAAGGCCTGGGGGGACAGGTGTGGATGGAGGGGTCAAGGGGGAAAAACACGAACAAACGGAATATCTGTAATAAAGATAAATATAATAAAGATAAACTTTAAAAAATTAATTTTTATTTATTCTTTTCATATCAAAGTATACCAGCCAGAGACTTAACTTCAACACTGGCTTTAGCCTTTGAGGAATTTTATGTAACACGAAGGCTCCTCAATGATGACTCTCCACTACTGCCTTCCCAAGTTCATAAGCAAGCAAACTCAGACCTACAATCACCGAGTTCACCCGCTAAAACCGAGGACAGCTCACTTTCAGTCTACAGTCTTCAGAGGTCCTCCCACCATAGTCCTGTGAGCTAATACTCTCTGAGGCAAGCCGGAGTGATCTTGGATGGAGAGAATAGACACCTTGCTAAACCCCAAGGTATTTCCCCGCTCATTCAAATGCCAGCTCTTCCTCCCGAAGGCACGGCTCCTCTGTGCCCGCCTCGGGTTCTTGAATCTGTCCTGTAAGTCTCCCCCTACCTGTTTTTCTTTTCCAAATTAACCTGTCTCCTTCCCCTCGGTTTCTGATACATCTGTTCCCATTTGGATTTAAAGCTTCTCTCCCCGACCCCAAGAAAAAGTACCCAGATCATAAATCGTATTTTATTTCACTGGCATGCTATTTGATAAATTAAGTTATGGGAAACTGCTGGTTATTCTCCAATCACTCAAAATTGTGGAGTGCCTTTTTCTTTTCTACTCTCCGTTTCTAAAGACTCACCTATTCTGGACATTTCATATAAATGAAATCATACAGTATGTGGTCTTTCGTATTTGGCTTCTTTCTCTTAGCACAATGGCATGTAGGTTTCTGGACACCGCAGTGAGTGTCAGCACTGCGTTTCCTTTTTACGGCCCCATACTATTCCTGTGTGTGTCCGTGTTCGGTCCATCCACTAATCCGCTGACAGACATTTGGGCTGTTTCCACATTCTGGCTCTGTGGTTAGTGCCAATCTGAGAACGCATGCTGGTCTGAGTTTGTTTTCAATGCTTTGGGCTACATATCTAAGAGTAGGATGTTGTCATGTGGTAATTCAAGTTAACATTTTAAGGAATTGCCAGACTATTTTCCAAAGCAGCTGCACTGTTTGAGGGTTCCAATTTCTCCAAATCTTTGCCAACACTTGTACGGCTGTGTTAGCCACCCCAGTGGATGTAAAGTGGTCACTTTTTGTACTTTTGATTTATATCATTTCCTTAGTGATTAATAGTGTTGACATCTTTTTATTATTATCCACCCAAGAATATGTAATATGTTTACTGATTTTAGAGAGGAAGTGAAGGGTGGGGGAAGAGGAGAGAGAAGGGAGGGGATCAGTTGCCTCCTGTACCCACCCCATCCTGGGATCAAACCCAAAACTCAAAACTCAGAACTAGAGCCCGCAAGGATGAGGCTCAACCACCTGAGCCTCAGCCAAGGCTGATGTTTAGATCTTTTACTCGACCTCTTGACCTCTTCTTTAGAGAAGAATTTTTTTTCAGTCCTTTGCCCATTTCAAATATTGAAGTTTTTTGTTGTGGTTTTTTTTGTTTTGTTTTGTTTTGTTTTTTTGTGTGTGTGTGTCTCTTTTCTGTTGAGCTGCAAGGTTTGTTTTATTTTTTATTCCTGTTTTCTTCTAACAGCTTTAGCTCTCACCTTTAGGTCCAAGACACATTTTGAATTAATTTCTGTTTATGGTGAAAGGAAGGAGTCCAACCTGATTCTTTTGTATGTTGTCTCACCGCGTTTGATAAAAAGGTAACTCTATCCCAAATAAATGATCTTATCACCTTTGTCAAAAACCAGCTGAACATAAATGTCATTAGTATTTTTGTACTTCATTTTTGCTTATTTATTTTTCCCTAATATACTGCTTGTGTTCTCAAAAAAATTATACTTATTTAACCTAACTTTTGAAGTTACATTAAATTATAAAATAACAAAGTTTAATGGGGACAGAAATATATATGTAATTTAATAAAAATAAAAAACTTATTAACCACTTTTGGAAGGACGACTGTGAGGCATGCTTCCCTGCCCTGCCTGCCTGGGCATGAGTATTTTCTCCTCCTCCTCCCCCTCCCCTTCCCCCCTCCTCCTCACAGCTTCAGGCAGCAGTGGGCGTGACCTCGCCTTCCCCTGACATCAGCGCTAGAAGGAGCTCAGGGATGAAGGCCCTTTGTCACTATGGCTGTGCTAACAACCAGAAGCCTGGCGAGTCCTTTGAACTGCCCTGCCCTCCGCTTCTGCGTTTGAAAACTGAAGGGAATCCCATGGATGACCTGTGTCACCTCTCCCAGTGGTCACACTTCCATGACTCTTCTACCAAGAATGTGCAGAGGGACGGCAGGGCCACAGATCTCCTTACTCCAAGCTGAGTAGGGAGAGGGTGCTTCATGACTACAGTGCAGGGGTGAGTGTGTCTTCCGGGGCAGTGACACAGGGGCTCCCTGCTGCCCACAGGCCCTTTCCTTCTAAACCAGGGGCGGGAACCGTTTCCTGCCAGGGCCAGTGGATATTTATAACATCATCTCTGGGCCACGCAAAATTACAAACTAGCCTGCTGTATTTGGTCAGACATTTAATGAACTCACCCCTAATGCCTTGGCAGGGCCAGCCCAAATGACTCTGTGGGCCTTATATGGCCCGAGGGCCAGACATTCCCTACCCCTGTGAGTCTGAACCATGGCCCACACCCTGCCACACATCAGAAAGTACAACTAATCCCATGTCACCTCCTTGGAATTAGGAGCAGTGTGCTTCTCTGCCTTCCTCGCCGACTGGCCTTTCCAGCCAGCCAACACAGCGACGCTGCCCGGGACAGGCACGGCTAACGGGGATGGCCAGCTCGCCACCACACCACCTCTGGCCTCCCTGTCCCTCCATTCTTCAGCCTCATGCCCATGTCACACGCTTCCTGTGCCCCGCCCATGACACTGTCAGCCACAGCTCCTCCTCTCGCAGGCCGGCGGCAGCCTAGGACCCGGGCTGCTTGGCAAGGCGCCGCTCATCCAACCCAGCACGAACCACTGCGGACACCGCAGACTCTGAGGGCCCTTCTCCCGGTACAGCGTCAGGACGTCCAGTGTCCATGGAAACCAGGACTATTTTTAAACTTTCCCTTTTGTGTGGTAGATTCTTTAACTTACATGAAAATGACCCCCGTTTCTCTATTCATTTTTTACTTAACATTTCCCTGCTTTCTCTGTGCTAGGATATCCTACTTCAATGACATGCTCAGTAACATATCAAGGATTTCTTAGGTCTGAATACAGGAGCATGAATTTGACTTCTAATGACAAAGTGATACTAAAACAATAATTAGACCTCAGGTTTTTTAATCCTCACAGGAGGACATGATTTTATTGATTTTTAGAAAGGACTGGAGGGGGAGGAGGAGATGGAGGGAGGGGGAGGGGGAAAAGGGAGGAGAGGGGATGGGGATGGAGAGAGGGAGGGGATGGGGAGAGGGAGGGGTGAGGAAGACAGAGGGGAGGGGAGGGGGAGAGGGAGAGGGAGAGAGGGAGAGAGGGACTGCAACCTGGGTATGTGCCCTGACCCAGAAGAGAAACCGCAGCCTCTTGATGTACGGGATGACACTCCAACCAACCGAGCCTCGCCACCAGGGCAGACCTCAGAATTTTATCCTAGGTTGTTAAGAACTGATATCAATAGGTCAACTTGAATGAAACCAAACGAGGCGAGCTGCTTTGGAACTTGATCGCGGGGGCCACAAAGAGACCAGTGCAGGTGCAGAGCAGCCCACGGCCATTCTTCTGGCAGCTTTCACAGTGTAGCCGCCAGCCAAACCCCAGTGCCGGGAGGAACCGAGTGACCGGTCTGGGGACAGGGCTCTTGCCTCCTACAAAAGTGCAAGAGCCACGTGGGGGCAGGAGAGGTAGCAAAGCAGCAGCTGGTTCGGCACCTTCAAACATGACCTTTCTCCTTTCACCCTCACTGAGAGCACCTGGAGGTGGCTTAGCTTATTTCTCACGTTCTGTCTTAGTTTTTGCTTTTCACTCATTATAGAAATATGCTATTCTACGTGTTTATCAGTCTTCCTAAAGTAAGTTGGCAATTGGTTTTATAATCTAAACCGAGAGGGCTGGTTATCAGAGCCTCTTAAAGGGCCTTGCCTGGAGTGACGGAGGTGGGTCCCGCACACACATCCATGCTTCCCCAGCTTTCACTCCCAGCACAGTCCTTCCCGCTCCTCCCCAAGCACCCTCTCCATTCCTGCTGCTTTCAAACCATGTTTAATTAAGGGATTTCACATTCCCTCATGGTATGATATTCATGAGGAAAACTTGCGATGGAGAGACTGTGAATTAGTCTATTAAGTGCCAGATTTGTGCTTTTAAATGATGATAGAAGTTATTGTTATATTACCTGCTCTACCTTAACTAACTTTACATCTGAAATAAAAGCTATTAACCATCTAATTCAAGAATTTCCCCCTCAAATTACAAGTTATCCTGAGAGAAGTACAGGGTCATCTTTCTGCAGTGTCTTGACTGTGGCCACTGAAGCCGGGCATGCTGGGAGAAGCTGATGAAGCTGGGAGAAGCTGGGAGAGGCTGGGAGAAGCTGGGAGAGGCTGGGAGAGACTAGGAGAGACTAGGAGAAGCTGGGAGAAGCTGATGAAGCTGGGAGAAGCTGGGAGAGGCTGGGAGAAGCTGGGAGAAGATGGAAGAGGCCGGTGAAGCTGGGAGAGACTGGGAGAGACTGGGAGAGACTGGGAGAAGCTGGGAGAGACTGGATGAAGCTGGGAGAGGCTGGGAGCTGGGAGAGGCTGGTGAAGCTGGGAGAGACTGGGAGAAGCTGGGAGAGACTGGGAAAAGCTGGTGAAGCTGGGAGAGACTGGGAGAAGCTGGGAGAGGCTGGGAGAGGCTAGGAGAGACTAGGAGAAGCTGGGAGAGACTGGGAGAAGCTGGTGAAGGTGGAGAACCTGGCTTCATGTCCATGTTTACTAAAAGAAATGCTACTAGTAAACCCGATTTGTGATTTCACTGAGGTGGCCTTTTAGAAATCTATTGAAGTTAGTCAATTTTCAGAAATATATTAAATAAAAAGTAGTGATAGGCAAATCCAGATATGGCAAAAAATGAACGTAGCAAGAGAATGACTCAAGTTCACTGTCTGGGCCATAAAAGTTCCTAATTGTGCTGAAGGCTAAAGGATATTGCTTCATCCTTTTTTCATGGATATAAATCACCTAGAGACCTTTTCACCCTGCGGATTCTGATTCAGGAGTTGGGGGGCTGGAGGCTCCGGCGTGATAAAGATGGGGCTGGCCAGGGACTGCAGCGTGAGTGCCCTAAAAGGTACTGCACTTAAAGAAACACTCCTGAGGTGCCCTCTGCAGTAACTGTGGGTTGAAGAACAAGTTGAAGACAAAGAAATATGGAAAGTGGTGGTATTGAGCAACTTCACCAAGACTAGCTGCAAACTCATAAAAATGCTGCTGAGTTATTAATGAATTAAATGCAAGGCTGCTTTAAAGATTTATCACAAAGCAGGTAAGACTGAAGGAAGTTAGCACAGAGAAAAGGTCATTTCCTACTTCTGCTTAACAAACACCAGGTTCACATGGTCACAGATCTGGGAGTGACACTGCTCAGGAGGATCAGGCCCCACTGTTGAATTAATGGATTTGTCAATTCACTCCAGTTTCCAAACTCTAGGTGTGCACTCGACCCTCTGACCTTGAGTGGTGTCCCTGAGCCTAGAAGTAGAATATGTGTGAACAGTAGGGTCTCGGAAACTTTTTAGGAAGATGAGCGGTAGATTTGGGCTTTTGAAGAAACCAGAGTCTATCATGAATGCAGGTTCCAGTACAATTAGCACAGTTCCATATTTGGCCACTGCCCGCCTCGCAGAGAGGGAATCCTGCCAAAACATCCCAGGATGTGACACGTACGCCCAGCGGAGTCCACAGGAGGCTGGGTGGACAGAGGGTTCTGAAGGTTCATTTAAATTGGTCTCGGGCAAAAATGTATCCAGTATCTCCAACCTCAACCCGAGTTCACAAATATCACTTAGGACAATGTTTACTTCATTTAAATTGAGCAATAAGTCAATTTTAAGGAAATAACAAATAAGAATGTAAGAACATATGGCAGCTTCCTAACAGAGGGGCACCTACACAGTACTAAAGTTTGGAGAACAGAAGCTCCTGGGTTTTCCTCAGGGCTCCGGAGCCGCCCTGTGAGTTCTCGTGGGGGAGGAGGGGCCTCGGGGCCATCAGAACGTAGGGGACAAAGACCTACAAGGCCACCACAGCAGCGGTGTGTCCCTTAGCCCTCAGGCCAGGGGCCCGTGTGGAGGAGCATCTGTGACCTGTGCTGGCTGCTTTGCCTATGGTGGGAACCTGGGGGTGGTGCCAGGACAGGTGGTAAGTTTGTCAAGTTATTTCCTTCACCATCCACATCCCAACCTGCCCCACGTCCCTCTCCGGCTCCTCTGGGTGAAACGTGCTGCACTGGCCTCCTGGGCCGGGGCTGGGGGCCGCAGCACGGGCGGGGCTGCATGGCACTGCAGTCAGTCCTCGCCACGCAGGCGCGGGGAGGACAGCGGCAGAGCCTGCTTGCGTGGTGCTGAGCGAAGGGCAAACAAAGGCCAAGACCAAGCGGAGGCAGAGGCACAGCTTTTGTTTCCGGCATCAATTGGGGCTGCCCTGAGCTTGAACACCGCTGACAGCATCAGCCCTGGGATCTTGTTAGGAAAACAGAATGCTTTCCAAAGAGTGGCCGTGAGCAACTGTGTCAATACGGAAAAGGGACCACTAATCCAAAAATCACTGACACCAGTTAGCAGCGTTCTCATACACTGCAGTGGCAAGTGTATTTGCAGGGAGTCACCCGCCCACGTGGCACCTTGCCCAGATGTCACAGCACCCACAGCCCCCGGGAAACCACAGAGCAGATCCAAGCCCGCTCCTCCTCTCCTGTGGAAGCCTCCCTCAGTGCTGGGGGGGAGGGGGGGCAGTCACAGCCGGAGGAATCCGGCCGCTACAGCGTGAGGGCCACACGAGAGGGTGTGCTTCCTTCCAGCAACCCCCGCGTTGTGTAGCTGCTTTCATTTCCCCGTGTACAGAATGCGTCAGGAACGATCACTGAATAGACTCCTCTCTCCAGTTCGGCAGTCACAGAAACACCTAGCTGTGAGGAGCATGGAGGTGGGTTCCTGGAGCAGTCTCCGCCGGAGCCACGAGAACACTGGAACTGCCACGGACATGTGTTCAGGTGCTATCAGAAGTCATATGAGCACACACACGTGTGTGTGCATATTTCTCATTTCCCAGGCCTCTGGTTTTTATAATGTAGGTAAAACATCAGACATGTGCATGATTAATTAAAAAGCGCTCTCGGAGGGTACAGGCCTGCCCAGACTGAGGGAGAGAACTGGACAGATGGCTGGTACTGAAGATGTAACACTTTATCTGGTCCTTCACGTATTAGCAGGAGCTCACCTGCTGCAAGAGGTAGAATGAGACCAGGCAGATGACTTTAACATAAAAAGCATTTTTAAGAATAAAACAAAAATTAAATTAGAAAGACAAGAGTATTTACACATGATTTAAAGGCCAATATTAGGAATTTTTAAATAAATTTTATTCCATAAAATATTTTTTGTTGGATCATAATCTTAATTTTTTCTCTTTGAATGATGAGTTTTGGCACTGGAACACAGATGGTCCTAAACGACAGTAAATAAGCTATCCAGACCCCTCTGTCACTGTGACCGGTGGCAAAGGACGCAGGCCACGCAGAAGTATAGCAGTTGGGATGTTCTCAAAGAATGGTCCCTGGGAACTTGTCAGAGATGCAAATTCGTGGGCTCACCCCAACTTACTGAGTCAAAAACACCAGAACTGAGGTCAGTACCTGTCCTCCAGCCAGGCCCACAGGTGGCCTGAGGCCAGTGACAGGTGAGAATTACTCTCACCAGAAACGCCCATTTTCTCTCTGGTTTGGAGCATGTGAGAGCATCGACAAAGGCTCCCAGGACTCTTATAGCTTAGGTGGCCAAAGGTAACCAGGGGTTCGCCATCTTCTGAACATCTGCCTAGTGTCTGGGATCAAAGTCAGCACCAACCGCCCAGGACCGGCTGCCCAGACAGCCAGGATGCAGCCAGCGCCAAGAGCCCGGAGCCTCCCCTCAGGCACAGCTCTCACCTGTGCACATGTGGGTGGAAACACTCTCTCTACAGTCTTCCACTAGTGCTCATTTTAAACAAATTACAGACTTTTGCATATACTCCTGGCTCTGAATGTATTACATTGTGTTGAAGAGTCTGTTTCCACGTTTGTCTCTGATTGGACTATGAACTTCTAAAGGGGAAGAACTATATTGTAGCCATCTTTTAATTCCCAGAAGGTACAAGTTAATGTATAACAAATGCTCAAAAATGTGGTTTGAAAGAATAAATGACTTTAACAATTTTTATTGAGCACCTAGTATATGCTAGAGACTGTAATGTGTATTTATTTAATCTTCACAATCTATGAAGCAAGCAAGGCTGGCATCATACTCATTTCACAGATGGAAAACGGAGGCACAGCAAGATGAAGTAAACTAAGTGAACATCCTGTGTTGGAATGCAGGCAGTCCAGCTTCAGAGTCCGCCTCATAATAACCAGAAACACAGCTGAGGCATGGCCGTGACTGAGCAAACATGCTCCCCCTTTGCCTTGCCTCAGGGCCTTTGCTTCTGCTGTGTCCTCTGCCTGGAGGGCTCTTCCCTCACTTCTTCACTGCTGCAGCTCAAGACTCATTTCCTCAGTCCTCGCCAGACCAACCCATTTATACAAATGGCAACTTTAGCCCCCTTCCCCCTTTGTTTTTTTTCAGAACTTGGTTCTATCTGTCTTTTTATTATGTAATTACTTGATTGTGCTATATCTCTTTTGCCAAGCTCAGGGCTGTACCTTCCAGAGCCTCGGACACTTGGGATGTGGTCAGTGCCTGGTGCGCAGTGTGGACTGAATGCATGCACTCCCAGTGACTTCTGCCCTGCTTAGTAACGCATTTTGGTTGAATCCTGGATAACTTCCCATTCATCCTTAGCTTCCCTTGTAGTTCTGCCTGGATAGCCCTATAATTTATTCCCACATCACTGGATTAGTCCAGCTCTTGGTGTTAATTTTTTTTTTCTAATTAAACTGCCATTTACTTCTCACACGGATCTTTAACACTAGACATCTTGTTCTTGTCAAAAATATGACTCCTACGGAAAAAGGTAAGTTGAATGTAGGGGCTCATATGTGCCAGAATGTTTCCATCAGTATTTCAGATACAAAGAGAGACCCAGTCACCGAAGCCTGTCCCGTCTCAGGTCTGTGACAGTAATTCCAGGGGACGGTCAGCCTTTTGGATGTCTCCCCCGCCCCCGCG
Organism: Pipistrellus kuhlii; assembly: GCF_014108245.1. Taxonomy (NCBI): domain Eukaryota; kingdom Metazoa; phylum Chordata; class Mammalia; order Chiroptera; family Vespertilionidae; genus Pipistrellus; species Pipistrellus kuhlii. The sequence goes on along the minus strand of NW_023425416.1, from coordinate 882,262 downwards.
GCTACCATGGCTTCTCCTACACCGACTGCACCAGGACACCAAGCGTGTCCAGCTCGGGGCCCCCGAGCCACACCCCAGCCAATACCACAAATATAAGAAACGTTTCAACAAAAATTTTGTAACTTGATTTTTACAATATCCTATTATTCATAATTATTAAGAACGAACTACAAAGTTCGATAATGACTGGTTATTATAATCGTGTTGCATTCATTTCCCCTACGCAGGCATACCATTTCTCTCACTAATACCAGCAGCGAATATTTTAGCAGCCGAATGCCACGTCATTAATTCTAGACTAACTTCTTTGGTGTGCGCAACAGGAAATATTTTGCTCTCATAGAACAAGAAAAATAGGTTTATTTGTGTTATGCTTATTAATTTGTGCAGTTATTCGGTGTCTGGTAAGTTAATGTTCAAGAAAAAATACTAATTTTTATTAAAGTGTTCTATTACTTTATGTTAACCGTTACTCATTTATTTCAGCCCTTTGGATTCAGTATGTCTCTATCAAAATAAACCTATGTTTCTATGAAAACTGAAGCTGGTGTGTGTGTGTGTGTGTTTTGTTTTGTTTTGTTTTTTGGTGGCCCACATAAACTTAAACCTTGTTTATTCAGCCCGTGTTAGCCTTTGAGTTTGACATGTTTAATTTACACAAACATTGCTGGCTTTTCTTTACCTTCTGCCATAATGTACATTCATAGCCAAGATGCCAAATGCACACACAGAAAGGATATTTCAAAGATTTACCTGAAAGTATTTTAAAAAATAAAAAAAAAGAATGAAAATAGAATCAACCTTGCCATTAAATTGATTTCCTTGAAGACCATAAAAGGGCTGAAGTTTAAAGGTCAGAAAAGAGTATCTACTGTTTGAGGGAAGTCTTACAGGTTTATACTCCCTGTATGAACACCATCAGCTAGTCACTATAGGGTCTGTGTTTACCAAACAAGAATAGATCTAGTGCCGAAACTGGTTTGGCTCAGTGGATAGAACGTCAGTCTGTGGAATGAAAGGTCCCAGGATCGATTCCGGTCAAGGGCATGTACCTTGGTTGCAGGCTCGATCTCCAGTAGGGGATATGCAGGAGGCAACTGATCGATGTTTCTAACTCTCTATCCCTCTTCCTTCCTCTCTGTAAAAAATCAATAAAATATATTTTATAAATAGGAAAAAAAAAGAATAGATCTAGTGCCCAACCGGCAGGGCTCAGTGGTTGAGTGTCAACCTATGAACCAGGAGGTCATGGTTTGATTCCCTGTCAGGGCACATGCCTGGATCATGGGCTTGATCCCTCCCTAGTAGGGAGCTTGCAGGAGCCAGCCCATCAATGATTCTTTCTAATCATTGATGTTTCTCTCTCCCTCTCCTTTCCTCTCTGAAATCAGTAAATATATATTTTTAAAAAGAATAGAAGTAGGGACACAAAAGCATAACAACATTTGAGTGTATAAAATGGATAAGGCTGTGCCTTCTGGTAAATGTTCCAAAGTGCCTTTAAAAATGTCCCCCTTTTCATCTTATTTATGGGCAATCTCTGTTTTCTTGACTCTCCCAGTTCAGTTCTAACAACTCCATGGAATGTTTCACTCTCAGCTATCTAATACCAGTAATGATTCTCTCTTCCCTTTTCATTTTTCTTATTTTAAGACTTACAAACAATAACTAACTAACTAGCCCCACAATCCAAACTGTATATTAAAAATCATTTTCACAACTGAAAATGCAAAAACGGAGAACAAAAGCCACGAAGTCTATGAAGAATCTAAAACAGGTACACTGTCCTAAAAGTGGGGTAACCCACAAACAACACCCAGAAAAGGGGTGTGTGTGTGTGTGGCTTGCTATAAACCAGCTATGTTTCATGCACCTGCACTACACCTGCCAACTTAACCATTTGCTTCTAGCAGTGAGGCAGAGAAAGGAAAGGCTCTCCTGGATTCCCTCGCTGAGACCGTGTGGGTGTGCACACTGCAGCCTGAAGGCCAGCTCTCCCGCAGGGGCTGCTGGGTTGGGGGCCTCCTCTTCACACCACACTGTGGCCCATCCTTCCTGTGAACGGGACCAACTCCCAGGTGGATGAAGACACTGAACGGGCCGACGCTCGGGGCCCACCGAACACACCGGGCTGTGCAATGGGCTGTGACTGGAGGGCACGGGCCATCGGGATGCTCTTTCTGAGTTCACACAGGGAAGGAGACCGCAGCTAAGAGAATTCTCTGGCTGGCCTATCTGCTCCTCAGTCCACGGGGTAGTTCCCCAAAGCAACTATCTCCTTCATTCACACACATACATCCCTGCATGAACACCATCAGCTAGTCACTATAGGGTCTGTGTTTACTCACAGCCTCCCGTGGGAGCCTTCACCATGGTTTTAATGAGAACAGACGTTACTAGAGGCCAGTGCATGGATTTGTGCTCTGGGGCCCGGCCAGCTCACGCCAATGGGGGCCAATTGGGTCAGCCTGACAGGGGTGACGGGGAGAGGAATGTGGGGGGCCGCAGCAGATGGCTGGTCGGCCCCACTGGGGGCGGGGGGGCCGTGGGAGGTTGTGGGGGGCCAGTCAGGGCACCGATGGGCCGGTTGGCCGCTGCAGTGCATATCATAGCAACTGGTCATTCCAGTCATTCTGTGGGTCTGGTCACTTGGCTTTTATACATATAGATAATATATTTAGGCCATGACTGATTCCAAAGGGAGAGGTACAGGACCCAGGATGCTTTGCAGAAGCAGCACACACATTGGCACTGCCCCGGGAGCTGGCCTCGGGCTATGCGGGAACATGGTGCAAGAAAGCATCTTTGCAATTTTGAAAAAGTACATGACTCCCACTTCAGACTCGTGCAGGGTTCCTCTCACCCGGCCTACGCTTGGCTGAGAACACAGGACTCCTACTTGTCACTGAAGAGAGGATGGCCAGGACTTTTCCAAGCCACAGGCCTGTGGCTTCCCTTCCCACTTTGGATGAATCCAGTATCTGGCAAAACAAACTTCCTACCCATCCGATCCAAGTGGCAAAGTATGCGTTTCAACAAAACTCTTACCCCAGTGCAAGCAACGACACCCGCGTTCCCGCAGGCAGGCCGGAGCGCAGGCTCCCTGCCATGCTGCCCTCCGGGAAGGCGGACAGAGACTGGGAGGAGAGCACACACTGGCCAAAGGGCGGGGCCAACAAAGGAATCTGCAGGAAACCCTGTCACCCATCCCAGACTGCCTTCCCTAACAGCGAGAGAAACGGGTTCCAACGTGGTGTGGGGACAGCTGGCCCATTAGACAGGACAGAGCCCATGGTCGAGATCCTTTTAAGAGAAACATAAAATGAACGCACTCTCCAGAGCAATGATGCCAGTTATTGGAAATTATTTATTACTGAAACACAAGAAAGAAAAAAGCTGTAGCGTCTAGTGATGACATTTTATGGCCAAAAGTACAACACAGCTCTCAGAGAACAATAACCGACTCGTCTCCTTCCAATCACCACACAAGGTGCGCCCCAAGACAATCTGTGCAGCGGTCCCTCGGGGAGGCCACGGCCCCAGAGCCTTGCCTCCGGCCAAGACCAGGGACCAGCGCTGTCAGCAGCAGGACACACGCATCTCAGCTCGTCAAAGCCTCACAGTCGCCAGCCACACGCTCCCCTCTGCAGAGGCAGCACCCTGCGTACAAGTTGCTCGTTAGCTCCCAGATGCTCCTTCTGACATAAGCAAGAACATTCTCAAAAATATATTTGTATTGATTTCAGACAGGAAAGGAGAGGGAGAGAGAGAAACATCAATGATGAGAGGGAATCATTGATTGGCTATCTCTTGCACACCCCATACTGGGGATTAAATCCGCAACCTGGTTATGTGCCCTTGACAGGAACCGAACCCAATACCCTTCAGTCTAAAGGCTAATGCTCTATCCACTGAGCTACACCAGCCAGGGCAAGGCCTTTATTTATAGGGCTCCACAGAGCAGTAGCTTAGTAAATGGTGGCTGCCTCCACCACCCTGCATGCTGGCTCCTCTCCCTCCAGCAACGCTCTCTGTGTTCTGCTGGTTCACACAAGAATGTGAAAGATTAGATTTTTAAAAATTTTCCGAAAAACTCTTACTTCCAGCATTGCCCAAACCAAGGGGAGCTGAAGAGCACGCCACGCCTGGGGCAGGGCGCTGTGCAGACCTGAGTGCGTGGCGCGGGGCGGCATGGCTAGCAGGCTGCCAGGTGATGCCCAACTTGCTGCAGCTGCTGAAACTGAGCAGCAAGCATCTTGGGCAGGTCCGACAAACACGTTCCACACCTCAGCTCAGACCATGAGACCCACAACTTCCTGGAGGAACAGCCAGCCAGGACCTGTGAGAGTGCCATTAGGAAATCTGAGAAACATGGTCTTGTTAGTTAAGGTCAGAAGTTGGCAAATTTCTTTTCAGTAAATGGCCAGAAAGTAAAATATTTTCATTTTTGTGGGCCACTTAGTTTCTGCGACAACTGCTCAAGGAAGCCACTCTAACATGAAAGCAGCCACAGATGATGCATAAATGAATGAGCATCGCTGTGTTCCAATAAAACTTTATTTACAAAATGAGCCGTGGGCCAGGCTTGGCTGGTAGGCCATAATTTGCTGACCTCTGTTATGGATCAATCGCCTCAACACATATTTGCAGGAAGCAGCAGCAACAATTTTGAGGACAATTTGGGACAATTTGACTGCAGGTTCTCCAAAATGCTGTAATAGGAAAGTAAGATTGGTGGTAGCCAGTGTGTGCTCAAGTACTTCAAATCGAAAGAAATGTAAGACCAATCATCTGATTTTCAAAACCGAAACCAAGAATGATGAGAGGCTAAAGCCTACAGATCAATTATCTGGCTCAAAAGGCCCTAAACAGAAACATATTCAATGGGGAAAGGCTTGTGAAACTAGAACAATTCTGAAACCAAGCTTCTAGAATTTTAGAAAATAAACCAAAAACACCAATATTTACTCATCAACATAGAATTTAGTTTAAGAAATTAGAAAGAAAGCAGCAGGCTGCCCACATTTCAGAGTCCCCAGCCTTTTGAAAATAGTGAGGCCCAGTAGACACAAACATTACTGTTACACAGTCAGATACACGGCAACATGGCCAGAGGCCACAGCACAGGCCAGACACCGCAGGGAAACTGTCCGAGGCGCACCAGCCCAGCCCAGGCTTCAGGGCAAGCGAGAGAGCGGCCAGTGGCCAGCTGCGCCAACAGAGGAGAGTGCCCGCGCAGGCAGAGGCGTGGTGAGTGGACGGAGGCAGGGACCCCAGGAGGGGGCCGGCCTGGTCCGCTGACTGTGAGGACAGCTGACAGCGAGGACAGCTGACAGCTGCAGAGGCCGGACAAGGCGATCTCCCGGAGGCTGACGACCTTGCCGCTGCTTCCGGAAGGCCTGGAGCCAATCCTGAGCAGAGCTAGGCCTTCCTCCCAGAAGCACGCCTTACAGCACAGCTGCTGCCCATGGGTCAGCTGAGAGCAAAAACCTGGGACCACCACACAAGGAGCATTTCCAGTGTGGCCCAAGGGGGCAGCGGGAATAGAGCCGAGACCCCCGAGGTACCGCCAGGAAGGGGGGACTTACCAGGCGGAAAGAAAATGGGGACGCTTTAAAGGGAGAGAGGCTTGTTGTGCACCTGCCTGTGTGCAAGTCTTGCACGGGTCATTTTTGTTTCTCACGTGCTGCTTCAGACGGAAATAATGTCTAGGCCTTCATGAAAGGCCTAGAAAACGTCTGTATCCAAGTGAAGAGGAAACTGCTCTTTTCCTTAAAATGTGCTGATGTGCACACAGCAGCTTTACTGAATTAATTTTAAATTAAATTTAAATTTTCTTTTAGGAATATTGATGTTAGTTCATCACAAGTAGTCGTGTGATGCTTAAGGACAGGAATGCACTCTGAGAAACGGGTTATCAGGGGGTGCTGCTGTCCTGTGAACACGGGGGGGGGGGGGGGGGGCATCCCCACAAGCCGGGACGGCCTTGCCCACTGAGCCCAACCACACGTGCAGCCCCCGGCTCCCGGGCTGCAGGCCTGCACAGCACGTCACCCACAGCCACACGGAGGCTTCCGGCGCCAGAGGAGACGGCACGGTCCGGACACGTGTGCACAGAGACGGCAGGCTGCCGCCTGAGTAACACACTGCTTCACATGACGAAATGGCAGCAGTGAGCGCGGATACCGCGGCAGCCGGTCAGCGAGTGCCCGTGCTGGGTGAGCTGCGGGCTCACTTTTACAGGAGGGCAAGCAGCGGGATTGCCTGCACCAGCAGCACCACGACACGCGTCACGCACTGTGCGCTGACATTAAGATACACTTGGCGACAGAAACTCTTCAGCTCTGTTTCCATCTTATGGGGCCCAGCGTTGACTGCCCCAGCATTGAGTACATGACTACATTCACCTCTAAGCTGAACAGAACTTCAAGTGCTGATTTATAAACTAGGAGAGCAACTTGAATTTGGAGCCTGGATATGCCACTATTCAGTCTGTGACCCCAGACCAGTTCTTTAATTTCTACGACTCAATTTCCTTGTCTGTGAAATGGAGACGCTAACCCCTAAGCTTCCTGGCAGTCATGTGGTTCAATGAGCCATCACTCAGCCCTCGCCTGTGCAGAGGAAGACTGATTAATAAGTGTGAGCTACCTTCCCTTCCCCAGTGCACCGTAACATAATGTGATATTTAGAATTTTAATTCAGGCAATTACTTAAGTAGTAATTGCTATTTGTATTTACATAGCTGCTTTGATCCAAGAAGCTCCAAGGGCTTTACTAAATTTAGCATTTTCATAAATGTTTCATTTGCATGCTGTGGATTTTATTTACCCACACAAAACTCGGAATTTCCTAAAGCAAGACAGTCAGACGAGTAAAGAAAACAAGGTAATCGTGTCATGTTTACAGGGACCTCGGTCTGAGTTTTCTCAGCGACCTCCGAAGCCTGGCCCCTGGTCCTGGGGAAGGACATGGCAGCGGAGCCAGGAAGGTGCCTTTTCCTCTGCCAGGCCCTTCAGCTTCTGCCCACCCCACTTCTCAGGCCCTGGGGACGCAGGCGGGTCACAGCCCAATGAATGTATTCATCATCAGCACAGCAAACGGGACTTGATTGTGGGAGAAAGACCTGAATTCTGAAAGTGCTGATGCTGACTGTCCGACGCACAGGGACAGGGCGTTAGGAAGTCTGGACCCGGGGCTGGTACTGCCCCCAACGGGCAGGGCCACTCATCCAGCCACAGGGCCAGGAGGGCGCCCTGCACAGCAGGGAAGTGGGTTTCCACCAGCCACCTTCACCAAAGCACGCTTCTCCCTGCTCCACACTCAAGGGTTTACCCTGAATGTTTTAATTACAATTTTCCTGCGTAAGAAAATTAAAGAGGAGAGTGGGAGTGGCATGCCAGTGCGTGACTTATGTCCGCAGCAGCCTGCAGCTCGCTGAGGCCCAGATCTGCCGTGCTGCGAGCAGGAGGCCGGGTGCACGGCCAGGGCTGGAGAAGGGGCTGCACGGACTGCATCCAAAACAAACAGCCCAGACACTGCCTTTCCCAACAAACCTTCCCAAAAAGCCACCCACGCCTGCCACTCTGATCCCTCAGGAACGTGGGCAGTGCCAGCCCAGGCGGGATGCTCAGGACGGCGAGGACTGAGGTGAGACCAGCTCCCAGGGGCTCCTGACAAGCAGCAGCTCTGGGTGGCAGCGAGAACCTGGAGTTACGGTGATCGCTTTCTGACTGTGTCCACTACTTAAACAGGACACCACACACGATTTAGAAATTAACCTGAACCAGGCAAGAACCTATCACATTCTTATAAGTACCTATCTATGCATGATGGTTGAATTTTTAATGATCAGTTCTGCAAGGTTATAACTCTGCATTATCTTCAACCTAAGGTGCTCATTTGTCTTATTTGCTACATTCAGTTTAAATGTGCTACTTAGAATTTTCTTTTAATGCAGCCACATCTAGGAATCCACAGAAATCTAAACTGAGAGCAGTGGCAGGTATTGTCACACCCGCACATCAACTCCAACGCTCAGCCTGCTTTTACCCCCGACTAAGCTCAGAGAGGCCTGGTCTTTTCTGATCCGTGTTCTAATTCTGACTTGCAGTATACCGAGGATTACACTCAAGTTTTGTGCAGACAAACAAGGGCCACAGAAAAAAAGGCGAACAACTTTTTCTGGAGTTGGACTGTCTGTTAGATGAATTTCCTTTCAAATGCGCTCAGACACAAAAAGGGTTCTCCTCCCCCGGCCTCCTGCTGTGGACACACCTCTGGCAGGAAGCTGGGCACCCTGCACCCAGGCAGGAGGGTGTGTGTCAGGGGCACTCTGTGCAGATCCACCTCGGCCCACAGACTGTGCCGCACCCCCAGGCCTCGGGCACCCTGCACCCAGGCAGGAGGGTGTGTGTCAGGGGCACTCTGTGCAGATCCACCTCGGCCCACAGACTGTGCCGCACCCCCAGGCCTCAGGCACCCTGCACCCAGGCAGGAGGGTGTGTGTCGGGGGCACTCTGTGCAGATCCACCTCGGCCCACAGACTGTGCCGCACCCCAGGCCTCGGGCACCCTGCACCCAGGCAGGAGGGTGTGTGTCGGGGGCACTCTGTGCAGATCCACCGCCCCACAGACTGTGCCGCACCCCCAGGCCTCGGGCACCCTGCACCCAGGCAGGAGGGTGTGTGTCGGGGGCACTCTGTGCAGATCCACCGCCCCACAGACTGTGCCGCACCCCCAGGCCTCGGGCATTTCTGGAGCACGCCTGGCAGGGGTGACGGGCCCCAGGACACCAATACACACGCAGCAAGGGGACGCCTGGGGCTTTCTCCCCAAAGCCACCTCAGGGCGGTGTTTTTTTTTTTTAAAGACAGAGACATTATAAAAGACGGTAAAGCAAGAGCCATGATTGGCTTCCAGACACTCCAATCCTCCCTACTGGGAACATCAGAGTCTCCTTTGGGCAGTGGCTCCACGCTGATTCTGCCTGCCCCACCCCGTTCTTCACCGCCCCCCCCCCCGCCCCCCCGCGGCCTACAGCACGTTCGGTCCTCTCTGCCTTCTGCAGAGATTCCAATGATCTTAAAATGCAAGCTGAAAGGTCTGGTTAAAGCACACCTAAACCTCATTTGGGGAACCTCTCGAGGGTGTTACACTTGAATGTGACTCTCTCTCACACACACACGCACACACACACGTATTTAGACAATGTTGTCTGTGATTAGTAAACTCTACATGGATAAAACGTTGCTGGTATAAAGATACAAACCTAATTAAAGCAGTGGGCTTCCTGATGTTTGATATTTCAAGAAATACATAAAATTATATTTGTAATTGCTTAAGTGAAAAGATAATTTTAAAACGTTCACTGAGTCACTACTATTAAAAATGTAAAATTTGTTTTTTCTCATGGTAATAATGCTATCACATTTTACTTCTAAGATCCCCTCTGTCTATGGAAGCTTTTCATTATGTGATGTATAGGAAATGATTTAAAAATAGTAAACTAAAAAAACCTTCTCATTTTAAGAGCATTATCTGCACAGGCACATTCTCCTCCTGAAAAGCATCACAGGAGGCGTCAGCGCTCTTCCCTCAGCGATGCTCCCAGGGGGCCTCCCACCACCTGCGCTTCAGCAGCCCAAAGGGGCTCGGGGCGATGGAAGCACAGCTAGACCCTGGCATGCACTGCGGCCACGGGAAGGGGGCGGCGGGTCCCTGTGCTCACGGGGCCTCCGCCCCCGCCTCGTGGCTTCAGCGGGTTCACTCTAAGAAGGCCAGGGCTGGGGGCACACCGTAATGCACAGATGGGCTCCCTGCCTCGAGGAGGGCAGTGCGGAGCAGCGTAAGTTTCATGCTTCTCAACCAGGACTCCACGTTGCCCACGGCGGGCACTGCTGTTCCCTCAGAGGGGTCTGGAGCCAAGGCAACCAGCGTGCATGGTGAGCGCTGGGCAGAGAGGAAGCCTGGAAGCCCTACAGCCAGCCATCCAAGGAGCATGCAGGGCCTCCGGCTGGGCCGCAGTTTAGGTGGAGCCACAGCAGTGCTCACGCCATGTTGGAAAGGTGGGAACTCTTAGGTGCTCACACCCAACGATACTGAGGACATCCTTAAGGGATCATATGCACATGCAAGTCCCACGGAGCCCACGAGGGGTTGTGGAGACATGGTGAGGCGCCCTCACGCCCATGTGCCAGACGGTGTTGGACACATCTCAGTGGCTGGTTCCTACCTTTCCCTCTTGGGGGTGTGGACTGAGAGCTGTCCATTGGTAGAGGCATGTGGGTTCATGAGGAGGGAGGTCTTGGCAGGGGCGGAGGGGACGCAGGTGGCCGTGGTCAGATCCACGCTGCCATGGCTGCTGCCCGTGGTCTCCTCGGCAGGGTGCGCACTCGTCACCTCTTTCCAGAGCTGCTGCAGTTCTGCTGGAATCATGCCTGAAACAAACAAATTGGATAATTAAATCAATTAACAGCCAATTCCGTCTTCTTCAAACAGTAATTAAATCCAAGAGTCAGTAAACAAAGCCCAGTGTCAGGGGGCTCTGGGGCTGCAGTTCTTGGCCGCCCACGGAAAGCCAAGGGTCCGTGCCAGCCTCTCCTCCCGGGAGCGGGCGCAGGTGAGGTGCCCTGGGCTGCAGCCCACAGCGAGCCTCCGTCCCGGTGGTTTCCAGATTTTTTGGGAAAAATGTGGATAGATGCTATATATTTTTAGACACAAAGAAGGACTCAAAATAAATGTGTTCAACAATACTATTATGACAACATGAACCAAAAAATGAATAATTTTTGTGCTGAAGTCTTAAATGATGACAAATAGCTTTGTTATTAAATATAGTTTTTATTAATCACTTTTAGACATAAATTATGAATTCATATCATCTTCCTGAAATGCTTTTCAACTTTTAACAGTCAAATTGATTATACTATGATTATTTCATTAACACACCTATCTTCCTCATTAATTTTGGTTTCTAGTACCACATGCTTAATTGATGGATGTGTCTACTGAAAAACTGTATAACTTTTTATACAAGTAACACTATTATTACTGTCATTTCTTAGATCAGCGCCAATGAGCCGTCGCAGAATAAAATGAAAACATAAAGTTGGAGTACAAAGTTCTCTTGTTTTTTAACGGGGTCAAAGTGGACATGGGTCTTAAGGAGCAAGTGTCAAACCATACTTTAAATCCCCAGGAAGACAGACAGTGAGTATGCTTGTCTCACTCCTGTGGCCTCGTAGCCTCAATCCTGCTGGCACGCCTCTCGACAGTCCCGTGTACTGCTAATGCACAGGGAACCACGCACATGACAACCACAAGCTCAGCTCGCGGTGCGAGGGCCCCAAGGGAAGGCGTGACTGCTGGGCGTCCGCACCTCGCCTGGCAATCCCGCACAACGGGGCGGGGCTCCTGGTTTCAGTCCCCCAGGTACTACCCGATCTGGAGAGCTGGCCATTTTCTGACTACATACAGCAAGTGAAACAGCGTGTTTCTTACCGAGTCTAAGGGACTGAATTTTAAAAGAAGGCTGTGTGCATTATATTCATTTGAAACACATAATAAAAAATGCCAAGGTCTAAATTTAATTTATTTTTGTCATTTAGAATACAATGGATAGATAATCATCTCAACGTGATCAGCCAAACATCTTTACTTTGCTAAACTGTTAAAGATTTTAATTATGCCGGCATTGGCGAGCACCGTCTAATGAGGCGCAGGGCTCCAGAGAGCCCGAGTGGCTAAGAACTGTGAAATGAGTCTGATAGGATTTTTTTATGTTCACCGTGGATCGTTTGCATATCAAAGAGGAGTGAATTATTGCACAGCAGACCAATAACCTTCTCCGCCTTTCTGAGAGGAGTGGTAACAAAAACAGTTGATCTCTCCCAATGGTTCCCCACAAAAAATGTTCAAATACTTAAGGATTTGCAATTAATATGTACTATAATGGAGGCTGCAAATGATACATTAAGTGGTCAGATATTCTTAGAACGCATCCTCAACAGCCAGGTCGGTTTTCTTCTTCCTTCATAAAAATCAAATGCCAATTATATTTTGATGGATTTTGTCCCAAATGAGCATTCAGTTATTAGGCATATTCAATTATTACTTGTCCCTTGAAATTAAACCTCGAAGGCAAATTAAACAAAGGGAAAGGTCATTCCAGAATCCCATGGCCGGTTCTGGGCACCTGGGTGATGCTTTTCCGACGCCCAGCCAGTGGCCTGCCTGCCGGGCCTGCACCGCCGCGCACACCAGCCATCCTCGGTGAGCGCTGGCCGCGACCACTGCTCACCCGCCTGGGACAACAGTGAGCAGGCTTGGCTGTTGGAGATAGCATATCGATACAAAGCCATGCAAGTCAACATCTGTTTTTATTTTCCAGGGAGTGGACACTTGAAAAGCACAAACCGCCTATTTTTCCACTCATCCGGGTCAGTGGCCTGGGAAGTGGAAAGTCTAACAACTGTGTTAACACTTTTGCTCTGATATAGAAGAACAGAACTTTGAAGCCATTTAAAAAGTAAGAGGAATTAAGCCTATTAAAAATTACATACAAACTAACAGGAAGCTGTGTATCTAGCAAATAAAGCCCAGCAGATGTCCTGTTAACACCTAAGAGAACATTCCTATTGCTCGACTCCCTTTTATTCCAGTGGGATGAATCAGGTTCATCATCGTCCACAGGGAGAAATGGTAAATAAAACAGTAACTTATGGACTTCTGGGTCAAATTTCAATATGATAATCAAATTTAAGAATATTCATTAGATTTAGAAGGAAGCAATCAAATCAGTGTCCTCCATCAGTGCTACACCTTGATAGCATTGTTAAACTTGGGTTCCATGAATAGAGTCCCGTCTAGCAAGATCTCGTGAGAGAATGAAGACAGATAAAAAGCAGGCTAGTCACTCATCAGACTAAAAAGATATCAAATTTCCAGAAAGCAAGCATTCCTTCCAAAATGTTAGATAGGAATAACTGTACTGAGTTAATAAACATCCATTAACAGACACATAACTGAGCAATAAAGTTTCTCCTATTGATAGTATACACTTAAAAACTTAAAAATCAGAATAAAATTGGAAGTATATTTCAACATGGAAGCACTGGTCCTGAAAAGGATCAATAATTAAAGAGACCGAGGAGAAAAACATACACTGAGTGTGTACAACAGAGAAGGCCCTATAGCAACCTTACAAACAACAAAAATATGCCTCCATTTCATAACCTTCGGGGGGGGGGGGCCTTTAAAACATTATTCTCTCTCTCCATTCCTACACTCTGATATTTACATACACGCCTCCGTTTCATAACCTTCGGGGGGGGGGGGGCCTTTAAAACATTATTCTCGCTCTCCATTCCTACACTCTGATATTTACATACACATTTTAGGTAACTCAGCCTATGCCACGAGCAAGGATATGAAAGAATCTCCATGTTTGTATCATGAAGTAGGCATTTCCAGTTATATTAACACATTCCCCTTTCCCTTGCTAGCTTTCTTTTTCTAGGATAACTGGTCCCTCCATTATAAAAAGAAATGCAGACACAGGTTTAAAAAATGTATGTTGTGAGGACAGTTGACAGATTACCGTTCACGGAACTCAATTTTACAGCCCGGGACTGGCTCATAGACAGCAGAGCTGACCAACCTTTCTGTCCTTCACTCCATCCCAGGTGACCTGCTCCAGCAGAAAGTTGATTTAAGCCTCATAATGGTATCAGTTTTAAGCCATTATCTCTTTGATAAAGAAAAAATTGTATTGTCTTCCAACACCACAATTCTCCAGCCCTTTTGGACGAGGGGAAGGGGAGACAAAACCAACTTCCTGATTCCCCCAAAGATGGCCGCGACGCTGTGGCTCACTTCCCGCAGGCACCAACTCCGGAAATTCCATATTTATGCCTGTGCCCCTCGGACACGCATAAAGACACCCTTTAGATTTTAAATACGCATCTTCCTACTGCTGCGGGGATTCGTGGTCCTGGCACACTGCTGGGCGTATCAATCAGTGCCGGGCCGGTGAGTCACCGACAGTGCCTCTGATGTTACCGCAGCGCTTACACTGCACGCATCGCCACGTCCATTCCCTCCCCATTACACAGGAGCTTGTCTTGTCACTGCCCAATTGCCCTCTTCGGACAGCTTAACGGATGTGCCACCACAAAGAACCCCCGGGAGCAACTGCACAGCCCAGCAGCGGAGGGAGGAGGAGCGGCTGCGCCCAAGTCCAGTGGGCGTGGCACAGCAGCCTGCCAGTTTCCAACACACCCAAGGTGTCTCAGTGCACGTTGTAACACTCTGCACGTTCAAAAATGCATTAGCCAAAATGCCCTTTGTTTCCCCTGGCATTGCTCAGTTACCAAACCTCCTAAAGTGACAGCAATGGAGAAGTGAGCAGTCTGGCAGAAAGGGGAGGAGAGGCAAGAGGAGTCAGAGGAAAAGCCCTGGCCGTCACAGTAAAAACACCTCCACAAAAAACAAAGCCACCCCAGATGGGACAGAAATGGGGTGTGACTGACTCCACACCGCTCAGGTGCGCCCACACTCACACCGCACAGGTGGGCCCACACTCACACCGCACAGGTGCGCCCGTACCGCACAGGTGGGCCCACACTCACACCGCACAGGTGGGCCCACACTCACACCGCACAGGTGCGCCCGCACCGCACAGGTGGGCTCACACTCACACCGCACAGGTGGGCCCACACTCACACCGCACAGGTGCGCCCGCACCGCACAGGTGGGCTCACACTCACACCGCACAGGTGCGCCCGCACCGCACAGGTGGGCCCACACTCACACCGCACAGGTGCGCCCGCACCGCACAGGTGGGCTCACACTCACACCGCACAGGTGGGCCCACACTCACACCGCACAGGTGGGCCCACACTCACACTGCACAGGTGCGCCCGCACCGCACAGGTGGGCCCACACTCACACCGCACAGGTGGGCCCACACTCACACCGCACAGGTGGGCCCACACTCACACCGCACAGGTGGGCCCACACTCACACCGCACAGGTGGGCCCGCACCGCACAGGTGGGCCCACACTCACACCGCACAGGTGGGCCCACACTCACACCGCACAGGTGGGCCCACACTCACACTGCACAGGTGCGCCCGCACCGCACAGGTGGGCCCACACTCACACCGCACAGGTGGGCTCACACTCACACCGCACAGGTGCGCCTGCACTGCACAGGTGGGCTCACACTCACACCGCACAGGTGTGCCTGCACCGCACAGGTGGGCTCACACTCACACCGCACAGGTGAGCCTGCACCGCACAGGTGGGCCCACACTCACACCGCACAGGTGCGCCCGCACTGCACAGGTGGACCCATACTCACACCACACAGGTGCGCCCGCACTGCACAGGTGGGCTCACACTCACACCGCACAGGTGAGCCTGCACCGCACAGGTGCGCCCACACTGACACCACACAGGTGCGCCCGCACCGCACAGGTGGACCCACACTGCACAGGTGGGCCCGCACCGCACCTGTGAAAGAGCTGCTTACACCAGGACTGTCCTAAACACAACAGAGTGCTCGCTGCTGATGCCCGACAACCAGGGGAATAACTTGTCAATAGCTTCTCAAAAAAAATATTTAAAATCTATAAAATCTTGTTATTTTTTAAAGAACTTCCATTTTTGAAGAAGAGCTATAGATATATATGCTCCCTGATCAGATGAGTGAACTAACCTGCTCAAAAATAAACAGTCAGATAAAGGTAAAAAAGAAAAAGAGAGCAAAACCAACAAAAACCTTTCGTTTTTATAATCACACAAAAATAAACTTGACTCTATCTCTAGATATTAGAAAGTGGAATTTATAAAGCATGACTAAGATTTAAAACAGAACAAGTTACATGACATGAAATGCAGCTTAAAATGCCAAAAAAAAAAAAAAAAAAAAACCCCTTCAAGAAAATTCATTTGTAATTCCAAACTGAAAACATTCCATCTGATTAAAATGCTGTCAGTGGGGAGCACTGCTTCCCCCTCCCTCAGGGACACCTGGGTCCAACTGGCACCAGCAGTGTGGGGACTCCTCCCATCCCAGGACTGCAGGGCTTCCTGGGCAGTTCCTCAGGGGCAGGCAGGGCCCAGAGCTGGCACCAGCCTTGGCGTCCACACCCACCTTGCGAGAGGGGCTGCAGGGGCAGCGCGGGCTGGCCGGGCGGCAGTGACAGGAGGCCTTGGCGCTGCAGGGACAGGAGGTGCTGCTGCTGGAGCTGCTGCATCTGCAAGAGCTGCTGCTGGAAAGCCAGCTGCTGGGGAGCCACCTGCTGCTGCTGCAAGAGACCAGGCAGAGAGTGAGGCCGCGAACAGGCCGGTGACCGCCCCACCCGCCACCCACGTCCCCGAGAGAAGGGGCAGGTGGGCGAGGGGCGCTCCCTGTCAAGGTGTCACCGTGTGGAGTCAGTCACACCCCAGGGGTGTGAAAGGGACCGCCCCACTCCCTCACCCAGCGCGTGCTCTCCCTGACTGTCAGCACGGGGACCTCAGACCCCAGCAGGCCAGAGCGCAGGGACCCCAACTCCGGTCCCCGAGGGGCCACAGACAGCTGCCTCCCTCCCATGCACGGGCGAGCTTTTAACTGCTCTGTTTATCACTTCTGACATAAATAAATGGGGGAAAATCAGGCCTTTGAAGAAGAAAAACTTCATCTAATATTGTTAATTAGCCATGACAAACGATGAAATAACATTGTAAATCTTTCATAGAAACAGTCACTAGATTTTAATTACACACATTCATAATTTAGCAAACAACACTGTACTCAACTGGGTTTCATATGGAGACACTGAGCTTCGATGCCTCCACTCGGCTGGAGGTTCAGAAACCCTCCCCGTTTCCCTTCCCGGCTTTGGGCTGGAAAGAAGGGGCTCTATCGTTTGACAAATATCTTTTTGTTGATTGGACAATGACAGGAGGAAAACTTTTGTTGTGTAAAACATCAATACATCATTCCTGTGTTTGGCAGGCCTTGCTCCAGCCAAAAAAAAATTAATGTAGATTTCCTCAGTAATTATCTGAGTGATAGAAAGATAATACAGTGCAGCAGAACAAAAAATAGAGGGAAATTATCTCATATCCTTAATCTGCGAGGAATCAGATCGAGGTGGAGGTCTCAGCCACATCATGGCTCACGATTTGGAAGGGAAGTTAACTCTTCCCAAACTGTAGCCTCCAAAAAAGATCATTTAGGCAAAGAACAAGATCCGTTTTCCTAATTGTAAGTATTAAGGAGAATATCAGAGAGACTTTGCAACTAACAGGACTCCACGACCCTGCCAGAGCTGCTGAGAACTACACTTTACAAACAACTGCATTCACTTAGCCCAACCACGACCTCCAGCTGATCCATCCATGAATGTGTGTGGACCAAGGCCTCCTTGATGCAGAGATCAGGGGAAGAGAGAAATGGAGGCTTCCTTTCGGTCTCCGTGTAGTTTATTTTACAGTAAAAAAAAACATCATTCTCCTATTAGCAACCAATTTCAGACTTACTACCATGCCACTGAGAAAGTTAATTGAGTTTCACTCCAAAAAACAAATTCTATATCACTAACAACAAAAATTTAAATAAATTTAAATGAAAAGCCAGTGTTTTCATTTTAAGAACAGCATGCTTAAAATGATCCAATTGTTTTCACCCCTTCCCACATTATCACATTAATGTAAAACCCAATGATAGTTATATTCATGTCAAAATGATTTTTCTCTTCTTCAACAGATATTAATTCCCAGAGTTTTTAAAAAAGGGGGGAAGGTAGACAAAATCCAACACTGATAAAATAGAAGTTGGAGGATCTAACTCCTCTTGAAGAAGAAATAATGGGGATGGGGGGGTGTTGAAGTTTAGGGAGGGTGTTTCCTGTCTTACTGTAAATGAAATGTTTAAAGATGCTGTATTTATATAAAATGACTGATGGCTTTTCTGTTGTCACTGCAGCCATCCCTAGGAAAGCTCATGAAAGCTGTCCACGTTTGAAAAGCCAGGATATAAAAGTATACAAGGCCCATTGTCCAAAGAAAGAATTTAAAAGCAACACTGGTTGCCAAACTGCTCCCCACCCAGTTACCAAGCACAGGATACGAGCCCATTTGTTTACTTCTCACAATTGAACGCACACAAAAAAGGTCTCGGCGCAGTCCCTGCCACAGGTCAGCAGGCAGCGTTAAAAGGCTCCATTGCCCTGATAAACCTTGCATTTCGGATCCCCTCCCTGGAGCTGCAGTCAAAGGTCTGTTTTCCTTTCTTCGGCTCCTCCCTACTGCCTAACATAAACTGTCATAGCTGCCTGGGACAAATGGCCCTTTTAAAACAATCAGCTTAGCCTGCCTCACCCACACAGGATGGGAACTCTGTTTGTGGCTTGCCTTACTCTGGAATCTGCCTTCTATTATCCACACCTATTCTGTGAGCAGCTGCTGAGGAGCCAGCTACATGGGCTGCGTCTCTCCCCTCAGGAAGGTCAGGTCTAATTCAGTGCGGAGCCCAACTTGCTCAAGGAAACATCTTTGAGACAACTTCAGGGAAAAAGCAAGTAAAGGTTCATTGTTCTGGCCAAAGATCAAGCGCCTTATAGAAAGGTAATCAAAAAAGGGAAAGGGAGGGATGGGGGGAGGACCTGACAATTCAAAATTATGAGCCACTAATGACTGGGGATTCAGTGAATTAATATACTTGTTCCATCTGTCAACATCCAAGTTCAAACCTTGTTAAAGTCATAACCACCAGTCCACATCATGAATTGATGCCATGTGACTTGGCCACCACCTGCATGCTGATTCAGGGGACCACCTCGGGAAAACGAGGCTCTCAGCGCCGACAGCATGTCTTGGCCAGATCCCCCGGGAACTGGGCATGTATCTCAGAACCCAAGACCTGCCCCTGAGCGTGCCTCCCCTCGGGATGGGAAGGCAACATCTCCTGTGTCACCCACGCCTTCAAAATGGAGGACAAAGCGCGGCCACAGCACACGGAATGTCCTGGAGATGCTGAAATGCTCCCGGAGCGTCTCACCTCCTGGCTCAGGAACCATGCATGCCTCTCCCCCACCCCAGACTGCTCCGCCACCAACGCATTCGGCAGGCCCAGATGCCCCTGACAGCAGCGATTTGGGAGAGCGAGCTTTTAGTCTTCCTTCTGCTGCACAACTTCCCCCTCGCGTGTCTTATCTGCCCTCTGAGCGCTTCGACTTTCATGTTCCCCCAGCATGCAGACGCGCATTTCAAACCAAGTCTCGCAGACCAAGTAAGAGGTTAATCAGAAGTGGCCACAGAAGGAAAAACACAATCCCTGGTAACTGATAAGAATGGCAGTGGCAGCCCTTTTTTG
This sequence comes from Pipistrellus kuhlii, assembly GCF_014108245.1. NCBI lineage: Eukaryota > Metazoa > Chordata > Mammalia > Chiroptera > Vespertilionidae > Pipistrellus > Pipistrellus kuhlii. The sequence continues at coordinate 862,897 of NW_023425416.1, read as the reverse complement.
TTTGTCTTCAAATATAGAGTTAAAGATCTTTAAAAAACTAAATTTTGATGCCTTTGAAAAGGAAGAAGCACAAAATAACAACAGGGGGTTATAGCCTGCGAGCCACGGGGGAGAGACTCCGTAATTCTTCCTCTCCCTTTTGAAGGCTGTTAGAAATCTGACTCAAAAACCCAGCGGCAGAAGGGAACCCTCTGGAGGCTGTAACCATTTCCTGTGATCATGCATAATGTGCTTCAAAAGTGGGTTTTTACCAATTCTGTTGATCAATTGCACCTCCTTCATATCCTTCTCTTCTCTGCTGTTTACATCTGATGTGACTCAATGACAAGCACTGTCTGAGGCTGTGAAACAGGCCTGTCATGTTGATTTATGGGCGCATCAAACCACAACTTGTCCAAACCGAAGCTCGCAGTTCATTAATTAGAGAGTTGTGACTTTGAAGTCAGCTTTCAGACTGTGGTTTTTAACATTTGGCTTAATTTATATGCTCTTGAATGTGGATCTCTAAGGAAAAAACTGAAATTCCCTTCTTGTCTTTGAACTTCTTTTGACCGCACAATAATCATTTCTTTGTCCAGAGTGATGCCTGCAATCCCGGAGTCATTAACGCGCATTGAACTGCACTGATGAGTAAGCCCTGCTGAATTAGAAAAACAGCCAGCAAAACAAAGCTGAGAGCCTCCTGCACAGTGATATCTCACAATTACATGCCTTCCCTCCCTGTGCCATTTCCATTTTAATTACTGTTAGTCCTTTAGATTTACATTTTAGACACTTTTTAATCTGCTCCCTTTTCTATTACAGCAGGGCCCGGTAGCACGCCACTGTACACAAATGTGTCAGCACTTTCATTGGAGCACCTCTGCCCTGCACCCCGAAATGGCGCCTGCTCTCCGGGGCTTCCATCCAGGCTGCAAAGAGGACTGCAGGTGAAAACTTGACAGGGCATGGAAAATGCACCCAATTTGTGTTGTGAGAGGAAGCCACAAAGGGGAAGGGCCGGCTCATGCCCACTTGGGGGAGGGAGGAGTCACCTGGGAAGACTGCTTCCGACCCAGGAAAGTGGCCGCCTGCTTAGGGCCACGCAGAAGCCATTACATTGAACCGTGAGCTGTTCTCTCTCATTCCAAGGAGAAGACACTCACATGAAAAGCATGCCAGGCACTGAGGAAAATGAAGAGTTAAGATACGGGGGGCAGCTCTGGGATGGTAGACAGATGCCCTGACAATGCGCACAGGCACAAAGACACGCCCCCATGACTGAGCCTCCCGCACCCGGGCCTCACAGAAGGTCCCCCACGTCTTCTCATTCCTGGAGGCAACACGTCCCCTAACTGGGACTTACAAAACATTGTGCACATGGAAGCTGCTGCGATGCCTTACTGTTTGCTGGGAAAACACATATAATCCAAGCAGGAGACTTCTCGAACGTTAGCTGTGCCACTGCTGACTCGCTTTTAGCAGTTCTGATATGTACAACTCGCATGAAAAGTTAAACTGAGATTGTGGGATGGGAAATATGGCTCTAACTTTTTTTTTTTCTTTTTTCTTTTTTTAAATAAATCCTCACCTGAGGATACTTTTTCCATTGACTTTTTTTTTTTTTTTTTTTTGAAGACACATTGATTGGTTGCTTCCTGAATGTGCCCTACTAGGGATCAAATCTGCAACCCAGGTATGTGCCCTTGACCAGGAATCCATCCCGAGACCCTTCCTTGTGCAGGGCGATGCTCTAACCAGTGAGACCTACTGGCCAGGGCTTGATGGAACTTTCTGTTTATCCAACCTCAGCACACACCCAAGCTCTCTGAGCTGGCTACAATAATCAAGTCTGTGTCCAAATCAAGTTTTCCTGAAAGCACTTCACTTCCCCCAGGTACATCTTGCAAAGGGGCCTGAGGTTCTGCCCAGGACCCCCGCCCAGTGCTCCCAGGAGGTGCACCTGCAGAGGGTTATAAAATACCTGTCAGCAAACACATGGGACCCAGAAAAACCGGAGCGAAAACAGGACAATAACTCTCGGTCTGGAAGCTGAGAACGATAGAGTCAGCTCAGTTGTGCAATCATTTAAAAGATGAACGACAGTTTAATAGCCACTAGATCGTCCTGTGGGACCTGTGGTTTGAAAGTAAAATAGCATTGTCGGTACCTCTTTAGGCTGTTTTCCAGCATGTTGTTGTTGTAAAAGTTGAAGCTGCAACTGCTCCTGTTGTTTTTTATAAAACTCTTGAAGCTGCTGCTACAAAGAAAAGAGAGGACGGTAAGTCAGGGGCAGTGCCCGCCACTGTCACTCTCGGTGCCATACGCAAACTGAGATTTGAGAAATAGGATCCTTTTATCTGTAGTGGCCTGACCTTTAGTTTGAAACTCCACAATAAATTTCAGTACGCACTGACTATTCTTGGCATTATTGTTTGAAAAGTAATCCCCCAAGTGAACTGATGAAAAACATACCATTTTCCACACAAACTCATTAAAATAAGGCAAGGGATGACCTTTGATTGTACAACAAAGGCAAACGCCCTTGCTGAGAGTCTGGTGAATCTCTCCTGCAAACAGGCGGCTTTCTCAGTGACAGGGCCGGGGAGAGGGGCTGGCTCCGTGCGCATGCGCCTCAGAGGGCAGCCAGGCTCCTGGCGGCCCGCCCGTGGCCCGCACCTGCCCACAGCGGGGCCATGCAGGGCTCCGTCTCATCCTTTGCGTTTAGGGGTCCATGAAGTCTAAAGATTAGGTCTTCATGGTACAGTGGCAGCCAGAAATTCATTTCAGCATCAGCACAGGTGAAAGAAATAAAGTCAACTATGTACCTTACAATTAGCCAAGCCCAAAATGGTCTTTGTGTTTGAAAGAAAAATTCTGTAAGCTTCTGAGTTGAAATGGGACTGCGAGAGCTGTCCCATCCGCTGCTCCCAACGGCTCCGCTCTGCTTTGATTCACACATTTAGAAGCCTCTGACTTACCAAATAAAAGAATGCAAAGCCACATAAGCCTAAAAGATCTTATTTCCACCAAGCCCAATTACAGCCCTAATCTCAGTCCAGAGGGTGCTCTCCAGACCAAAACCTAGTGCTGTGCAGGCTCTCTTTCAGGGACGCAGCCCATTGGTTCTTCAGGGCCCAGCGGCCTGCCTCCCCTCTGGCTCCGCCTGTGCCTCCAGGAGGGGGCCTCCGCTCAGGTGAGGCCGGCCTGGAGCTGACCAGGGGGCAGGGGGCAGGGGGAGCTGGGAAGACGGTTACCTGCTGGAGCATGAGGGCCTGCTGCTGCTGCAGGAGCACCTGGAGCTGCTGAGGGCTCAGCACTTGCTGCTGCAGGATCTGCTGCATCTGCTGGGGGGTGATCACTTGAGGTGTCATCATAGCCACTGACACGGGCACCTGGAAGGTTAACACAGCGTGAGCAGGAGCCAGGGAACGCACAGCACTCAGCCCTTCCAGGCTTAGCAGCTGCAGGCCGCTGGCTTCAAGAACTGACCGATTTCCCATGCAGGGTGCGATCCAGAGGGGATGCAGCAACAGATCCTATTGAATCTGTTAGGAAGTTTAGTTTAAGTAAAATAATAATAACAACAAAAACAACAACAACAACAAAAGAAACCCCTGCAGCACTGACAGCTGTTCCAGGCAGCCTCTCAAGCAGACAAGGACTCAGGCAGATCTGGAGGTAGGTTAGAAGGATCTCAATTTCTTGTTAAGAATGAGTTTTCCGTCACAATAAAGTTATCACAAACAAATTTTGCTTTAGAGAAGAAGGCAAGTGGGAACCAGTGCCTCCACAGCTGGAGCTCACAGGACCCACTTCCTCTGTGGACCGCAATTTTAAGGATGATCAGATCAAGGGATGCTTAGCCTCCTGCACGGCTGAGCCCTCGGAGGGCGCCTCCTGCACTCCAGCACAGACCTTCCTAGGAGCCTTTCCCCTTCCTCATTCAACCGCACACAGATGTCTCAATTCCTCCACTCTCTGTGTGATACCAGGCGAGCTGCTTCCCATGACATTTCAGTGACAAACAGCGCTGGTGATGAACTTGATAGCATTTCATATTTGCAACTGTTAACACGCTTCTGCACGGGCATCTCTGCAAGGAACCTGCACACAGTATCTGAAAGGATGATGTCTTGTTCAGATAAAACACTGACATTAAAATGACAGGCTGTCTTGGCCAAGGTTACACAAATTGTATTCAGGCGGATACCTAATGACAATGCTGTGAATTCTGCAAGCTTTCGAGAATGTAATTTAGCTATTCAAAATAATCGCTGCACTTGTGTCTCATTTGCAGACTACATGAGAACCATTTTGTCAGACCCGGTAATACAAGACTGTTTCATGAAAAATCACCCCAAATAAAAAAGATAAGGAAAGAAAAAAAAACCAAAATAACAAAAAAAGAAAAGACAAAACCTGTATGTCTTCTAATAGTAATATTTAAGCATCGTACTTTTCTTTAGTTTTTAATCAAACATGTGACAGCAAGAAGCAGTAAAGGATATACTCTGTTAAAAAGGATCTGCTGTCATCTCATGCATTACAATAAAAGGTAATAACATGTTTTGCACTTTGCCTGTGTGCCATTTAAAAAAAAATCTGGCAGACAATAGCTGATCAGAAGATAAAAGAGTTTTAAAAATCTTGCAGGGCAGCAGTAAGCAAAAGCGAGAAATGCAGTATTAATTTTATGTAACATAATGTCTTAATATGCAGTTTATCTTGACTTTTTCACTTGATTTGTCCTGTCATTTGCATAGCGAGCTCTCATTCCTAATTTCACAGTCATTATGCACTGATGTCCCGATTTCTCAGCATCACTAATTTTGATGAACTAAAAATGGTTCCTGAAGGTCAGATCCATGTACAGCAAACACCCTTCACTGCTGTCTCCAGCATGTTTCTCTGTGAGGATATTTATGTGGAAGTTTCTCATTGTTTGGAAAACACTACCCAGAACATTTGAAAATTCTCACTAACCCAACTCATGAAGGTCATCACAGTCTTCCTATTGCACGGCCTTTCAAATGTAGATGTAGATACATTGTAATTTAAAACAGATGGGAATGTCTGAATATTCTTACATGCAGAAAGGGACAGATGTATATGAGTGGATAAATTATCCTTTTAAAAAGACACTTGGAAGCACAAAATACCACAGTGGTTCTCAGTGGACTTCCATTCACTCTAGAGAAAACACCAAGAATCCATCAACACACCTAACCATCCAGGCGCTAATCCCAGTTACTCTACTTTGTCTTCATATAGAAAAAGCATTTTGAAATTTTCAATGTATTTGGATGCCAATCACTATCTTGAGCTGTAAAGCTAACATCACAATAGAAGTTTACTTTTCCTTGAGAGTTGCATCATCACACAGGGACGCTTGATTAAGCAAACAAAAGAACCAAGTTTAAGGTTTCTTTTTTCCTCTGTGTTTCTTGGATGATGTACAATATAAATATCCTTGAGCCAAATTTCTGATGGTGATGAACAGGAAAATGGACAGGAATAGGGTGGTGTAAGATCTGAACTGGTGATGAACATGAAATTAACACTGTTACAACAGAAATCATCATAGCAACAGCACCTTGGTCAGAATTTTTAGAATAACTAGGAAAGCCTCTGCTAGAATGGCTACGAGGGGGCTAATCTAAATGTCCTCTATCTTGACTGAGCTGGCAGTCACAGGGATGTATAAAATTACCAAAAAATCTTCCAATGTGCAGGTAAAATGAGTGTATTTTAAAGTATGTAAATGATACTTCAATTAAATCAAGTTAAAAAGTTAAAAGAGAGCTGACATATATGAAGATAATTTTAAAACCCTTAACTCTTCCCACAGTTATTTATTCCATTTTTGTATTTGTGTTACAGAACAAAAAAGGGAACTTGGGTCCCTCCTTTTCCCTTTGGACACTGGATGGAGGTGCTGATGAGTCTTAAAATGCCGAAAGCAGCAGGGCAGCCGAAGGAAAGAGGGAAGAAGCCTGAGTGACCCTCCCCAGCCTGCGGACAGCTCTGAATCATCACAGTGGCTCTCAGAGCCCGATGGCCCTACCTCTGCTTTTATATCTGAAACCACATTAACACCAGCTAGCTCCGAGCCTCCAGAGTGGATTTGAACTTATTTATAAATGTGTTAAAACTGAGATTTCCTTTCTTCAAAGTTTCAACATGTCATGAAAATTGGTTATGGAAAGCTTTAGCAAAAATACTCAAATGGTCAGAAAACATTATAGGGTAGAAAAGCAGGGTAGGGTAGAGAAGCGGGGGGGGGGGGGGGGGGAGCGAGGCATAGTTTAAGGCTTTAAATAGTTAAAAATTATAGCCTAGATATCCACTCCCTTAACTCCCAACGTTCCAGTTTTTCCTGTGGCCGGTCCCTACCAACACTAGGAATCACAGGGCAGGCAGCACCGGGGAGAGGCTATTAGAGCCCACACTTTATTGCCCATTACTACTGAGGTCATTAGCAGCAAGAGGGATTGTACCGTCTTAACCTATTGATCACTGTAACTACTATCATTTAATCCTGTGTTGAATGTCTGGAAAGCGGCTAAAGGCACACAAGAGAGAGTGCTTTAGCATTGAGAAATATGGTCAAAGCTCAGAAATTACACTTTGATTCATAAAACCTAGCTAGTGGTTTAAATCAATAGTATTTAAAACAGTCATGTGAGTTTTTAACTACAGAGTTCTAATATTTATGGATCCCTCTTTGAGAGTATTCAGTCAAAACTAAAACTTTTGGCCCCTAATTCTGTGCCATCTCCCTTACCCTCCTTGAGAAAAACACACAGTAATTTCTGATGTTTTTTGTGTGCTACAAGGCTCGTGCCTTCACTGGGAGTTCAACCTATTTCTTGATTTCTCAAATGACAATTTAAATATAATGAAAAGATTATGTCTGCGATACTGTAACTACCTTAACTGTTTTGAGTATCTAGAAATGAGTATGTTTTCTGAGTTAACAATGAATCATAGAAGGAAATTTATGAAGAACTAGAATGATTCTGTCTAGCTGCCTTCAGGGATCAGAAATGCAAATTAAACTTGTGGCAGACATTTAAAGAATGCTAGCATACAAAACCGAATCTCTCTCTCTCTCTCTCACACACACACACACACACACACACACACACACACACTGTGATGATACACTGTTGACTGATACCAACTGGGAGTGGCCGACCCCAGGTGTGCATAAACCTGCCGAGTGGCAGAAACACAGCTGAGCTTGGGCCATGGGATGCTGCTAGTATGGGCATGTTGCCACCTGAATGCCAGCAAGTGGCAAAACATTGTCAGCACAAACAAGTGCTGCTGAACGCCCCTCCACGCTGTGTAAGGCTGCCTGGTGCAGACTGCTCTCCTCCGGAACGCCTGTGTATCACCTGAGTGCTGGAAGGCTGCTAAAATGACTGGCATCATTACTTTCTTTCACTCCTAAGGGGCATGGCATGTGATGGGAAGGAGAAAAAAATCTTAAAAGCTAACAAATAAAAACACCCATAGAAACAATACTTATTTTTAATCTTGGAGACAATTGGAGGAATTGGGTGGGAGGGGAGAAGACACAACATAAATACTGAAAATCACACTTAATCATTTTTTGCTTTCTCTTTAGTTTACACTCATTTATCTACAAGGAAATACTGCCCAGTATACACACATAAATTGGTTTGTCAACTTCTTCTCATAATTGAAATAATAAAAATGAGAAGATAAAACATTTTAAGTACAGTTATTTCAATTATCTGGATTAGTAATTTAGAAACTATTTTTAATCTCTGGCCTTTTACCACATATATGTCCCAGGAAACTGGAGTGCCATAGAGACCTCAAGTTGAATTTGGATGTTAACTGACCAGGTTAGGCACTGGTTCATCAAATAACCAGAGCAAATCAAATTAAATTAGAAGGCTCCAGAATATCAAAACCAAACCAAAGAAAATGGCTCTGCTACACACACACACACACACACACACACACACACACACGGAGAAAGAACTATGCCACATCTTACAAAGCCATACAGAATAGAAGAAGCCTGTGTAGAAGAAACACCATCACTGCCCTGAGAAAGACAAGTTTTCATAATTAATAAGCCATGACAACAACTGGCATGTTGTCAAACAGAAAAGTTAGGAAGCTTCTATCCATTCCTCATGGTATCTGGAAAGCACACACACACACACACACACACACACACACACACACGGAGATACCATGCTAGGTACCTGTATCATAGAGAAAAGAAAAAACATTTCTGACATAATATTTCAGTCTTAAAAAAATAAAAAAGCCTACTATTCATGTGGGAAGTATAATTCTGTTTCATTATAGAATTCTGCTTTTTGTGTAACTCCTTTAGACTCAGCTATTTTGCCACAATACTGTAGGAAGCATGAAGGCAGGTAATGGTTGTTATATTAATGCAAAATCGGCTAAGCAGTGAGTCATTAGCATAACTGTTCTCTCAGTAACAATACAACTACCTATTAAAATTTTAGAAAAAAGGCCTCTTTAAAATGCAATTAGCATTTCATTTTTTGCCACGTTGTTTATTGTAATCTATCAAGAAAGGCTATCTTTCTTTCAGGAAAGGTTGGGTGGTTGACTCGCCTGCCAATCAGGAGTTCTTCAGGTTATCAACCCTAACAAGCAATCTCCAGCAAAGCTCTCCCAGCTCTGCTTTTGTCTTTAAATTTTAAAGAGGAGCAGAAATTCCTGTTTGTTTACACTGCTGTCCTCCAGCATCCCCTGCACACAAGGTTACTCAGTAAGTGCCAGCAGAATTGTCTTAGCTCCAATAAATATCAGCTGCATTTGCATAAAAATGTAAAGTTTACATAAATTAAATCACTTCTCCCATTAGCAATTGTTAAACATGAAAATAATCATCCAATAAGCACAGATGTTTCCAACCTAATATTATTATTTAAATCAAGAAAAATGAAGACTTTTCCCCACCTCAATCTCTTCCTCCTGTAGGAGGGATGGGAAAATTTCAGTACCCGTGAGTCAAAGCTGCCACGACATTTTATATTACGAACAAAAATCATTTTTAAGTGCTGCAAAAAGGAAGGGAGAAATATTCCTAAGTAGCTCAGAACTACAGGAAGGTGCTCTCCAGATTGTGAGGACTGAAGAGCAGAGAACGAGGCCCTGGCTAAGTAAGTCTCAATCGGATTTGAGACACACAGGTGATCAGAGTGAAGCCTAGCTTGTAGATATGGCTGTAAATCAAAGGGTGCTATTAAGTGCAGAAAAATGTGTATTTTTGTCACTAAAAGATTTTTCTAAGACTGAGAATTAAGTGTATAGCTCTGCTTTTTACATGTTTTAACCAGCAGAGACAATATCAGAGGGAGCTTAACTGCAAACACCTATTTCCCCCACAGCACTGCGGCAGGGGTACGAGCTGGACTGAAGCCTGTAGGTAGGCCAAAATGAGATAATTCCAAAATTGAATAAGGCCTTTTTCTTTAGAATTACAACTTCAGTTTCTCAAATTGTGCAGTTTCTTACACATATTCCCAACACCTTCACCTTATACATCACAGTTAAGCTAAGGGGTGCAAATTAGATTCTAATGAGAAAACATCAGTTGCTTCTTTGACAATCTCACCATTCACCGATTTATTTCTAATGAAGACAAAGCCCAACCAAAGCTCCCAACGTGTTAAAGGTCAAAATATGTTCAAAAATACTTTGTAAATCCAGGCAAATGGGAAAGCTGTGCGGACACGTGTCATGAAGCAATGTGACAATTAGAGTAATTTCACAAAAAGCCATCTTCAGGACAAAGTGTGAGAAATTAAGCTGCCACAACTGTAACAGGTTAGATGAAAAAAAAATCAAAATTTAATGTATTCTCCCCTGTGTCATCTTGTTTTGTCAAGACATCAAATAGAATTGGGAAGTACAAAATAACAAGCCCTTGAGAAATCAGAGAAGCCGACCTTTTTGATGTTGTTGATTTACCTTGTTCTGTTATTTGAACAATGATGTCTCAGATTTGAGGGCAAGATAAAACTTAAAAATTAAAACATGATACCAAGGTATTCTAAAAAAAGAGCACCGAACGTTTAGCCCGCCTCTTCATGCTTTTAACAGGATTCGAAAATGAGGCACGATGCATGTGTTTGCTCTTCATTTTTTCCTTCTAAATTAGTGTCTCTTCAAACAACTGCCAGGGTGGAAGAGGAGTCAAAGCAGATTATTCCCAGCATCCTGAAGTGGAGGCCCAGCTTACCTCTTTCCAAATAACTCTGCAGAGGACTGTTTAGCTAAGAGGTACCCGAGCTTTCTTTTTTGTTAAATAAAAGAAAATAAAGCTAAATTTTATGAGGAGGAAAAAAACGTACTGCACACTCTTAAATGAGGAAAACAAATGCCCAGAAATATCACACTGTTTCCAAGAAAAGGAACCTTTCGCACTAAACAAACACAAATTTAGCTTAAACAGTACCTAGGCATGCAGGTCCACATCAACTTCACCCCTCTTCCCGGAGGACACCGATCCTCAGAACAGAACTAGACTCTAGCAAACATGTGCACAGACATACGAAATCCATGTGTCACAGACGAGCCCGGTTTTTACCCGAGAATGCGTGTGAACACAAGCGCAGCAGTTAAAAACATGTTTAAGGCACGAAAGGTAAATAACCCGGTTATTTACTGCACCAGAAATTGTAAAACCTGGACTCGCCAGCAACCATTGAATGATTATAACGTCTTGTCATGGAATTCACATTCCAACATGTAACATGCACAGGCACTGTGTGTATTTATTTACCTGAGCCTTCTCTCCTCATCTGCTGCTGCATTATCCCTCGCTTACCTTCGCAAAGAGCCGCCTGAACTGGATTCTACCTGGCCATTATACTTGCCCAGTCACTAAGAACACAGTTTTACGTTTCTCTTTAACGATGCTCATCTACAGCTAAACCACATAATACAATTAATTTCTCCAACCTTCTTTTTGCCAATTCAAATTTTACATCAAGCTGAGAAACTGGTTACAATGTTCTCTCCTGGTTGTTTCAGAAACACAGTTACCTTTAACACACTTCTGCCACATTAGCCCAGATAAATCTGGAACTTCACTGCTTTTAATTAATCTGGCTTTTAATTTTTCTGTATCTTGCAATGTGTGGAGGCTGGCTGGAAAGTTGTATAACTGGCCAGTGTCTTGAAAGAGTTTATCTTTCAAATGACAGCTTCTGACAATGCGCAAATACAAAGCAGCGATGGCAGGGTTTTGTTTTTAGAGGTACACTTAACTGGAAGAAAAAAAAAATTCAAGCCAGCCATTCCTATCACAAGCTTTCTGATGATTTATGGTTTACCAACTGAGCAAGGTTACGCAACACTGCATGCCTTTAGATGCATTATTTCAGCTAGTTGAGATTTAATTAAGATCACAGCCTCTAAAATCCTGTCAAATGAAAATTCTGAGAAGACAATACACTATATACCCTCATGCAGAATATTTCCAGTCCATCTTCTGGAAAAATATGAGTTAATCTGCGTTTCTATGGCTGCAGACAAAAAAGTTCACCGATTTTGTTTTCTTTTGACACTTCAGTTGTTTTCTATTATATGTCATGAGATCATTCCCTTCCGAGGAGGGAAGAAAAAAATCGAGAGTGAAACACACTGCAGAAAATGCACTTGACATTATTATCCGACATGATCATAGCTGAGCTGTGATGTCATCACATTTTCAATAATCAGCCCATGCTTAGGAGTTTCACTTAATATGTTTATGTTAAAATACAACACAAACAGGAAGCCTGCCTTTCTTGAATTACTGAGTAAATAACGGACATACTATGTTTCTCATTTCCTTTACTCACCAACTTTTCATCAGATGAGCAGCACATCTAGGTAGAAAAGCAAGTTCTTAGGGCAAATAAGAGAATATAATGCCATTGCTTTCACTCTGTAAGTAGCCCTTAGTATAAAAGAAAAGTCTTTAAAATAGTTTTCTCCTTATAGATTGGTAAAGGAAAAAGCTATAATTGTGTGGCCCTTCACGTATTTTCATTTGCATCAGATTAATATTTGTTGCTTATCTCATGCCTTAGAGATGACAGGTGCTTGCAGTCTGGCTCTTGACAGGCCACTACACAAATAAGTGCCTTGCCTGAAAGGCTAATGCAGTACTAATGAACAATAAATCAACTTTGATTATCAAGTGTCAGCCGCTCCCTTCTCAGTTCAGCTCTATCACATCCCAGAGTCAGTCAGTCGGGTCTCTGGGTAGGCAGTCTGTATTTTGGTTTCATTTTTACACAATTTTCACTGAAATGTGTCAGGCAGCAACAAAGAATCCCATAAGACAGAAGCAGGCTCTTTCAGTGTATGCAAAAGGTACCCATTTGGAGAATCTGCTTCGGTCTTCATTTGGTTTACTTGGTGTGAGTCAACATTCAAGAAATATTCTTTTGAACAGCAGCAGCAGCAACACGCCAAATCCAAAACCAAAGTCTTAAGAGTGACCGTGTTTGAGGCTTCGACAATGACATCCTCGCTTGAACACTACCTTTGACTGCACAAAATACTCCTCTTGAAAATTTTATTACAAACCAAACAAAAAATGAACAAAAAAAGCAACATAGGGCTGCTCCTAAAATAAAAACTTCAGTTGGCTTTTTTAAAATGGCTTCTTTAACACCGACTTCCTAATGATAAAATAAATGTAACATTTTTTTCCTTAAGCAGATTAGTCACTGATAGTATGATTCACATTTCCTGTTATCAGGCTTAATTTCCCCCAGATATGTGTCACTTTCAGAATGTTGGAATCTATGGAAATCAGATGATTTACATTTTTAAATTGGCTCGATTAGAATATTAGGACCGTGAGGCCAGGACTACAGAATTGTTAATATTTTACTTATAGCCGGCAGGCCTGGAAGGGTTAATCCCAAAGAGGAAGAGCCCATATGTACTTTGCTGGAAACTTTACCACCCACTTCCTAAGCTCCTTCTCCCGGCACCGCGCCGGGCGGGGCAGCCCCTTCCCGCCGCCGCCCGGGTTTGACAGCTGCGTCCGCCGCGGGACGGAGGCCGGGCCGCCGAGCCCGCACTCCGCTCGGCCCGGCGCGCTCCGGGCTCCGGGGCCGCCCGCCCCCGGGCTCCCGCCTCCGCGGCCGGGCAGACTGGGCGCGGGGAGCGGCCGCCCTCCGCCGGCCGGGCCCGCTCCCACCCGCAGCGCGGCCGCCGGCCAGCCCGCAGGGGAAGCGCGAGGGGCCGGGCGCGGGACCGCGGGCACTTCCTCCAACTCGGCGGCGCCCGCTCCGCCAGGGCGGCGGGCGCCGAGGCCGTGCCGCTCCCGCCCTGCCGCCCCGCACTCCCGCCAAGTTGGTGACCTCAAGTGTGGGCGCTGCTCCGGAGGCTCAACTCGGACGCCGGGGCCAGCGCGGCGGCGCGGCGAGGCCCGGGGAGCGGCCGGGCGGCGGGCGCGGCGCGGGGACCCACCTGACACGGTCCATGTAGCCGCCGGGCGGCGGGCGGCGGGCGGCGGGCGGCGGGCGCGGGTCCGGCGGCCTCGGCGCGGCGCACTGCACGCGCGGCGCTCGGCTCGGGGCTGCCACCCGCGCCGCGCCGGCCCCCGCCCGCCGCTCCGCCAATCACAGCCCGCCTGCGCCGCGCCGCCCCCACAAAGCCCGCGCCGGCCCCGGCCCCGCGCAGGTGAGCGCCCGCCGCCCGCCGCCCCGCCGCCCGCCGCCCGGCCCCCGCCGCCGGCTCGGCCCCGCACCGCTCCCGCCGCCGCCGCAGCCGCCGGGCCCGCCGCCTGCGAGTTTGTGCGGCTGGAAGCCTTCCGGGGCCGGGACCCGGCGGGAACCCGGCGTGGGCGCACGCCGCCCCCCGACGAAACTGCTCAGACGGGAGGGTGCGGGCTCGAGGGCCTTCGGAGAACTTTCGCTTCACGTGGACCGGCTCCCCGGCGGCCTCCTCCGTCGCCTCCGCGCACGAGCGGCCGGGAAGCGCGGCCCCAGCCGCCTCCTTCGCTAAACCGAGTGACTTCCCTCCGCGGGGCCGCTGTGACCGAAGCCACGGACCGGTCCCAAAGAAATAATCCCTTAAATTCCTTTCCTGTTTACACAACAGCAACAGCAAAGCCACGCTGTACAAACACTGTAACATGGCCTCCAGAAACAGCCGGCTTCGGTGCCATTTAAACCGCCGGACTTGGGCTTTTAAAGTCACAAGTACGCTGTTGGCTCCCTGGTAAGAGTAGGTGTCAGGCCACGTGGGTCCATCGCAGCTGCTCTAGAAATCACCCTCCATTTACACCTGTAACTGGGGAAACTCCTTGGCCTAGACTTAAAACACAAGCAAATCATTTTTATTATTTTTCTCAAAATACTCAAGGAAAAAGAACAGTGGCATCAATAATTGCTTATTTTCCTTCAATTAAGAAAGCCACAAACCCTAACCCAGAAATTCCAGGCTTAGTTGAAAGTATTTTTCCATCTTAGGTGTTAATATTAAAATTACTTCATCCAAAAAGTATATTGATAAAATTTCCAATCAAGCCAAATGCCTGAATTTCAATGAGGTGAGCAGGCAATCCCCCACTAATCTGGCTGCAAAAGAGACAAAAAAGCAGCCATTGACTGTCAGCTCATGATCAGATGTTAAATTAGTCCAGAACAACCACTCTCCTCCCTAACGTGTTCCTGTGTCAGATAACAAATTTATTAATGGAATTTTTCAGGTCAGGAAAATTTAACCCCTCCCTCTCATGAATATTCAATAGAGAACCCAGGGTGGTCTTTTTTGGGGGGGTTGAGGGTGGGGAACACCTTAAATCTGCCCAAATTTACTATGAATCTTAGAGTTCTGACTTTTAAAGAGACAAGGCACTCCACTGGGCGGGACCGGCAGACAGAAAGTAAAAATATAGGAAGTTCTCTTCAACCAACGCACAGTCGGAAAGTGGAAATGGTCATTTCAAAATACACACATGACTTTTCCAAGGCTATTATAATTATTTGAGATTTAATGTCTGAACAAAATCAGGGTGCATTTTAGATAAGCAATTCATTCTTTTAATAAACAAGTTTTTCATGAGGCATCCATAAAACTCATGCATGCTTTTACAAGTTGGACTAACTACCTTGTTTTCTGGTCGGTGTTTATTCAATAATAGCCTCCAGGAGCATCAACACCAACAATAAACAAATAAACAGCAAACAACAAACAGGAGCGACGCCTATGACCCAGCTGGGAGGCAGAGTCTCCACAGAACACTGGCGTGACGCAATGTGGCAGTTACACAAGCACCAGGGCATGCTGCCGCTTTGAGCACAGCACAGGGGACCACAGAGCGGGGAGCAGTGGGAGCAGGAGGCCGGGGAGGGCTGCTTGGGGGTGGTGCTTGGAGGACAGCTGGCTGGAGAAGGGAGGGGACAGTATGGTGAGGGAAGTGGTGTAGCAAGCTGACTGAGGCCACCTGGAGCCCTCCCTGTCCTCTCTCCAAACATGGCATAGTGACTCAGACAAGGAAATGTCCCCTCAGTGATTAACCTGGAGAAGCTGTATCTGCCCAGGCCACTTTGGTGAATTCTGGGTTCCCCCCTTCTGTGTGGGTCCTCTTGCCCTTGGTAGGACTCACTGAGACCCAACTCCCCCACTGCTGCAGATCAACAGGAAGTGCTAAAAGCTCAGTCACCTCTAAGATTTAGTTAATGCCACTCAGCACCATGAGGGCCTTTTGGAAAGGCTGGGTCAAAATGCCAAAAAATTAAGAAGGAATTTGACTTGGGGAGGGCTTTAGAATTGCTTTCAAACCTTGAATAGAAATTGCAATCCCATTTGGCAGAGGAGGAAACAGGTTCTGAAAGGCAAAGTGACTGTTTTTTCACACCCAGCACCACAGGTCCCAAGGGGGAGCAGACACTGAATAGTTACAGAAAAGAGAGGCATGATAACAAAGAGAGTAGAGGGGCTACGGTTTAACAGAGTGAAGGAAGTGCTAAGGACTGTACTTAGAAGTATTTTTTATGCCCACATCCTAAGCGAACACCCACAACAGATACAGCCCTTGTTCAAACACCACACATTAGCAAACCTATCAGTTGCTGAATGAGTCCACTGTGCAGCTGGCTGTATACTTAAGAACAGATTACTAGGATCCCACCCCAAACTCCAACCACCAAATAGCACACCTGGGACTAAAACCGTGTGTTATGTTTGGTTCTGCGGAGCTTTGGCTTGGACCACAGACGAAGGTGAAAGGTTTTACTGCCCATCCGAGCGGAGAACGGGGGAAGAGTGAGGAGGCGGCGCCAGGCGGATTCCTGTGCGGGAGGCACACACAGCAGTGAGGAGCCCCACAGGCCCGGCCCAAGAGGCCGGCTCCGACCCCGCTGCCGCCTTGCCAGGAGCTGCTTGGAAATAAGCGGAGAAGACGCGGGAAAGGCCGGGCTCACATACTTCCAGCGGCACGGAGAGCGGAGGTCCGCACAGATAAGTCAGGTGCGCGTCCTCACAGGAGACACTGCGGCTTGGTTTCTGTTGCCAGAAAGTTGATCTGCCAGAGTCAGTGAAATATAAATGGATGAACTGCTGGATTGGAAAATCAACTGCACGGTGAGAGGCCACGACCTTAACTCAATTCTCCATCTTCTTCCAAACTACATTTGTGTTAACACTGATTTCCTCTCCCTTTCCAATTAATACAGCACAGTACCCACAACATGGCTTGAAACACACCTTAAAGAGATCCGACCAAGGACTTCTATTGTAAGAGAGAAAGCACTGAAACGGAACACCAAATGCAGGCCCCTCCCCCCCTCGCCAGGACTGCCACCCGCAGCTACCGGAGTTAATGATGGGCACTAGCAATACCCATTTCCAAGATCTGGGCACGTGTCTGCAAGGAGCCACTGTTCCTCTCGATTTTAAGAGGAACACGAGTCAGGACGTCCTTCATGCAGAGGGAGGGGAGGCAGTGGCCCCGCAGTGGCTGCGTGTATGTTTCCGTTGTCTGTGTTGGCCATGCAGACGTTGACTGGGCTGTTTTCCTTCTGTGCCTGTTTGGCCAAGGGGAAGGGTGAGCTCTCCCTCTTCTACATGAGTTTAAATTTCTTTTTATGACTTCCTCCCAATTTCCATTAGCACCCTCACTTAATGCAGCGTTTTCTAATGTCAGCTTCCTAGTTAATTTATATTTATAGTAGAGGCCCGGTGCACAAAATTCGTGCACTTGGGAGGGTGAGGGGGTCCCTCAGCCTGGCCTGCACCCTCTCGCAGTCCTGGAGCTCTGCTATCAATCACCCCACAGAGGGAGGCCCCACCCACCCACCACAGCACCATAGGTCAGTTGCCTGGGCCTCTCTCTGCAGGGTGATCATGGGGTGATGGCAGGGCCCCCAACCAATTGCATCACCCCCGCCTTGGCTGGTTTGACACCAGTGTGTGTCACAGCATGGTCATCCGGATGGTCATTCTGCTACTTTGCCATTCAGTCTATTTGCATATTACCCTTTTATAGATGGCATGATTTGTCAACTTTCAGGTGCCGTATGATATATGAAGAGGTATGTAAGCTATGGAAAACATTTAACTCCCCAGCTCCAAACCTCTCACTCTAAGTGGAAAGACATTCATAAAACACTAGGAAACAAGTGGAAAAGGAAACCGGCAACATTTCTTCCTCACTGCATCGGACCATCAGTGAGTACCAGATCCCTCTCCTGACACGGAAATCCCTGGCCTCCCCACCATGGGAAAGCAGCCTGCACTGCTCCAACAGGTTACGCCAACTGCAGTGAAGGGCGCGCAGTTCTCAGAGGTGCATGCCTGAGGGAGGGAAGTCTCCCAAGAGCTTTCTCCTCAGATGCCACGAAAGGGGAGCCACTGTCATCAGAGGCGAGTCCTGATGTGGAAATCGCTGAGGATCAGGTAAAGGCAGCCAGCCACCTTTGCTCGGGAAAGGCGCCTTCCCGGAGGCCTGTCCTTGCAGCAGGTGGCGGAGAGGCGCAGGGAGGCGCCCCTACTTGCCCTCCTAAGGATGCTCCCAGGTCTGCCTCCCCGCAAGGCCACCCTCCGGTGACCTCGGCTGACACACCCTGCTGTCAGAGCCTTCCCTGCGCCTGCCCTCTGCTGGTGAGCCGGCCAGCATTCGGAGATGTCAACTCCCTCCAGGTCTTCCCAACAGCTCCGAAAAGCTGGAGAGAGGAGGAGGAACGAGGGAACAAGCTGTGGACAGGAATACGCAGAGGAGGAGCCTCAGAGGCGGCGGCGCTGGGGCAGGTGGCATTCCCAGCTGCAAAGGCACCTGGTCCAGGAGCACCCTGCCCTGCTTCTCCGTCACTCACTGCCCAGGGGAGCTTGTTGGCACCTTTTCCATAGCACACATTCTTGGCGGGGAAGGGCCACTATTCCATTTCATGGTCCCTAAGGTCTCATGATGCTGGATCTTAACTGACTGCATTCACGAGATGCACGCCCGGAGGGGGGAGTGGAGAGCTGTCCCTCTCCGGCTGAGAGAAAGCAGGGCCTGGTTGCTTGGGCAGTGGCTCACACCTCGGCTGCCCCAGCAGCAGAGCCAGGCCAGCCTGCAGGAGGCTCCGGCTTGGGGCCCGGGAAGCCGAGGCTGCAGAGCCCTGCTGGCCGTTTCAGACACGCATCTCCCAGACGGAACAGGAAGCTCAGCGATTGCAACTGCAGAAGCCCTTGGGAAGCAGCACTCTTGACAGGGCTGCAGACGCCCAGTGAGTAAGTGCCACAGCGGCCCTTACCCGGGAGGCCATGAGGGCGGAGGCATCCCCCCAAGACAGCCTTCTACGCTGGGCGGCAGGCAGACGCCTGGGGCCCCCAGGCCTCCATCAGCTCTTTCCCGCCCCGCCCCAGGCCCTCTCCCACACCCGCTTTAAGGGCAGCCAAGCTTTGCTTCTGCAGAGAAGCTACCGGCCAGTTCGCGGGGGGCGCTGTGGTCAGCACTCAGGGACAGACTCCGAAGCCCGCACAGACACACTGCACACCCTCGTCTCTGCTTCCCACTCAGAAGGCCCCGCGTTTCCAAACAGCCCCAAAGCCGGCTCCCGCAGCCTGCCGCAGAGGCATTCCGAGCTCCCGCCCAGCGGCTCGGGGGCTGGCTGACCCTGAGAGGAGGCGGCAGGGCTCCAGGCGACCTGGTCACGTAGTCACACTTCACCTAAACAGAGAAAACAGGAATGAATACTCTAGTTCTCAACGACGATGGCGGTAACAGTAACACGTCACACCAGCCGAGCACCAGCCTCTGGCTACTTCCTGGCCCGCAGTTAAGGTCGGAGTCACACTCGCAGCCCGGCTGGGGCTCAGCTGGTTGGAGTGCCGTCCAGGGCACTGAAAGGTCCTGGGTTCGGTCAGGCACACGCAGGAGGCACCCAATGTTTGCCTCTCACATGGGTGTGTCTCTCTCTCTCCCTCTCTCCCTCTCTCTCTCTCTCTCTCTCTCCCTCTCTCCCTCTCTCCCTCTCTCCCTCTCTCCCTCTCCCTCCCTCCCTTCCTTCCTTCCTCCCTCTTTTTTTTCTCTCTTTCTCTCTCATCTCCCCTCATCCCCCTCTAAAAATAAATAAAAACATATCCTCTAACGAGGATTAAAAAAACCTACCAGGAATATAGTTTAAAAAATAGAATTAGAATTTTAGAGCTCGAGGACCTTGGACACGATTCTCATTGTCGATGACAAACCAGGGAACAAAGAGGAAGGGAAGTGCCTTTGGGAAACAACTTAGAAGCCCTTATTCTGACCCTCCTGAGGTCACTGTGACACACCAACAGTCTGTGCGCAGGAGCAAGCCATGCCATGGACCCGGATCAGCGGCGGCTCTACACCCACCGCACCTCAAACCCCTGCGTGCTCTGGCCTTGTGACTGTGCCCTCTCCTCTGACCGCCACGGTCTTTTCTCCTCCGCCTGCTCCCACCGACGTCATCTTCCGAGCTCTGGTCCTCCCTCCAGAGCCGCTCTCCTGCTCCTGAGGGTCTTCGGAAAGGAGTCAGGTCAGGGGCAGCCTGTGCGTGAGGGGCCCTGGTGGGCTCTGACGGCGGGGCGGGGAGACGCCACTGGTGAGGCGCGGGTTGCATTCCAGGGAAAGTGGGAAGCAAGCTTGTATCTCAGAGAGAGCAGAGGCCCAGTCAGTCTGGCCTTGAGAAGATGCGCACAGAAAGGTCCAGCTCACATGGCAACTAGTTACTTTCCGTCAATCTCAGCGGCCGCTCACCCCTCACGAGGAACTGGCCAACAGGAGGCCTCATTTGTGAAACCAGCAGCCTTGCTACTGCTGTCTCTGGAGGAAAGCCTTTGGTGGAGCCGTTGCCATGGCATCTGGAGGTTCTGCAGGCATCACATTTTAGCACTTGGCGTAACAACCATGACCCGGTTTTAAGATTCCTTTTAAAGTTTCCCCAACAGTCGCACGCACCACGGTAAGGCCTGGGGCTCTGGGTGCCCAGGGAGGCCCTGGCCGGGAACCAGCAAGCATCTGATCGTTGGCTGCATTAAAGGGAAGACGTGCGGCGCGGGGAGCACACAGGAGGGGCTCCGTGCCACAGGCCCATCGGCGGCTGAGCATGGAGCTGGGAACCAGGAGGTCACGGTTCAATTCCTGGTCAGGGCACGTGCCTGGGTTGTGGGCTTGATCCCCAGTGTGGGGCGTGCAGGAGGTAGCCGATTGATGGTTCTCTCTCATATGTTTCTATCTCGCTCTTCCTATCCCTTCCTCTCTGAAATCAATGAAAACATGTCCGTTTGTTTTTGTTTGTTTTTAAGAGGCTTTCCCTTCTGGGCCTAAGGGGGTAAGACAAGGATTCCGGAGGACATTTAAGGAGAGCGCGTGGCCTGGTGCGTGGCAGGGCGGTGGGAACAGCATGCGAACATCCACAGGAGTTCACCTGAGCCCTGACACTGGGGCTGTGCCTCACCCAGGCTAGGCATCTCCCTCCCTTCCTGCTGTTCCTCCATTTTCTCTCTCAAAAGTGCACTCCTCCCTTCCTGTCCCCTCTGCCTGCTCCCTCCGTCCCGGATCCTCGCCGCGCGCTGACCAGCTCCTGCCCCTCAGGGCTCGGAGCTGAGGTTGTGTATTTCTATGCTCTCAAGCCAGCGGCCTTGGCTTTCCCTGCCCAGAGGTCGGGCAGGGATGCAGGTGTGATGCACCTCACAGTTTTGGGGGGTAAGTGCCCACAACCACCAGCAGAATGCTGAGGAGCAGGGCCCAGGGGCCAGGTATTTTGGTCAGCAGGGGTGTGAGAGAAGGGACATGGTCATAATTAGGAAGAACAGAAGGGGAAGAGGACCCGCCTCCACACATGGCAGCTCACCAGTGCGCACGGAGGACTCATGTCCCCGCAGAGAGGACCCGGACGGACGGACGGCCAGCCCCAGGCAGCCAGCTCCGCGGCCGGCTGTCCTGGGCGCCTCCTGGCTGCCCGCAGCGCGGGGTGCCTGCAGCTCTTGCAAAGTTTTGCTCCTGGTTCCTTTTGCACTCAGTGGGGCCGCAAGGATGACTGAAGTCCTGAGATTCTATGAAACTCAGTGGCACAGGAAGTTTAAACAAAAAGTGCTCCTCAATCAGGCCAATCCTCCTCCAGAGACACACACAGGCACACGTGAGCAGGGTAGCGCCGCTCCCTAGCCGCGGCCTGGCCACCTGGGCACCGAACGTGGGTGCAGAGTCCCTACCTGGCATCCCTACCTCCTGCGCCAGCCGCACCCCCTCCAGCATCGCCCCCAACAGGACTCAGCCCCTCCCGCCAGAGAGGGGGGGGGGAGCGATCAAGCAGGAACTCGAATGCATGGATGCCAGGGTCTGCGCTGCCCTCCGCTCCTGGAGCCTCCGGTCCAGGGCGGCCAGAAAGCGAAAGGAGGGAGCCGGAAGGCCGGGGCCGCAGGCTCCTTGCAGTGGCGGCAGCCAGGTGACAGGTGACCCCCCCCCCCTTCTCCAGAAGCGGGGCGCAAGCTGGCGTGGCCCGCAGGCCCCTGTCACCTGGACTCCGGGGACTGCAGACTTAGGAACCCAGATCCACCGGAGCCCGAAGCCACTCAGCCTGAGCACAGTGACTGCCCCTTCCGCCAGCGTGCTCGGTCGTGGCGGACAGCCAGCATCTGCGGGGTGACCTGGCACAGGCCTTCCGCCCGGGCGGCCAGGCCGCTCACTGCCGCTCGGAAACGGGCCCGGCCACGCGGTGCCCCGGTCCAGCCAGAGGAGGCCTCTCTGTCACGCAGCAGAGGGTCCGCTGCCCCAGGCCCCAGCAGGTCACACGGGAGCTGGTCAGCTGGCTCTGGGCCTCGCTCTCATCCTCACTGCGCACCTTTCTCACTGGGACCCAGAATGTAGCTGCGGGGCTTTCTGAAAGATCGCATGCAGGCACACATGCGGTTCCCCATCCCAGGAGACCAACTCTCCCTCCTCCTCCACGCACACCTCGTCCCCCCTTCCCCCTCCGCCTCCTCCTCGACACTGCAGGCTGAAGTGCCTGAACCCCCGTGGTGCTTCAGAAGCCCCTCTCTCCGGTGCGTGAGCAGGCCTGCTGCATCCACACCCTGCGCAGGTCCCGCTGCAGGTCTCCGGGGGGGGGGGGGGGGCGTTACGTTACTCAGAATTAGGGTCCCTCGCCTGAACCAGCAGCTGAGAACAGTGCTGAGGAAGGGTAAAGGTCATGCGAGAGACACCCTGGTGACTCCTGGCAGAGCGACCAGCTGCCTTGCGCCTTTCCCGGGCCCCTCGCTGTGCGGGAGCCGCCTCCCAGCCTCCCCTCCCACCAGCACCCTTCTCTGCAGAAATAGACGTGGCTCAAGAATTTCCAAATTAAAACCTGGCAATGGTTTCTATATTCTTGTTTCCTAAACCTATAAATCAAAACTGTCTAAACAGGTCATAAATGTTCCTGGGCAATATAATGGGAAAATTTCTGATTTATGGTGCTGGTAGAATAATTTTAAATAATTACATAAGAGTTTAGAAAAATGCAATTAACACCTTTACAAGTTTTTTTTGAAGTGAAAGTGAATCTCTGGAGATGATTGTTCCCAAACATACAGAAAGAGTTAGAAAATACAAATAAAGCTCAGAAGCCACTGTGCGAGCGGTCCTGGGGAGAGGCAACCGCACCATCAGCGCAGGTCCTTACAGAGCGTCAACATTACCCCATGAACATCAGCTCCCAGCAGCCCTGGATGCCTCAGCCTGCCCCCCCCCCCCCAACTGCTCCCCCACCCCACACTGTGCTGGGGACACTTACATCCTCCTGCCGCTCTTGCAAACCTGGCCACTGCTCTTCCCTTCCTCCCACTCTTCATCTGTGATCATCTCCTCCTCCAGGCCCGCCCTCCTCAGACGGAGTCACTGCACACCGTGCTCCCTAGCCCGCACTGCCCTGGGCACCAGAGGACGGCTCTGCTCTGCGTTCCCTCCGCAGGCCTGCCGGGCAGCAGTGGTTACGGTTTTACTGACCGACGCCTTTCTCAGCTCCCTGAGGCTCACAGGCTCACAGCCCTCCTCTGTCCCGCACTCAGTATTCTTTCCGTGGCATCTTCCCACTCCCCTCCCAGCCTGGACCTCCACTGCCAACTCCGGAACTAAGGTTTTCTCACCTAACAAGGCCATCACAGACCAAACTGAGGTTTAAATTAAGCACGTGTTGCTTAATGCTACCTGTTACTCATTCTTTTTCTAGATTTATCTTTGATTAGTACACTAAGCAATACTGCAGAACTTGACTTTCCACAGGATTTTGTCAGACCCAAGGGGAATTTAAAAGGGCTACCACACTGCTCACTTCATACACAGCAAGGGCCCAGGCCAGCCCCCTCCCTCCACCACACTCAGTGACACCCAGCGATGCCCCAGCCACCACCTGGCCGTGAGAAGGAAGGAAAACACTTAGAATCACAGAAACTTTGATCTGGAATAAATTTAGAGATCATTTAATCCCACCCCCTCATTTTCCAGATAAGAAAACCCACACCCAGGAAGAAAAAGTGACAAGCCAAAGGGCATGCGCCTTAGCAGTTCCTGGCAGAACCAGCACCAGACCCAGAACTGCTGCCTCCTCATTAGTTCTTTCCATCGCACAGGCCATCAGGCCCAGCACAGCCTTCCCTCTGGGCGGGGAGTATGCCGCAGATAACAGTCTTTCTGTACTTGTTTAAACTACAAATTAGAATGAAAGCACACCAATTCTTAACTTACGAAAGGCACAGTTCACCAAGAATTGTCACCTTGCACCGTCACGCTTCTAAAACCCAAGTTTTAGGCCATTGATCAGAGCTAAGCCCTCCCACAGGGTACACACTTGGCACATGTGGCTATTTAAGTTTAAATTAATTAAAATAAAATAAGATAAAATAAGATACAATAAAATAAGATAAAATTAATTACAATAAAATAAAATAAAAAACCAGGCAGTGAACAGAACATCTGCTCGGCTGAAGCTCGATGGGATAGCGCGGACAGGGCAGCACTCCAGCCTATGAAGTGAGCACAGGAGGAAACCATCACGAAGATGAGTTATGATTCTGAATGAAGACCTTTCCCAGCAACAAGGGACCTGCAGAAATATTCTAGGCCAACTGTGTTTGGTCTCCGATGAGGAAACTTAGTCCCAGGAAATGTACTTATACTCCTCTCCCAAGCTGTACAAGCACTTAGTCACAGCGCTGGGACTGAATGTCAGGTTGCACCAACTCATGGAGGTGTTTGTCCCACTTTTTCTTCCCTTGTGTTTGGAAAGAACTAATGAGGAGGCAGCAGTTCTGGGTCTGGTGCTGGTTCTGCCAGGAACTGCTAAGACGCATGCCCTTTGGCTTGTCACTTTTTCTTCCTGGGTGTTTGACCCTCTCACAGAGGGTCAGGTAACAACGTAATACACCTGACCCTCTGTGAGACAGCTAAAAGGGAAACTGAGGTCCGACAACTTACCCATATCTAGTCGGGATCTATGTGATCGGACCAGATCCAACTCTGTCTGGAGGGGACAAATGGCTCAGCCCAAGCCGACAGCAGATGCCCACCCTCCCCACGGTGCCCTGGTGCAGGCACAGAAGCCATTTCAGAGACCTGCTGGATTAAGGAGGCTCCCGTCCTTCAGGGCTCTTCAGCTATAAACAGGTGTCTGTGAGCGCAGGAGCCATCTCGCTTCAGCAGAGGGAGACCCGGACAAAGAGTGAAGCCAACACAGAGAAAAGCAGAACCAAAGGAAGCTGGGCCAAGCCTGGTCCCAGCTGTGTCTGAGGCAGGCTAACCCTGAACTCTGGGGTCCTGGGGGACAAAGCCTTTCCCCATCCCTAACCAGTCCAGGTTAGGTTTTCCCCACATTTGCATGTGGAAAGGTTCTGACTAATTCAGGTACTTCTTTCCACAAGGACAGTGGGAAGCAGTTATATGCACACTTCCAACCCACCTTGAAAATCCCAGCGAGAGGGAAACGCCAACAGCCAAGCACGTGATGGCAGGGACAGATGTTGGTTCATGGACCGCCAATCTGAGAGGGATTCCCCAAGTCAATCCCAGTCACACGCACACTGTCCCGACCACGCACCAGCCATTGGGTCTCAATAAAAAATGGGCATTTTTCTTTTGACTGCCCAGATTTACAAGTTTCTTATCATGGTAGGCCTGCAACTTCTGTACTTGTTGCAATCAGAGTGCTTTTTATTTAAACTACAAATTATGAATAAAAAACACAATTATTAACTTACATCATTTTAAAACTCAGTACAGTGTCTTCCATTCACAAGCCCTAGGGATTTAAGAAGTTTCAGCATCTGAGAAAATACAGAGAAATCGGCCCAGACCTCGGGTCCAAAGCCGATGAAGATTTCTTGGTCCAGGGTTTCCACTCACACTGGCTCACTTGCCTTCCCCACAGTCCTGCACCGGCCCCTCACTCCTGGGAGTGCTTCTCCCTTTGTCTGAATTTGACATTCAAGTTTCTCTTTTACCCTAGGTCCAATTTGCCAAAATTCATCCATCATACTTTCATGAAGTCTGACCCACAATAACATACACTGCCTGGCAGCGACTATCTCATTGGCACCCTGCTCCCGGACGCCGCTGTCCCTGGGGCCCATCTCACTTACCACGGTGGCCGGGCTCCGCTAACAGAAACTAATCACTGCTTCAACGCATAGATCTGGACATGAAATAGCAGTTCTCCGTTAGTGCTTTGTGTATTTATTTCATTCAATGATCTTGTAAAAATGCACTCATTTCTATACTGCTATGCTTTCTATTTAGCTTATCAACAGCCTGAAACTACTTTTTTTCTTCCATTTAACTTTTCATTTACTCTCCCGTTATTATGAAATTCTAGCCAAAGATTAGGGAGTTCCTATGGTTTAAGATTTTTACTAATAATGGATGTCAACTTGGTGGGCTTAAAATATATTTTTAATTTTAATATTTTTAAAATTGATTTGAGAGAGAGAGAGACAGACAGAGAGAGAGAGAGAGAGAGAGAGAGAGAGAGAGAGAGAGAGAGAGAGAGAGAAAGAAATATTGATTTATGGTTCCACTTATTGATGCATTTATTGGTTGATTCTTTTAAGTGCCCTGACCAGAGGATCGAACCTGTAACCTTTATGTATCAGGATGATGCTCTAACCAACAGAGGTAACCAACAAGGGCCTTAACTCACTGTTATAAAGCCATCATAAAAATTCCATCAAGTTCTCATAACATCATCAGCATCTCGTTACATATGTGCCATGTGCTGGTGTATCTGGCTGAATGTTTAGTGTTCCAGACTTCATCTGGTTCTTTCCTGAGCTTGTGAGGTGGGTATAATTTATAGCATTTTACAGACATACAAACACAAGTGAAAAGCTTAAAGGCCACTGCGATGGGTCACATTTCAGACATGGTTCGTATATCTCTAAAGACTGGACTAATTCTTTTGACTATATGGTCAACAACTCTAGAATCTGACCTAAACATATCACACTGAAATCTCTCACACTAGTTTTGACACCAAGATGCAGAGTCTCCGGCTGGCAGTGGCCTTGGGCGAGGGGCCAAGGGGACTCTGCGCCTGACTGCGCAGCACTGGTTCCCCCGGACGCAGGGAGCTCCTCCTGGGGCTCGGAGCCTGGCCTCAGAGAGGATCTCCGCCTCCTCCCTTAGTCCCGGTGCAGGCGCCTGGCTGTGCAGCTTACTGATGTCAACGTGGTCCTGGCCGGCCGCTCAGTCCTGGGAGTGTGGCCTTTGCTAATCACATCTCTGGCTGGTGGTGGGATAAGGACTGCAAGGCAAGTCCAACCTCCCCAAGCCAGCCAGGGAAGGCAGGGGCGGCATTCTGAGTTCCGTCTGGCCAGGCACTTCCCAAGAATGCTCCTCTCCCCCAGACCACGAGCGACATCCAAGGTGACCTTGGGCTGCGAGCGTGTGGCTGGAGAGAAGCGGAGCCGGCTGCACCGCTGGCCTGCTCGGCCCGCTCTGGTCCGTGGCAGCTCTGCGGGAATTACGGGCTCCTCGGGCCGCGCTGGGCTCTAGGGTCTATCTACGCACAGCCACGGAGCATAAACATTCAGGAAAAATAATGACTTTGGAGCGGGGCATCCTACCCAACATCAGCCACACGTGTGATCACAGATGGAAACTAGCGGCTGTTTACCCTGAAGGGCCCATAAGGAAAATGCAGTCACCTTTACAGTAAAATGCTACTTACTGTTCAACCTGCAACAAACCGCGATGGAGGAGGCCGGAATAAATTCCAACAAAGAGCTCCTAAGCTCCTGATTTCTCAGAGGCCCACCGAGCGAAGAGCAGCAGAAAGGGCTGCGGGGTGGGGGGTCTCCAGGTGAGCTTAGCAAAGTCAGAAACCTCACGTTGATTAACTGAACCCAAGAAACAGGGCAGGTTGTATCTGGCAAAGGGTTACACAACGTAGTAAAGTGAAGGTATGGGCCGGCCTCGCAGAGCTGTTCTGGCCATTTCCCGGATGCAACAAGTAAGGGGCCATGCTCCTCGGCAGCGTAACAAACGACAACAGAGCCATCCCCAGCGTCCCACTGCGAGGCCGGGGCAGCAAAAGCTGAGCAGGGTCTTTCTGAGACTTCTGTGGTTTAGCACTTTGTCAAAACAGGATACTATTTAAACTAAGGTATTACTGATTCAGGACAGAAAAACCCTGCTTTGCTGTTCTTTTATAACCAAATTCGTGGGTGGGGAAACTTTGACCTTTCTTTTCTCTTTTTTTGATGGCCCCTTTTGTGGGTCTGAGAAGGCACTATATTTAGCAAGCTTTGAGAACGAGGCGTCTAAGCAAGATGACTGTCACTTTCTATGAATTACTGTACATGTGAAATTATGGGCCTGCTACATTATGCAAAAGCAACTGAAGTAAAACAAACAAAAACACCTGTTTGCATGCACAGTTTTGTAAAAATCTGGGGAGAAAAAGGGGAAATACGCATAGAACCACACAGTGCGACGTGTTCGCCACGTGAGCCTGGTGGGCGCCAAAGTCTCGGTGGTGCAGGCTGAGCGGTTCTGACTTGAGCCAGCAGCGTCCGCTCAGCCCCCCAGTCTGTCCCCGCAGCACCCGCTCAGCCCCCCGGTCTGTCCCCGCAGCGCCCGCTCAGCCCCCCGGTCTGTCCCCGCAGCGCCCACTCAGCCCCGGTCTGTCCCCGCAGCGCCCGCTCAGCCCCCCGGTCTGTCCCCGCAGCGCCAGCTCAGCCCCCCGGTGTGTCCCCGCAGCGCCCGCTCAGCCCCCCGGTCTGTCCCCGCAGCGCCCGCTCAGCCCCCCGGTCTGTCCCCAAAGCGTCCGCTCAGCCCCCCGGTCTGTCCCCGCAGCGCCCGCTCAGCCCCGGTCTGTCCCCGCAGCGCCCGCTCAGCCCCGGTCTGTCCCCGCAGCGCCCGCTCAGCCCCCCGTCTGTCTCCCCGCAGCGGCCCGCTCGCCCCGGGTCTGTCCCCTAAGCGCCCCGTCAGCCCTGTCTGTCCCCGCAGCGCCCGCTCAGCCCCGGTCTGTCCCCGCAGCGCCCGCTCAGCCCCCCGGTCTGTCCCCCTCAGCGGGCCCGCTCAGGCTCCGGGCTGTCCCCGAGCGCCCGCTCAGCGCCCCGGTCTGTCCACGCCGAGGCCCGCTCAGCCCCGTGGTCTGTACCCGCAGCGCCCCGCTCTAGCCCCCCGGTGGTCCCGCATCGCCCGTCAGCCCCCGGTCTTGTCCCGCAGCGCACCGCTCAGCCCCCCGGTTTCTGTCCCCAAGCCCCGCTCAGCACCCCCGGGGTATGTCACGCAGAGCACGCTCAGCAACGGTCTGTCACAGCGCGCAAGCTCAGCCCCGGTCTGTCCCCGCAGCGGCCCGCCTCCAGCCCTCGGTGTCTGTCCCCGCAGCGCCCGCTCAGCCCCGGTCTGTCCCCGCAGCGCCGCTCAGCCCCGGTCTGTCCCCGCAGCGCCCGCTCAGCCCGGTCTGTCCCCGCAGCGCCCGCTCAGCCCCGGTCTGTCCCCGCAGCGCCCGCTCAGCCCCGGTCTGTCCCCGCAGCGCCCGCTCAGCCCCGGTCTGTCCCCGCAGCGCCCGCTCAGCCCCCAGGTCTGTCCCCGCAGCGCCCGCTCAGCCCCGGTCTGTCCCCGCAGTGCCCGCTCAGCCCCCAAGTCTGTGACCGGGCAGCACCTTGCAGGCCGCAGGGTGGCATTCTGGCTGCGCCATCTCCTCCAGGCGAAGGAGTCCTATGTGACCCAAAGGTGGTCACAGGACGGTGACTCGGGGCAGCCGCTCTGTGCTGCGGGCTCCATGAAGGGCTCTCCACCGGGAGGGACCGCCAGGCTTCCGCCCAAGCCTGCGAGCCGGGCCTGGAAGGAGGTGCTGGCCAGGTCAGGCCCAGCCTCCGGCAGTAACTGCTGCTTCTGACACTGCCCACAGGAGGGTGCGCACCAGCGTGAGCGCCACGTGGCAGACTCTGAGTTTGGGGTGCAGTAAAGAGTACCCCCCTGCAGAACATGCCTCAGGGCCTCTGGTGGGGAGTCAGCAGAGACCCAGGAGCCGCGGAGAGCCAGCCCCCCTTTCCCACCTCTAGTACCACCACCCCCCCCCCCCCCCCCGCCGGCAGCGTTGACGAGGGATCAAATCCAGTCAGGACGCACAGGTGCACGGGACCCAGAGCTCGCCAATGCTCGGCTCTGAGGCCGCTCCCAGGCCATGGCCCCCACCGAGCCCGAGTGCCCAGGAGCTGAAACACACAGTGCACGTGGCTGGAGGCCAGAGCAGCGTGGGAAGGGGCAGCACTTCCGAGCCACATAGAGGAATGCCGTTCCAGCTTCTGCTTCTTTAAGGATAAACTGCAAAGAAGTTTTAGTGGGAAAATCCCAGATTTTTGAACCTTTGCAATTAACTCCACAAAGCGTTACACGCCGTGTGCAGCCTGCGCACACTGCCTGGAGTCTCAGGTGGAGGGTCTATGCTTGCTTCCCTCACCCTTCTCCCATTAGAACAGAAACATCAGCACCCCTATTTCCAGGGCCGTGTGCTTCCCAAGCCTCCGTCACACTTCTTGGACAACGCCATGGCCATGCTTTTAACAGAACATGGCTGCCGTCTGGAGCTGTCCCGAAGGCGTCAGAGCCTCTGCCAGGTGCTGCATGTCACTGGCGATGCGGAAGTGAAACAGCCCGCAGGTGTGAAGAGAACCCCCTGGGGAAAGACAGGCAGTGAAGACTAACAAAGGATCAGTCCCCCTGAGAAGCCGGCTGCCCGACCACTAGGCCCTCGCAAAAGACAAGTCTACACCCAGCTTCCCTTCCCCGCGCACCGAGGCCCAGGAAGAGTGAAACCTACAAGGAAACGGGAGTGTTCCCTGATCCGTCGGGCACCCCTGCGGATGGTCGGTAAGAAAGTGACCCTCCTTTGAGTGGAGAGGGGACTCTCAGAATGGGAGACTAGGTTCGCCCTGTTCCTTCTCAGCAGGTGCAGCTCCCTGGACCGCCACAAGGGAAGTCACGTCGCCCGACGACCCACCGTGTGGACAGCCATCTGCACACTCTCCAGCTGAGAATCTCCATTCCTCTGGAGGATGACTGTATGACAGGACCGTTCTAACCGAAGTTCACTCGGAAACTCGGGAAGTGACTGATCATCACCGTCCCTGCCATCATCTGTCACCACTAAAAACTCTCCACATCACAGGAAATTCCATCTTTTTGCATGCAGGCCAGCCTGGGATCTCACAAGTAGTAACTCACAATTAATATCACAACATACTATAATAGTTGATGATCAGAACAAAGCGGTAAACTAACTCACATTTTGAGCACAATGAATCAGATTTTTTATATACACACACATGTATACACATTTTAAACTCAGCCCTCCACTGTACACTGCAGGGCAGCTATTCTGACTGTGGAGAACGTGTATAAGTGAGCTCACTGGACAGGTCATGTAGTTGGTAAAGGATGGTTATGCATTTCTGACTCCAGAGTCTTAACAACTAAGCTTCCTGTTCCCATCAGCACCTCAAGCTGAGGACGAAAGGCAGCCGCACACTTTCTGCTAACTAATCAACATATTGATCCAATCACCATAATGGCTATTATCATTATTATTAATCTAAGTAGAAATTAACTATATTATTCATCATACCAGTGTTGATAAAACAAAGACCAATAAACCTCACATCTATATGGGGCAGGTGTAAGAAGCGCACGTAGGAAAAGGATTTACAAAGAAGAAAGGAAGTCCAAGGCTTTGGTTTATACAAAGCCAACCGGAGGCCAGGGTGTGCCACTCTCTGCCCGAGAGAGAAAGGAGAGCACGGTCGGGCGGCCCCAGTGCAGTGTCACTGGGAACTCAAGGTCATGGCCCCCTTCAGACTGAGGACAGGGGAGCCAGTCTGTGGGACCAAATCAAAACTCTGACAGAAGGAAACTTTCAGAGGGAATGACTTAAGCTGTTCTTGGTGAGAAGTGTAATTTTCAAATGCTCCTTGGAAGTTCTTATTTCCATTTTAAGTTTACAAATAAAAATAATCCTGTTTTCAAAGGGTCCTGTGGTTCACTGTGGGGGAGGGAGCTCGGCTTGGTTTTTGTCAATGAAGATTCCAGGTCTTTAGAGGTTTTCTCTTATTTGGAGGGAAAATTTAAGCCAGAGATCCGGGTATGTCCTGCCCTGACCGTCAGTCAAAGCAGCTGGAAAAGGTGCAGTGAGCGCAGGAGTCAGGCACATTTCAGAGACACACCTTTTCACCTCTCATCAGGGGGATATGCTTACCAAAATGTTTTAAAAGCAAAAGAACATTCTAGAATAGCACAGTCTATGATAGGAATGGTTTCCACTTGCACTGTACAAAATAGCAGGCAAGCCCTGGACACATCGCTATTTTTTTTTTCTACACATGGCTATTTAAATTGTTTAAAATGAACACAATTTAAAACTTCAGTTCTCAGTTGCACCCGTCATACTTCAAGTGCCCTGTCCTGTTCATGTCCATAGTCCCACCTTCACATGTACTATGCATGTAACTCCAGTGTGCCTCCCCCTGCGCGGCTCCGGCTCAGGCAGGGCTCAGAGCAGTGTACTGTGCTCAGTCTCATGCAGGGCACAGGCACCATGGGGCATCAGGAATACAAAGGGAGTGGGCACAGCAGGGGATGAGAGAGCGAATCACTCAGTCCTCTAGTCCGTTCTCACCATTTCTTCCTCGCAGCCTTGCTGTCCAATAGAACTGCTGTATCACTTCCACAAAGTTTTAATATCTAATGGCTCCTGGACCTTAAAAGAGAAAGCCTCCGATGCCCATAATGCTAAAGGCCAGTAACTTCTCACAAGAACGCTGTCCGTTTCCTTCGCGGTCCTACCATTTTCCCAGCATTAGTAGAAAGTTTGTTTTGTTTTTTATCTACTTTTCTCTATAAAACAAGGAAGCTGTTGGATGTCCAAGCTTCTCCTCACAAAGATGGCCTAAAAATCAACTCGAGCTTTAAGTCAGGAATCAGCTCATGTTTTCTGTAAAAGGCTAGAGCACATGTGTCAAACACAAGGCCCGCGGGCCAAATCCGTCCCGCCAGGCCTTGCAATGTGGCCCTCACCGCGCTGTCATCACTGCACTCCAGTGCGTTTCCATCACAATGACAGTTTATGACTGTTCAGTAAACCATTCGGCCCGCGATTTAGGCTAGATTTTAGATTTTGGCCCCTTCTCTGATTGAGTTCGACACCCCTAGGCTAGAGTAAGAATTCTAAGCTTCTACACACTAACAACTGCTGTAATCTACCGCACTGGGAACAGCCAGTTCGCCAAACCCAATAGTGAACACTGGAACCTTCATTCTGTACCATTTCCATGTTTCATGAATATTCTTTTTCTGTTTTGTTTTTTTAACCATTTAAAAATGCATATCGTTTGTAGTTCCTACAAAAAAAATTTGTCCCCCCGCTGCCAGTGTTTGCCAGCCTCTGTTCTCTGGTCCTATCCGTTGCTTCCCGCTGAAGAAGGCCCTGAGGTCACAGAGACCCCCTAGCGCTGGTGGAAACGAACCCTCCCGGGGACAGCGGCCAGCGGGAGGCCCAAGAGCTCCGCGGCCAGCAGCTCGGGGGTGACCAGGAGCCTCGGGGAAGAGCCGGCTCCAGGGGATGCGGCTCCAGGGGATGACATCGAGGTCAAGCAGACCTCGACCAGCTCCGGGAGCACCTCCAGCTGCTGTCACCCTTGGCTGAGCAGACAGAGGAAGGCTCAGCTGGTCTCAGGACCTTTGATAAACCAGGTTTGTCCAGACTTCTATTAGTCAAAATCTTGATCTCCATCGGGTTTTGCAAGCCCATTCATTGTGCCTCGCTCTGCAGCTACGTGACCATGAGCTAGGTGTTAGTATGTTGTGCATCAGCTGCCCTGTGCCGTGCAGACTGGCACGGCTCCTGGAGCACACTGCAAAGCCAGGGTTCTAGATGGAGCTGTGTCGGCAGTGAAATATTTATTTTCAAATTCATCCGTGTACATTTAAAAAATTACTACTCTCTACATTTCCTTTGAATTGTCTGACCTGCTGCTCATAAGTCAAAAAATATAATCTCTTTTTTGTAGAACTCCAGTTGGTAAACTGTACTAGAAAAACAAGGCAGATTGGCTACTTGCCATCAGCTGACGGGAGTCCAGGCCTCATGCAACCGGTGTTACATTTTTAAAAAACGCCCCCAACGCCCTGTGGGCCTCATGGGCCAGGCTGTTCCAAGACTGTTTGCCTCCATCAGTTAATAGTCCCAAATTCCCAACGGGCAGCAGGGTGAGGACGGTTCCACTGAAGTAGAAAAAGTCAGTAAGATGCGGAGACGCAGTGCTGGCTAGGAGGCCAGCCCCCTGGCTGTCGTTCTGGCTCCACATCGGTAGTGCTTTCTTGCTTTATTTTG
This sequence comes from Pipistrellus kuhlii, assembly GCF_014108245.1. Classification (NCBI taxonomy): domain Eukaryota; kingdom Metazoa; phylum Chordata; class Mammalia; order Chiroptera; family Vespertilionidae; genus Pipistrellus; species Pipistrellus kuhlii. The sequence goes on along the minus strand of NW_023425416.1, from coordinate 828,569 downwards.
CAAAATGAGCAGAGCAAGTATTTGTTTCGAAAACACCCAAAGGAAAAAAGGCTCTGGATAAATACAGACTTTACATTTTCAATAACATTCAAGTTTCTGCATGAGGTGTGCCCTAAACTCCGAGAGACCAGGTGTGCCTGAGATGTGGCCAGTTTCAACACCTGAAATGTATCCGGATGAATCTGGTAGAAATTCAAGTTAATGATCTTGTGAGAATTAAAGTATTTCCAACTGGGGTTGGCCTGGAAATGCCGTAAAAATGGGCACATGTTGTAAAATGTGGTCTATCAGTAGGTCTAGTCCAAAGCAGAAGTGCACCATTATGTGGAGCAAAGGAGATGAGCTCGTGTCTGAAACCCCGGATGGACCTTCAGGATGACTCGGCTTGTCCTTACTCTGGGCTGGCTGCTCAGGAGGACCTGATGTAAACAGGAGGCTGGCCTATCCAACCCTGACACCAGCCTTCTGCCCCGCACTGCTTCCTGGGCAACCCGCCAAAGCCCAAAGCCAAGCCTCCTGACCAGGGATTCCCTCACATCTGTCGCTCACACTGGTGAGCGGAAGTCAGAGAGTTCACTCGGTCCTGCAGGAGGAGGCTGGGCACGAAGAAACAAGGGGGCAGCCGGGAAGGGCCAGCTGCGAGTGGGGAAGGAATGTGGTCTCACCATGATCAGCGGTGAGGGCCACGGAGGGGGCAGAGCAGGCTGGGAGATCTCCCGGGCCCACGCCTGGCTGGAGCCCCGGATTCTCACTCGATGGACAGAGGACAGGAGTCTAGTTATGATTTTAAAAGTTTTGAGACTTAGATCTTGATGATGATAAAAATTATATTCATTCTGATGTGCCTCCAGGGTTGAGAAACATGGCAAGATCTTTTGTAAATAAGAAACTGAGGCTTCAGAGGTAAGTCCCTTTGCAAAAATCAGACGTTTGGATTCAAGATGTGAGCAAGGAAAGAAACCGCCAGGGCTCCCTGGGAGGACTTGGAAGGACCCGCCACGGTCGACACCTCAGCCAGCCTGGCTCTCTGCCCACTCGGTGCCACCCTTACACGCTCAGAGATTCTTCTGGCAGATGGCAGTGAAGTGTTTTAATGTAATAAAGTCAGGTATATTATGAAAATGCTCTCACAGATTAGAATTAGGTGCTTTTTTCAATTTCACACAAGTATGCGATCCAGGCTGGCTAAGGCCCTGGCAGCTAAGTCCATTTTTCTGAATCTCTAACAATTACTACTTTCATCATTACACCTACAACAAAGTATAGAAAGATTTCAGACACAAAGGTGGAAGGAAAGAGAGCTGGGGGTTGGTTGGCACCTCTGTGCAAATTCCACGCAGGTGCTTCTTGTCTCAAGCAGACACCCACCGCCGGGCCCTGGCCGGTGCGAGGCTTGGCCAACGACAGTGGGAGGTCAGGCCTCTAGCCCCCTCATCCAGGCAGCATTATTCAGTGAACAGTCTCGGGACCATTTCCGGCCTGGGAAAGCGGGTCAGCAAACTATAGTCCGAATCTGGCCCACATGTGTTTGTATGGGCTGCGAGGTGAGAACTTTTAAAATATTTTTAAACTACAGGCCTGGTGCACGAAATTCGTGCACTCACTGGGGAATGGAAGGGGGGGTCTGTCAACCTGGCCTGCACCCCTCTCAGTCTGGGAGCTCCATGATCGATCGCCCTGCAGAGGGAGGCCCACCCACCTGCTGCAGTGCCACCAGCCAGGCAGCCTGGGCCCTCCCTCTTTGGGGTGATGGTGGAGCCCCCCATTGATTGCCCCATCAGCCGGTGGCCTGAGCCTCTGTGGGGTGATCATGGGGCGATGGCGAGGCCCCTGACCAATCACATCACACCCGCCTTGGCTGGCCTGGCGCCAGTGCGTGCCATAGCATGGTCGGCCGGATGGTCGTTCCACTGTTCAGCCATTCGGTCGATTTGCATATTACGCTTTTATTATTATAGATAGTTTGGGAGAAAATCAAAACAAGGATATTTCATGATAAATGAAAATGGTATGAAATTCAAATTTCAGTATCCACCGGTGGATTCTGATTGGAACTGCTACTCATTCGTTCACACATATGCTGCTGTCTCTGCATTGCTGCTGTGACAGACTGGCCCCAGAGCCATGAATACTCACCCGCTGGCCCTTACAGAAGTTAGCAGCCCCCCGAGCTAAAGGAAGAAAAGAGTTAACTATTAAGCCAAATTCCTTTTGTAGATTTAATGAAAAGTTCCAAGCAAATGTGGCAGGTGAAACAGCTCCTTCATACACACAAACTTGAAACTAAGAGAACGAGGGAGGAAGGTCGACTTCATTACCTAGCCACCTTGACGGCACCTCTAAATGTCATCAATCGGCGTGTGCCTCGCACGGCTTGCAAGGGCTCATTATAAACTGCAGCGCGCAGGCCCCGGACACGATCCAGGGACCGTAACAGGACTCTGGTGACGTAAGGTGATAAAGGAGATTTCTCTCTCCGTTCAGTATGGCACAGAGCTGGAGAACTGCCAAGGAATTTAATTTCCAGAGTGCCACCTTTGACTACTCAAGATAATTCCACCCAAGCTCTAGGCATCCCTGAAGAAAACTTTATCTTTTCTGGAAATGCTTGTCATTGTGTGTCGTTCTCGAAAATACAAATTTGTAGCTATTTTTACCAATGAGACAGACTAAATCCAGGATGTAGATTTTCCAATTAGACTCTTTTTAAACATCTGTTGGTAGGCTGCATTTAACATTAGTTATTTGAGCAAAGCACAATTTGATTAGGCTGTCTGAAACTAAGCCAAAGTCTGCAAAATAATAGCTCAATTAAATCTGTTTTGCTTTAATTTGTCTTGGATTTTCCTGAGATACTGTTGCAAATAATCAAGCAAACCAATTCATTTCAGAATGGGAGATTTAGGTACCTTTCCCATCTTCCCTCCAAGTTTATTTAATGGTCTACTCCGTCTGTAGTACGCTTCACTGAACTTTAATCTTGACACCAAATACAATTCTATATTTTGCCTTTGGTCTCCTTCAATTTTCTATTCTTATGAATTAAAGTTCAGTGCCATTAACATTATGCCTTAAACAGATTAGCAACTGTACTAGGCAAACAGCAACCATGAGGCAGTCAGACCGCACTGCAGGGGTTTCTGGTTTTCACTCTGTACTTGGCAAGACTGGGCAAGACGGACTCTGGGCCTTTTAATGCTGGGTTTACGCTCTTGAAATGTCCCGGGAGAGCGATGCCCCTGAGACCACCTGCTGCCCCTCCGCCTCGGCAGCAGCACGCTGCCTTTCCGGTTGGGTCAGCTATTTGGCTCTCTCACTCACTCATCACTCAGTCATTCACCTCCCAGAGCTGAAAAACACATCTACAGGTGCCTACTTTTGTGCCAGCGATGGAGAATGCCAAAGCTTCAAGATTCTAGACCATTGGTTGTTAAAACGGCCTAGCTTTAATTCACATAAAATCCAGGGGAGACCAGGACAAAAGAGAACCCAGGATGGAATTTTAAAACCTTTATTTCTGCCCAAATGGACACATTTGGAAAAATAATGCTCCAAGAAGATAATGCTGCTCGCAGCAGTAGCAGGGAGGGTGATGATAGCAACGGGCATTTATTAAGTGCTTGCTGTATGCCAGGCTGCTGGTGTCTAGTTCCCACTCCAGGCTGCTGGTATCTATAACAGTTACATCAGCTGGTCTTCACCACAGCTTGGGGAGCACTTGGGTCACCCCTTTTACGGATGAGGGGCCTGGTGTCTTCCCATCCAGTGTGCTCAACCACAAGGACACTACAAGCAAAAGGGTAGTCCTGTTATGCTATAACGTACATGTGAACAGTGACTGATAGCAAATGAATTTAAAATGTAATTTGGCATCCAGCAGGCAGTCATTTTCCTTTTAAAAGGAATTTATATAATTATTAGAAGAACTACCTTTTCTGAGAATGTACTGTGTCCCAGGCACTGTGCAAGCACTTTTCACACATTAATCACTTAATCTTCCAATCACCTTCAGGGTTGAGGTAATCAGCCACATTCTCTAGGTGAGAAAATGAAAACACAGAGAGGTTCAGCTACTTTCCCTAGGTCACACAGGAGTAAGAGATTGCTGGGACTTGAACTTGGAGCCTGACACCAGAGGCCACGCTATTAACCATGTGCCTCATCTCACGTACCCTGATACACACAGCTCTGAAACTCGCACCATCTGCGGAGTTTGTGTGGGACCCGGTGTGCAGATCTGGGCCTCTAAGGACAGATCACCCCTCCTGTCTGACCGAGAAGAGCTATGCGATAAGAATGTGACTTGACTGGTCTTGAATAAGGAGATAGGGAGCAGCACAAAGTGTATGCTGACTTTTAGATGCTATTTCAATAGTTACCAACAGGATCCATGAGGCTTCCCAGAAAAAAATAAGCCCTAGGACTCCTCTACTCTGGTATGTGATCAGATAAACCTGTCAAGCCTGGCAAACAGAAGGACCCACACCTCCACTGCCAAACCCAGTGCCAGGGCAGACCTGGCCACTCAGTCCGGAGCTGCAGCGGGCCATCCTGCTCAGAACCCTTCACCTGGCACCTGGCAGAGCCACCGCCAGCCAGGTCGCCTGCAGCCTGGGGTGGCTCTTGATTCTGCTCCTAAAATGGGTAACCATCCCTTTCTGCTGTGGAATAAAGAACGAAGCCGAAGTGACTCATCCACAGCTCCTGGAGAGCACCCTCCTTTCACCGACGCCGACAGGGCCCCGGCCTGCGGTCCCCCGGCCACAGGAGCTCAGAGGAACCCTAGCACGGACAGCAGCGAGGAGGGGCAGAGAATGAGAGACGTGGGAACAGCCTCACCATGGCTTCTGGCTTCCTTCTGAAGAAAGAGACGGAGATAATCCTCTCGGAATTAAAGTCAAACAACTTGGTTGCCAGGGCCTGGTGTCTAAGTGGCAGGTGACACAAGCACTACTTGAAGCCTGGACTGTGGGGGCTAGACTGCAGGTGGGCGTGGACCTGACCGTTTCTGAACAGCAGAGCCACACGGCCTTTAGGGCAGGACTAGGAGGCGTGCTGAGGGGAGGGGCAGGTTGTCGTTCTCTGCCAAGACCTAGCACGTGCCGGCCGGGGTCTGGGGACGGATAGAAGACCTCGGCAGAAGGAGAAATGGCAGATCTGAGGGGGAGGGAGAGGCGGGATGGGACTCTGACCAGTAGGCCTGGCAGTGAACGTGATCAGCTGGAGCAGAGAGAAGGGGAGTCGTGGTGATGCTCAGCTAAGAAGACACAGCCAGGCGTTAGGGGTACAGCAGAGGGGGAGTCCTCGTGGAGAAGGAAGAGGGCAGAGGTTCCACCAGACAAGAGCAAAGGGCCTGGACTCTGGGCTGGGCAGGAATCTGTGTTCCAGAAGAGCCGGGGGGCAGAGCGAGGAAGAAGGGCAGAGAGGCAATTTCCAAAACCACGAGTGAGCCAAAGGCTGAACCAGCTCCTTGGAGGGCAGACAGGTTGAGGTGAGGATGAGACTGAATTTAGTAACAAAAATATTCAAGAAAATGAGGAGGAGGGAAGCCAGATTTGGGGGAGTGGGAAGGCGAGTGGCTGGTGGAAACAAACAGGAGAGGCAGCAGCGGCAGGACGTTCAGGTCAGAAGCCTGTGGACCCGAGAAGCTGGAGGCAGCGCCGGGAGGACTGAATCACACAAGGTTCTGACCACCGTTTCACACCCACAGTCTCCGAGGCCCAGGGCGCTGCCGCGGCCCTGAGCGCTCACCACTCGTCCCGGCGGGATGTAAGGCGACAGGACAAGGCCCGGCCTCTCCGCCCAGCCCTGTCCTGGCAGCTGTGCATCCTCCCACTTAAGCAGTTAAAGATCTGTGCTTGGAGGAAGGGGAGTAGTTTCTGACTGGCGGACAGCAGGCTGGGCCCTTCACAATGACCAGTGATCATTCTGCAGTTTACTGGGCAGTAATCTGAAACTCTATCTCAACAGCAAGGCTGAAGTCCACCAAAAGTTCAAAATGGGATATGTTCTCTTTAAAATTCTGAGAGCGACTAAATATGACAACCATCTGATGTATGAAAATTATTCACAACCAAAAACAGACAGTCTGGAAATAGCCGGGATGACTTCATTTAGACAGAATTACCCAAATCTGTTTCTAATATACACAGTACACATAATAAATTTTTACAATATGACAAGGAAAACAAACTTAATAAAAGTTCCCAATCTTTTGTTACACAAGCATGCTATACCCATGCTATGTTTATAATAGTTTGCTCATGATATCACAGCTCAGTAACAAAGGCCCGGGCAATACAAAAACAGTTACTAGGCATGACATCAACTCACAACTACCGTAATTACATCAGTACACAAATTTCCCAAACCGTCCATTTTCCAAGCTGCTTCTCAATTTCAACGGCTGCCCGTGGACAATTACTTGCAGTTGTCTGCAGACTCTGAGTAATTCTCCTCTTTCTTCTCTTTCCCAAGCGTCATTTCCCTTCAGAGAGTGCACATTTCAATTATAAGCACTATTTTTCAAATATGCCCATAAACATATGTCCAAATTAGGAGACAGTGCTGTCTAGTGGTTGGTGACGAGCATCAGGGCCCGGAGCTCTGCTGCTGTTCCTCCTGCTGCCTGTTTGCCGCCTGGAGGAGCCCCGGGAGGCGGCGGAGGCGACGGGGAAGGGCTGGTTCGGCTCTGCCACCGACCAGCTGGCTGGCCCTGGGCAAGTCACCGTCTGACGCCTGCCCCCTCCTCTGCGCGATGGGAATGACAGCAGCCTGACCCAGGTGGTGAGCACACACACGCTTTCCGCGCCTGCTATTTAATGCTATCGCTGTCATATTTTGGGGACTTGGTTTCCTGTTTGAAAATCTGGCTTAAATTATTGTGATCCACAGTGAATTGTGTACTTTTCTAATGTGAGGGCAAGAGTTCCATCTTGGTCATATTGCCTGGATATAGGGAGATTCAATGAATAAAGTTTGAATGAATGAATGAATGAATTCCCTATAATTACAAAAGTAAAAAATATTATCCCCCCGAAATTGTTTTTCATACGTTTTCTCTAACGGCTTGCTTTCATTTCCTGCAGCCAATGTTGGTGAACACCTACAGCCCAATTAAAACGGTAAGTGCTGGGAAAAGGATACCGCCTTGAGATTTCCGAAGCTCATTTCTCTAAGGAGTGAGCTTCTCGAACCCATTCCATCCGCAAGCCCCGTCTCCCAGTGCTGGCGGCACGGGCAGCGGCTTCCCGGAAGGGCCGGCGGCCACGGCAGCGAGACTACCCCCGTCACTTCTGCTCCGCGGTGCTCGCACCAAATGCTGTTATTCCAGGCTTCAGGAAATTTCCCAACCGCTGGCCGGGGCCCAGTGCCGTGTGCTAATGAGTTTCAGATTGGAGGACTCACTGTGCATGTGTCAGAAAAGGGACACGGTTCATGGGGAGGCGGGGGCAGGGAAGGAAAGACACACAAAAAGAAGAAAAAACAGTAGTTTAAAAATGCCGGCTACTCAAATTGACAGGGAACGTGACCTCTGCACTTCATCGAAATTCCTGCAGACGTACAGAATAAAGGCTCTGCTTTTCTCACACTGCGCCTCGCGGAAGATGGAATCCACTACATCACTTGACCTTTCCGTGCCCTCTCTCAACCACAGACGATGTTGTGTACAAAAATTCTAAATCAACTTAAGATGTTAAAAAAAGCTTTAATTTTCTGCATTAGACTTGATGATTACTGTATTTTGTTTGAGATTTTGCCTAGAAGGTTCACACAGGAAAAGAATCCAATCCCAGGAGGAGAATGGGGTCGCTCAGGAACACCACCACAGCTTCTCTGGTGGGCACCCCGTCACACCAGGGCTCCTTGCAGAAGAGCAAGCGGCTTCCAGCCTCCTGCCCTGGCTTGAAAGCCACCCAAGACTGACTCACGTCTGTTTGCTTACATTCACAGAACATTAAGACCCATTTTAAACAACTTAAGGAAACTCAAGCCCTCTCAGCTGGTGATTCACTTCTCTGGACACTTCTTCTCTCCTCAAGGTAAGTGACAGGCTGGACCTCCAGACTGCTCATCATGCCATCATCGCCGTCAGACCCTTCTCCAAACGTCTACCCACAAGCCTTGTCTGAGGAATGAAGTTACATTTCAATTTCCCTTCCCTTCCCTTCCCTTCCCTTCCCTTCCCTTCCCTTCCCTTCCCTTCCCTTCTCCCTTTCCTTCCTTCCTTCCTTCCTTCCTTCCTTCCTTCCTTCCTTCCTTCCTTCCTTCCTTCCTTCCTTCCTTCCTTTTTCTTTTCTTTTTTCCCCCACACTTAGTACTGGCAACTTTAAAAATACAATACTTTCACATCCTCAAACTGTCATCAACACTTTCTTCAGACATTGTCAATAAAATTGATTGCTTGCAGTTCTGAATTCTGCTCTGCACATGGAAACAATATCATTTGTTTTCCAGTCTTTTTCGATGGGGCAGGAGGGAACAGAACCGGCCCGGCCGCGCCCTGGGCGGTGTGGGCACCGGAGGAGCCGCAGCGCCAGAGTCTGCAGAACACGGGCCCTAACTGTCCTGCCCGCTCTGTCTTCCTGTCAGACGAGAATGATGTTTCTGGAACAGTAATACGTTCATTAAATCCTAACTCCCTTCCTTAAAATACCCTGCACTTTGTCTCAGAGGCGTCTGACAGCTTTGTTGTAATGTGTGTGGGCTACACAGTTGTTGGTGCCTCATACCTCCAGCCAATCTGTTGCTTTACAAGTGTAATGTAGGTATTAAGGAGCTGATTGTGGAACCACGTTGATTTGACATCTTCAAATCAGCTGTATATCATAGAAACCACTATGGGTGGTGATAGACTCCCATGATGCCCAGCAACCACCCATCCCTCTGGCTCCCTAATCTGTGAGACTACAAAACACAGCCCCACCCCCTGCCCAAGGCAGAAGTGGACGGCAGCAAGGGTCCAACAGTGTTATTCCTAATTACCTTTTTTTTCTCTCTTGATCCTCTGGCTCTCATAATTAGTTACCTGGGGCTGCAATCCAATTTGAAGTGATGACAAGAAAGTGATCCATGAAAAAGTAATAAGTTAAATCCAATTCCAGCCTTCCTCTAATTAAATGCACATGGAGCTAATGACTCCAGCCCGGGCATTCCAGTGATAATGGTAATTAGCGAGGTGGGAGTCACTCTCTTTTTCAACACTGAAGGTGTGAACCACAAGGTAAAATAGTAGGAGCACTCTTAATTACATGTGTCATTTTGTCAGCAATTTACACATTTTTGACCAGTCAACGATGTTTTTCCCGTCCCTCCCCACCTCCTAGCCCCAACAACGATTATAACATACTTTTCCATGTTCCAACACATGGAAGCATGTAAGAGCACTTCGCACTGGAGAATAAGAAACCGCCTTTCTTTGCTGCTGCTCACGGCTGTGACACACACAGGCAAGGTGACATTTAGATAACTACGCAGGTCTCGGCCCCCTGCACTGAAATCCCGATACTGACAGTGGAATTGGTTTGGGTGGGCTGGCTTCATTCTTGCTTATGACATGGAAAATATAATAATGTATCTACGAGAAGATGGCACTCAGCAGCTGCTGGACAATGCACACGGAAGGGGAAGCGTGATGAACTTGACTGTAGAATTAGCTTATCTGTGGCCCTAGACCCGTGGTCAGCAAACTGCGGCTTGCGGGCCACATGTAGCTCTTTGACCCCTTGAGTGTGGCTCTTCCACAAAACACCATGGCTTGGATGAGTCTATTTTGAAGAAGTTTACATTAGAAGTTTAAGTTTAAAAAATTTGGCTCTCAAAAGAAATTTCAATCCTTGTACTATTGATATTTGGCTCTGTTGACTATGTTTGCCGACCACTGTTAGGGAAAAACACTTAAAAAACATTTTAATAATGTACTAATGTCTTTAACCTGAAGTCCAAACTTCTGGGTAAGGGTAATGCGAGCCACAGTTTGCTGACCACTGCCCTAGACAGCCCAGGTCACACCCTGGTGCTGCCAATTCTGCATGCTCTGAAGCAGTCACTTAATCTCACCAAGTTCCCAAGTTTCACTTTCCGCATCCAGAGAATTCTATATAATAAAAGCCTAATATGCAAATCAACTGAACGGTGGAAAGACAGGTCACTATGACGCTAACTAACTACCGGGGGCAGGTGCTCAACGCAGGAGCTGCCCACAGCCCACAGGCCCCAGGCCAGCCAAGGTGGGTGCCAGCAGGCCCCCCTTCCCCTACTGGTCACCCCAAAGAGGCAGGCGTTGGCAGCAGTGGCAGGGGGGAGGGCCGGCCAGCCAGTGGGTCAGCGCTGCTCCCCCAACCGCCCTGCCGGTCACTTCCAAGGCAGGTACCAGTGGGCCCCTCGATTGCCCCACCAGTCACCCCACAAATTGGCCCTGATCACTGGCCAGGCCTATAGACCCTACCTGTGCACGAATTTTGTGCACCAGGCCTCTAGCAATTTAACAATCATCCCTGTACCATAGGGTAGCCAGGGCTGGTCCATGTTATGCATTTACTACCATTAATTATCCATGGATATGGTGACAAATATTTGCATTTTAAGGCTTAGATACATATAGCTAAGGTGACCATATAATTAAGTGTCCGATCTGAGCTACTTCTGCTAATGAGAGTTATTAGTAAGTACACCCAGCTGCAGCCTGGCAGCCCAGGACAGTCACCCTGTGCTGCTGAAACAGAAGCGGGAGCAAGCTCACGATGTTACAACCACACTCAGACCTTTGGAGGGAGGTAAGGACAAAACATTATTTTAGGAAAAAAGTTCTTAAAGCAAAGATCTTAAACTGGGTCGGTGAAACCCTCACCACTGGACGCAGGATTCCGGGTGAGGGCTTGTCCGGGGGCGGGGCCCGTGCTGTCACGGTTTGATCAGGGTTGTGATTGAAAGATTTAATGACTGTTTATGAAATATTTCTACTTCCTTGTCTCCTCTCAAGACATACTTTTTAGAGCTTTGGGATTCTCCAAGGTCAAGTGATAAAAGTACTGAATTTTTAAAAATATGTCTTATTGATTTTTTACAGAGAGGAAGAGAGAGGGATTGAGATTTAGAAACATCGATGAGAGAGAATCATCAATCAGCTGCCTCTTGCACACCCCCTCCTGGGGATGCGCCCGCAAATGGCAGGGATGCCACCTGTAGACAACGTTAATTCTACACATTTTTAAAAGTATTTGGCTCCTTGCCCTGAATTATCTGCAGGGCGATTGGGGGAGCATAGGGAATTCACTACTTAGGGATGTTTTTTAAGGGTCAGTATTCCAAAACTATTCCATATTACTACCTACAGCATAAAATTGTGGTTTTCTTAAAAGGTTTCCTCTTACCAATTCATTCCCATGGGAATGATGGGAGGTGCTAAGATTCTATATGGCATCCATGCAAAGCAAAGATGCTGCCTCAAGCATGTTTATATAACTGCAAAACATGCGAAGAACACCTGCTGAGCGTGGTCTGTGCGCCGCCTCAGGCAGAGCCAGTGTCCGTCCTCACGTTCCTGAGCCGCCGGGGGGCTCCTGGGCCAGCTCCAGGGGCCGTGCCGAGGGTGCTTGTGCCTGACCTGGCCTTGGAAGGGAGGGGCAGGCAGAGGGAAACCTCTCAGGTGAAGGGTGCAAATGCAAATGCTTCGGTGATGGCCTGAAGCCTGTCAGCTTCCCACCAAGCTCACACAGGGTGACTTTCTCTCCTAACCTCCATGCTGCCAGAATCCACATGCACTTTCCTTTCTTAGGAGAAAATGTGTCATTTGACTTCCTTCCAGTTTATGTACTCATGCCAACAACTAAATGCTTAAAGAACCGAAATGAATTACTACCCAGAAATGGTGGTCAAAGTTCCAAAATGTGATCAATAAAATTGCTCATCTACTCACAAATTAATCTTCAGCCAGTAAAGTTCCACATTTTTAGCTTACGAGCACACCTGCACTATTAAGCATTTATTTCACTATTTAAGCAATCTTCAGAAGTAGATAAATATTTATAAAAGTAAGCCTACTATTTTTACTTACATATAATTTTCATTTTGCAGCAAAAACTTGTTAATTTTTTACAACCCATAAGCATTCTGAAGGCAGGCTCTGTGTCTCCCAGTCTCGTGTCTGAGGGTGTCTAAGACGTCCCCCACACTGCAGCTGTTCGCAAAATGTCCACCGAGTTGCATGCAATTAACTCAGATCATTCTGATTCTGAATTTAAGATGAGGCCAGTTTTCATTTGTATCATTCATGAAAAATTGGCAAAGCAAATTAAAGACTAAAATAAGAGGCTATTTAGGCTAGTAAGTAGAGTATTTTTAAAGAACTTGGGAAGCAGTATCTATACTCAATCAGTCCTCTCTATAAACCACAATGTCACCCAAGAATGTGGTAGCTCAGATTTTGTTCAATATGTGTAGCAAAGAACACGATTCTCTCTTTACTCTGATCTCCCTGAAATTAGTTCAAATCGGTGGTGTTTGACTACATTCTGTGCTCTCTATCGAGTAACCACACAGCCCGCCTCTAACTTTCCATTTTCCTTTGTTTGTATCACCAGCCGTGAGGCTGGGGAGCGCTGCCAAGCCAAAGGCAGGGAAGTGTGAGATATGCTTAAAATATGAGTCACAGTGTATTTGGGGATTTGGGTTGCTTTCTTTCTCCTCAAGCTATCAGCAGATCAAATTCTTCTTCCATGTGCACCTCCTCCACGCAAAAGGTCTGTCGTTTGTGAGGATAGGTCTGTAGCCACGAAGGCAAGGAGGTCAGCGAGGAACAGTGCCGAGACCCCGAAGGGCTCCCGCTCAGTGCTGAGCCGCGAGGCATGCCGGGCATGTTTACACGCACAGGTTACCCCTTCTGTGACTCCGGAGCCCACATACGTATTTTCATAAAGGCATAACCTACATGGGACGTAGGCTATCATTTCTGCCTGGCTGTGGAAGGCCTGCCAACCTAATAAAGCTCAGTGACTCCGCATGACCACACCAGCCTGCTGAGGAGCCGTCCTCCATGCTGCACACGTGCGTGCACACAGCGCGCACACACACACACACACACACACACACACACACCTCTTCCCCCCAATCAGTTCCTAAAGCTGATCTAAATTCTCTGCTTGTCAAGTCTCCCACTGAGGGAGGGAGGGACATACACATCTTCATTAGCAGAGCCAGCATCAAGACGGCCCCTGGCCCTGCTCTTACAGAGTCAAGTGCTCAGCAAATGTGGCTTTGGCACTGTCCTTGCCAAGAAAAACGAGGCTCTATCCCACTGTACTGTAGCTGGAACATTACAACAGGCAACAAGAGCAGAGCTCCAAAGGAACCCCTGAAACCTGACTTCATATGTTTAGCCCTGACGGAGCTTCATTCATCTTGGAAAAGAAGTTACCTAAAAATGCCATCTGTAGGTTTTTTTAAATGCAAGTATGAGGAAAATCAGTCTAGTATAAAGAGTGACAAATGGTGTTCCACACCGAGCTGCGCCCAGGCCGCCTGGACGGGGGCCTGCTGTTTCCTCACGTCTCTAACAGCTCGGCTGTCCGGGGTCCACCCCAACAAGAGCGATTCCCCGGCACCGGAGGCTGAGGTCCGTGCTCTTAGGGCTGTGAGAGCCCGAGGACGGCAAGGAGAGCGGCAGCCCCCAGCCCCCGCCTGACAGGCTCCCTGTGTGCACGTAACTGATCCTGTCTGCACCAGCGGTGGGCTCTGCTCTGGAATCACACGTGGCCGCCACCACCGCCCTCTGAGGCACAGGCCCAGTCTGACCACGAGACTGTCCAGTCTGATCCTTTCAGCTTATTTGAATCTGGATAAACAGGCCCTCTGAAAGGTCAGCACAGTCCCAGTCCGTCCTCCAGAGCTGCCCGCAGGCTCTGCACCACAGCCCTGCGAGCACCTGGACGGACCGGCTCTGCCCTCATTAAAACGTCCCGAGCAGCAGGGGGCTCATGAGGCTCTACCAAGGAGGTGCTTTGGGAAGTGCTGGCAAACAGCGTGCCCCACCGTCCCTCCCGGCAGTGTCACCACGGCGAGACGGCCACGCTTGCCCAAGGGGGCGCAGGAGGATGGCTGCTGCCAGGGGACGTGCACTGAGCCGTGGTTTGCTCCGATCTGAGAAGAGTCTAACAATCTAGAATTCGGGGTGATCCTGCGATCCAATGATTCGGCACTGAGCTCTGCCCATCACCAGAAGTTCGTAGATTCTGTCCCAAAGTGTCCAGTGTGGGAAACCCACTCAGACCCACGCTGAGCCGCCCACCCTCAGCTCCGGCAGCAGCTGCTGCCTGGCCTGCACACCCTCTCCAGATGGCAGTGTCAATCCCGAGTTAAGGCTCTTTGAAGTTTCTATTAAAATGTTCTATCTACTCCGATAGAAAATCAAAATCAAACTTGTATGAACTCACTCCTTCTACTCTGCAATCCCTTTCTACATTGAGCCAGAAAGGAGAAGGCACTAAAACAATACTTCTCGGTATCTGTACATAAAAACTGCTCATGCCGAAACCGATGTGGCTCAGTGGATAGAGCGCGGGCCTGCGGACTGAAAGGTCCCAGGTTCGATTCCAGTCAAAGACATGTACCTTGGTTGTGGGCACATCCCCAGTAGGGAGTATGCAAGAGGCAGCTGATCAATGTTTCTCTCTCATTGATGTTTCTAACTCTCTATCCCTCTCTCTTCCTCTCTGTAAAAAAAATCAATAAAATATATTTAAAATATAAATAAAAATAAAAAAAACTGCTCACCACTTTTTATGAATAATTCAGAAGTATGCGGAAAACATCCACTCAAGAAACGAGTGTATATGACATCCTTGACCAGGTGCATTAACAGCCTCTCAGTTCAGCAATGGCTCCTGAAACTGATGCCGTTTGGGCTGAAGAGTGCTGTGTGGGGGACTTACTTTTCTGAGCAATTCAGGGTGTCCAGCCGCACCCCGCTTCACTTCCTACGTGCCAGTGCCAGCCGCACTAACGCTCCCCTAGCTGTGAAAACTACACGTCTCCTGGGAACCCTACCCCCGCACTGAAGCAGGTATGCGGGCACCCCATCATGAGAGACTGTGACTGTCTAGAACCGACGACAGAGAATGTGGTGATGCATCTGAGCACCACGACCCTCTCTCACAGCGAGCGCCCAAGCACCGACCTGCTTCCACGCATCGGCCTACAATCCCGACACCAGCGGGTCTCACCCAACGCCACCACGTTTGGCTGAACAGACCTTTCCCGACAGCGTCACACTCGGCTGAGACCAGCGGCACCTGCCCAGACAGCCCGCTGCCATTCTCACACAGCCCCTGGCCAGTGGCTGTCCATGTGGAAAACGTCATTTACTTTTAAAAGACGCGCTACCTAGCCCTCCTTGCGTGGCTCAGGTGTTTGGCACGCTCTCCGGGATCCTGAAAGGATGCCGGTTTGATTCCCCTCCAGCACACCCCCAGGTACTTTTAGAAAGAACGGTTACCTGCAGGGCTGGCTGCTTGTCATTCCTCTTGGGAGACTTGATGCCACTAACTTGCTGCTGCTGCTGAAGGAGGAGCTGTCTTGCCACCTGAAGAGCCTGCAAGGAAGAGTGGAAGAAAAGGTCTCCGTTACCCCAGGTCACAGCAGCCTGCACCAGGACTCCACGAGGGCACTTAAGGACAAGATCCCGCCCTGGCCGGTTCAGCTCAGTGGATAGAGCATCAGCCTGTGGACTGAGGGTTCAATTCCAGTCATAGGCACATGCCCAGGTTGTTGGCTCAATCCAGTCAAGGGGCCATGAAGGAGGCAGCCAATCAATGGTTCTCTCTCATTATTGATGATTCTCTCTCTCCCTTTTTCTCTGAAATCAATAAAAATATATGGGGGGAGGGGTGGCAGGAGAGAACAAGATGCCAACTTTCCCAATTCCAGGCAAATGGAACAGCAAACAAAACTTTCCACCCATCTAAATTGAAAAACATTCCTGAATTTGTGGACATTTTCTTAGGTTTAGTCAGTTTCACAGAGTTCTTTAGGCATAGCAATCCACCTAAGCAGACATTTTATTCCCACCAAAAATCAAACACGGAACGTGGAACAGGGAAGATGAGACTGTTGAGGGAGGCTGGCAGGGAGCAGCTGGGAAGCTCCTGGCAAAGACAGAAACGTCCAAGACAAGGCACCTACCCCTCCTCCAATTCCTCTTGGAGAGCCTGGGAACTGAAGTTGAAAGCAACACTTTCACCTCCTCTGAGACCAGAACAGAGGAAGAGGTACATGGCGCAGGCACAATGGATAATGCTACTTGGGAAGGAAGCCTAATGGGTGAGCTCTACTAACGGAGGCCTCGGTGAACTGTGTAGGGGAGGACTTTCACATTTGACCTCTAACTCAACTTAAAGGGCACATCCTGTACCTGTGAACAAAGCTGGTTTGTCTCCTACAAATGACTGTCTATGGCTTCATCCATAGGAGGGTGTTTATTTAAAGGCAGTAACTACAGCAGTGATATGAGTTGGAGATAAAGCAAAAGGAAAACAGGAGAGTCCTCCGAAGTGCAGAGTGCGATTTAATTAGGCTTTTCTTATTAAATCACTGACCACTCCGTCTGTTTAAAGGACAGTTGCCACACAATATATACTGGCTTCAGGCACACAGTATAGTGGTGCTACATTTGTACACTTAGTGTCATCATGCTCTGTCCAGTCACCACCCATCACTGTGCAAAGTGAGTACAATATTATTGACTATACTAGAGGCCCAGTGCATGAAATTTGTGCACTGGGGGAGGGAGAGTGTTCCCTCAGCCTAGCCTGCACCCTCTCTAATCTGGGACCCCTTGGGGGATGTCCTTGGGATTGGGCCTAAACCAGCAGTCATACATCCCTCTCACAATCTGGGACTGCTAGCTCCTGTCACCTGCCTGCCTGCCTGCCTGATTGCCCCCAACAAACCCCTCTGTTGGCCTGGTTGCCCCCAATGGCACCCCCTTACTGGCATGGTCACCCCTAACTGCTCACTGCCAGCCTGGTCACCCCTTACTGCCCCCCCTTCCAGCCTGGTCACCCCCCAAATGCCCACCCACTGGCCTGGTCACCACTTACTATCTCCTCCCCCCCACCCCCCCTCGCCAGCCTGGTCGCTCCCAACTGCCCTTCTGCCGGCCTGGGCGCCCCACACAGCCTGCTGTTCAGTCATTCGGCTGTCCCTCACTCCTGCCCCTGCCAGCCTGGGCGCCCCACACAGCCTGCTCTTTGGTCATCTGTCTGGTTGTTTAGGTCGTGACGGCCCCTGACTTTTTATATATTAGGATTTTCTGTAAATTAAGACCCATCTTTTTAAAAAGTTCAAAAAAAAAAAAAAAAAAAAAAAAGAAAGAAAGAAAGAAAGAAAGAAAGAAAGAAAGAAAAGGTATCACTGGTAAATCCTTTTGGGGGCATTTTTTATTGAAGAATTTACTAAGAGTACCAGCCAACCACACCCAGCAGCAGGATCAAGACCAGACAACTGACGTTTGGAGACTCTGAATGAGAAAATCACATGAGAAGTGATGTTTCACTTCAGTCAACTAGCTGAGAACCAGGTGTGTGCACACGGAAGGTGTTGAGAATGTTCACTAAAGGAGGTGCCCAGAGTTGAGAGAGGAACAAGATTTCCCAGTGTCTTCCCCAACATGACTGTCATGTGCGCCTCCAGGAAGACACACACACAGTGTACCTGGTCACCGTACAAAAGGTCTGAAACTAGAGTCTATGTTGTGCACAATAGACTTATATCCTATACTAGAGGCCCAGTACATGAAAATTCATGCACTCGAGGGTGGGGGGGTGGAAGTCCATCAGCCCAGTCTTACAATCCGGGTCCCTAGGCCAGGACTAAGATCAGGGCTTATCAGGGCTTTCCTTTCCCCAGATGCAGGCCGCTGGCCCCCCACCGCTGCTGCCATGGCTTGCCATCTGTGCAGCACTGCCCCCCTCCCTGCCACCAGTCACCTCCTTCTGTGGGCGACAGGTGTGGGGTGCGATGGCTTGGCTGGCCTGGGCCTCCCTCTGCGGGGCAATCGCTGGCCTGCTGCACACCTGCCACAGAGTCGCTGGCCAATGGCCTGGGCCTCCCTCTTTCTTTGCTTGGGGGCGGGGCCAGCCCTGCAAAGGGCTGTCTGCCTACCTGATTGCCCTAACTGCTGGCCTGCCTACTGGATCACCTCTAACCACTTGCCTGCCTACCTGATCACCCCTAACTGCTTGCAGGGGGCTGGGCCAGCCCTGAAAGGGATCAATTGCCTAACTGATCACCCCTAATCACTTGCTTGGGGGCAGGGCCAGCCCTGTAAGGGGCCATGGTGGTTCTGGTCTCTGGTCATTCTGGTCGTAACACTTATGGTGGCTGGCCTTTTATTATATAGGACTAGAGACATAAATTAAGGGAGGTGATCCCTCAGCCTGGCCTGCACCCTCTCCAATCACGAACTCCTTGGGGGATGTCCGACTGCTGGTTTAGGCCTGATCCCACAGAGATTGGGCCTAAGCTGGCAGTCGGACATCCCTCTCACAATTCGGGACTGCTGGCTCCTAACCACTTTCCTGCCTGCCCCATCAACCCCTAATTGCCCCCCTGCTGGCCTCTTCATCCCCCCACCTGCCCCCCTGCTGGCCTGGTCACCCCCCAAGTACCCTCTGCTGGCCTGGTCCAGAAGGAAGTTGTACATCTGGAAGATGTCCAGTCACCCAGTCTAATTAGCATATTACCCTTTTATTAGTATATAGATAATAAAAGCTTAATATACTAAGTGTCGAATCGTCCATTCAAACAACCAAAGCATAACATGGCAATGATATGCTAAGTTGCTCAACTGCTTGCTATGACACCCACTGACCACCAGGGGGCAGACACTCCAACTGGTAGGTTAGCTTGCTGCTGGGATTCGCCTGATCAGGACTGAGTGAGATGGGCCAGACACACCCTGGAGCCCTCCCTCGATCTCTCCCTAGTTGGCCAACTTCCTACGTCCCATCCTGGCCCTGATTGTGCATCAGTGGGGTCCCTTGGCCTGGCCTGTGCCCTCTCGCAATCCAGGTCCCCTTGGGAGATGTCAAAGAGCTGGTTTCAGCCCAATCCCGCAGGCAAGGCCAAAAGACTCCACTGGTGCACAAATTCATGCACCGAGCCTCTAGTAAGAGATAATGATTTCCACTTTAAGGAGCTATAGTCACATGATAGGGGGAGAAAGGTGAGGTGGTGTGGAGGGAGGTTCCCATGCATCCAACTCAGGAGAGGGAAAAAGAGTGCCAGGGTCATGGGTCATGAGTGGGCACATGAAATTGGTGGATCAGCAGCAGTAGTGCTTTTCGTAGAACAACCTCCTGACTAAAGTAAGCTCCTAGCTGTAGCATGTAGCAGGCTCTGCGGGCACTTTGTGAGGATAAGGGTGCCTTCCTGTCTAAGAGGCACAGGGGCTGTGGTACACTGACACGGCTGATGAGTGAGCAGAAAGCAAGGACCTGGGGAAAGATGGGGCCCTTCTTCCTACCATATCCCTCTGTCAGGGAGGCCTCTGCCTACCAGGCTCACCACAGCCAGCTCTCAGAGGCAGCTCGGCTATGGTGCCTGGAGAGGGGCAGTGGGGGGAGGCCGCCTGGTGGAGCCCCAGGGAGGGGGCTGCCTGCCGTCTCCTGGGAGATACACCATCCCTGGACTCCGGCCTCCTTGTCTCCATGGAGACGCTCAGCACATGTGTAGGTGTAAAGTGGGCAGAGCAAAGCTTCCATGTACATCGGGTAAGGGAAACAGTCCCCTTCCAGGCACCGCCTGAGCGGCTCCCCAGGAGGCTCCACGGAAGGCTTTAACCTGGGAAGGGAACTGGGACATTTTAATTGCGATCATCAGAGCTCCTGGAGCAACAGCCTGACCAGCTGCCAGTGGGGAAGCAGCCAGGGCCTGAATGACAGCGAGAGGCTGTGTGGGGATGGCAAAAAGGTCACTTCTGTTTCACATGGAAACGGAGCAGAGTCAGGACAACTCCACACAAATCTCCATTAAAGCAACTTGCCATGTTTCACTAAATATTTAGAGAACAGGCACTTAATATCTCTCTCTCTCTCTCTCTCTCTCTCTCTCTCTCTCTATATATATATATATATATATATATATATATATATATATGCCTAAGCAACCGAACAACCGGCTGACCAGTTGCTATGATGTACACTGACCACCAGGGGGGCAGATGCTCAATGCAGGAGCTGCTCCCTGGTGGTCAGTGCACTCCCATAGCCAACCTCCTGCAGCCGGCCAACCTCCCTCGGCCCCTCTCCCCCACCCCGGGTGGGCTATCTCTATCCTCCCACCCCCTATTGGCCCCAATCACTGGCCAGGCTGAGGAACCCCACCCATGCATGAATTTGTGCATCGGGCTTCAAGTATTTAAATAAGTTTTAGAGAATCTAATAATTAACTCCTCATTTCAGCAAAAGGGATGATAGTAAATGTCTTTTTTTTTTTTTAAAGGCACACATACAGAAAAAAAGGTATTATTGTCTGAGCATGTTCTCATACATGTGCTTCAGCAAAGGAGGCACAGTGTGGGCCTCAGACCTACATGCTGACTGGGATGCTCTCTGCAATGGTCATACATTTCAAAAGTAGCTCTGGAATCCTTGCAAATGCTTTGCTGGTTTGAAGGGGGGGTGGGAAAACTACTGAAGAGAGACGATATAAGATAAAGATGTATAAATTACCGTATTTTTCGGACCATAAGACGCACTTTTTCCCCCCCAGAAGTGGGGGGAAAAGTCCCTGCGTCTTATGGTCCAAATATAGCCTACACATATACTTAAAAAAAAAGTTTTTTTACTTGCCCGGCTCTGGGTGGTCTCTGTGTGCTTGCCCGGCTCTAAAATGGTTCTAAATGCTGCTGTTTACTTTACAGGGTTGATTACATGTGTTTATGACTGTGATGTTGGGTTTTAATGCACATAAAATATTTTAGGACACTATTTGTTTCAGAATCTTTTTTTCTTCATTTCCCTTCTCTAAAAACTGGTGCGTCTTATGGTCCGGAGCGTCTTATGGTCCGAAAAATAAGGTAGCTTCCAAATTTCTCCTCAAAAGAGTGCAAATAGGTAAAATAGCTTCAAATACCTGGGATGGAGAGGCAACACCAGTGAAAAGAATTCCTCACCTGGACATACACTGCTATGAATTCCTCCACACAGTTCCCTGGCCTGACCGTGGCGTGGGGCCCAGGGGGAGCGACGCACTACAACCTCAATCTACTTCCCTCTCAGCTAGAGTTGTTGTTATTTATTTTTTTAAAATATATTTTATTGATTTTTTACAGAGAGGAAGGGAGAGAGATAGAGAGCCAGAAACGTTGATGAGAGAGAAACATCGACCAGCCACCTCTTGCACCCTCCACACCGGGGATGTGCCCACAACCAATGTACGTGCCCCTGACCGGAATCGAACCTGGGACCCTTCAGTCCGCAGACCGAGGCTCTACCACTGAGCCAAACTGGTTTCGGCAAGTTGTTGTTGTTTTTCATGGTTTTATTGATTTCAGAGAGAGGAAGGCACAGGGAGACAGGGGTAGAAATATCAATGATGAGAGAGAACCATCCATCGGCTGCCCTCTCCATGCCCCACACTGGGGATCAAACCTACAACCCAGGCATATGCCCTGACCTGGAATCAAACCCTGACGTCCTAGTTCATAGTTCGACAATCTGGGCTCAGTGAACATTTTAAAACATAATTTGTTTGAACCTATAAAGTACTGCAAAAATCAACCACTAAAGGGTGATGCTTTCCTGATTCCCATGATAGATTAATCAATGTAATCTAAATTTTAAATTATCACAAAAAAGATGAGAAATAAATCATTCGTGTACAAGACTACCGTACTAATATATCTGAGCGTTATCATACAAATGTTGGGTATCCATTAAAAAGTCCAAAATGCTTCCAGTCTTATGGGCTGCTGATCAGTGGGCAACTCAGCAGGACCAAAGGGGCCTCCCCGGGAAGCCACAGCAGAGACAGGCCAGTGTGCCCATGGTTTCGCTTGCCTGAGCTCTGTCACCTGCTCAGTATCAAACCAGATAAATGTCCTTCATCTGACTCAGCCTGAACCTCAGACATTGGTTTAAAAACATCTAAGGAGTGGGTTTCAGCCACCTCCAGGCTGCTCATGGGCAAAACTGCATTTGATCGCTTCGGCCTCGGAGCACGAATGCAGAAAAGCAGCCCGAGAATGCAAAGATCTACAAGGGGACCGAGGAGGTTCTTATCTTGTTTCATTTCCCAGTACTAAGGTGTCTGGCACATAGTTTCATTTGCCCACTATGTACCTCAGAGATCTCAAATGGAGGCACTAGCCAGTTTTTCTCGGTGGTTAGAGTGTCAGCCCATGAACTGAAGAGTCTCAGGTTCGATTCCAGTTACGGACACGTATATCAAGGGAAAAACCAAGATGGCGGCCTAGGTAAGGGCCTAAGCTGCCTCCTTGCACAACAATTTCAAAACAACAACTAAAAGACAGAACGGACATCATCCAAAACCACAGGAAAGCTGGCTGAGTGAAAAAATCTACAACTAGAAAGGAGAGAAGCTCACGGATCGGGAGCCACAAAGCGCTGAGAAGGTCTCCCGGAACAGACTCAGCTGATGCTCACATACAATGGGCCTGGAGGTCAGTTCCTCCCAGTGATACCAACAACAATCAACACTTAACTACAACTAGGCTGTACACAGAGTCCACAAAGGGAAGCACCAAGAATGTCTACCTCAGGTAACTGGGGAGGCTGACCCACAGGCCCATATAGGACACCAAACACACAGAGCCATCCTACCAACTCAGGGAAGCAGAGAAAATGCCGAGACATGGAAAAAGATCTCAAATGAAAGAAATGGAGGAGAATAAAAGACTGGATATAGAGTTCAAAACCACGGTTATAAGGTTTTTCAATAATTTCCTAGAAAAGGCCAATAAATTTAACAAGACCCTCGAGGATATGAAAAAGGACCATCTAGAAATTAAACATACACTGACTGAAATAAAAATATTATAGACAGACCCAAAAGCAAACTAGAGGAATGCAAGAATCAAGTCAAAGATTTGGAATACGAAGAAACAAAGGACACTCCTCTGGAGAATCAAGAAGAGAAGAGAATCCAGAAAGTTGAAGATAGTGTAAGGAGCCTCTGGGACAACTCTAAGTGTACCAACATCAGAATTATGGGGGTGCCAGAAGAAGAGAGAGTGCAAGATACTGAAAACCTATTTGAAGAAATAATGTCATAAAACTTCCCCCACCTGGTGAAAGAAATAGACTTACAAGTCCAGGAAGCACACAGAACCCCAAACAAAAGGAATCCAAAGAGTACCACACCAAGACGGTCATAATTAAAATGCCAAGGGCAAAAGACAAAGAGAGAATCTTACAAGCAGCAAGAGAAAAACAGTTAGTTACCTATAAGGGAGCACCCATATGATTATCAGCTGATTTCTCAACATA
The DNA here is from genome assembly GCF_014108245.1 of Pipistrellus kuhlii. NCBI lineage: Eukaryota > Metazoa > Chordata > Mammalia > Chiroptera > Vespertilionidae > Pipistrellus > Pipistrellus kuhlii. Next base: position 805,065 of record NW_023425416.1, on the reverse strand, counting down.
AACTATGCAGGCCAAATGGGAGTGGCAAGAAATATTCAAAGTGATGAATAGGGAGAACCTACAACCAAGATTACTCTATCCAGCAAAGTTATTCAGAATTGAAGGATAGATAAAGAGCTTCACAGATAAGAAAAAACTAAAGGAGTTCATCACTACCAATCCAGTATTATATGAAATGCTGAAAGGTATTATTTAAGAAGAGGAAGAAGAAAAAAGATAAAAATTATGATCAATAAATACATATACATCAACAAGTGAATCTAAAAATCAAGTGAATTAAAAATCTGAGGAACAGAATAAACTGGTGAATATAATAGGATCAGGGGCAAAGAAAGGGAGTGGATTGATAATTATCAGGGGAAAGGGGTGTGGGGGGTGCTGGAAGAGACTGGATTAAAATTGTACACCTATGGATGAGGACAATGGGCCGGGGAGGTAAGGGCAGAGGGTAGGCTGGGAACCTGGTGGAAGGGAGCTATGGGGGGGAAAAGGAGAAACAATTGTAATAATCTGAGCAATAACGATTTATTAAATTAAAAAAATAAAAACATCTTAGGGGTGAGGATGCGCTCATCTTGTTTTCATACAGGATTTCCGCAGCAACTGGAGAAAGGGCCCTAAGGCATTGCAATTTCTGCCCAGAGGGGCGATCACACTGTGCTGGAGGGTAACCAGGCTGCTGAGAGCGATCGCTTAGCAGTGCGTACAGAGGATATGCCTGGCTGGTGTAGGTCAGTGGCTGAGCATCAACCTATGAACCAGGTCACGGTTTGATTCTTGGTCAGGGCACATGCTGGGGTCTCGGTCCTCATGTATGGCATGCAATCATGATTCTCCTTCATCACTGATGCTTCTATCCTTTTCTCCCTCTTTCTTCCTCTTTGAAATCAATAAAATATATATCTTTAAAAAGAGGTTGTTTGAAGATGAAATTAGGTCCTTTGTATGTATGTATGGAGGCAGTGCGGACTCAGCCTTCAATTTATTGTTAATCTTCCAGGGATATTATTTCTATTGGTTTTTAAAGAAAGTGGAAAGGAGGATGAGAGACACAAAAAAACACTGATGTGAGAGAGACTTCGACTGGTTGCCTCCTGCACTCACCCAACCAGGGCCAAGGATTGAACCTGCCACAGAGGCATGCATCCTTGACCAGAATCAAATCCTCACCCCTTCAGTCCACAAGCCGACACTCTATCCACTGAGCGAATCCAGCCAGGGCAGGTCCTTTGTATTTAGACTAAGGAGGCATGTGGATGTGTGTTTGTGTGGATCGAGCATGTGCAAGAGGAAGGGAAGGAGAGGAGCAGAGACAGAGAGGAAGGGTATGAATAAATGACAAATATTCTCCTCTAGGAAGCAAGGATCCACCCCAACTCAAGTTCCAGGCCAGCTGCTGATGTCCATACTGACAGGTCCATTCCATCTCTGGCAGCTTCTCCTCTGGGGGCAGCTCCCAGGCTGGGCTGATCCACACCGCCTCCATAACAGACATGACAACTGCACGACTCGACGCTGCATTTCAGTGCTGGGCTGGGTTACAGGAAAGACCGCTCACGGCTGTCACAGAGTGCAGGGGACTGAGAGCCAGGCCCTCCGCGGCTGCACATGGTCACACTGATTCCCCTTTAATAAGCTCAAATGAGTGGCTCTGCAAGCTCCCAGGCCGGGCAGAGGCAGGCTGCTCCCACCCCGCCGGGCTCTCCTCTCTGCCCCTTGCTGCACAGAGCTTGGTCAGCACCTCCTGAAACCAGCTCAGACCCAGCCCCCAGGGAGGCCGGCGCCTGGAGCCTGCTGCTGGTTGGCAGCAGGCTGCTATGCTCACTGAGGACCTGCATACTGTGGCACACCTTCCATTCCATTGGTCCACGCTTGCTTTATTCTTCACAGTGCCATCACGTTCCTATTAAAGACGTGCCATCTGTTGTTTACCAATTATGCTTCAAGTAAGCATGCTTACAACTTTCAAGCTATGCACATCTCAAGTTCGTGGCAGGTGCTTATATTTTAGGGGCTGGAATCCCTAGGTTTCAGCACATTTTTCAAGGTAGTTGATGTTCAAAAACATGTTTATCATATTATAAGAAACATCAACAAGTTGACATAAAACATGGTTTGAATAAGTATGCACACATACCTAAAGCAAGCCAGTAGAAGGTAGAAAACTTTCATACACTTTCTTATCTAACACACCTGGAGATGAGGCTGAGATTAGCACTGACATCAAGGCTTTCAAAAAACATGACTAACTGCATGCGCAAGGTCACGGCCCGCGGAGCTAATCCAACTTAGAACCTGCTGTTGTGCAGCTCATGAGATAAGAATGATTTCTGCTTGCTTAACTAGCTGGGAAAATAATAACAAGAGAAACATTTTATGATATTAAAATTAGATGGAATTCAAATTTCTGTGTTTGCCAACCCTCCTCTCAGGTTGCTCCCTGTCTTCAGAGATTCCCCAAAGACACACTGGACACAATTTTATACAAACAAAGCTTGCAATCAGTTGCCCAAAAGAATTTCAGAATTTAGCTAAGATGCAAGACATTACTAATGAGCTGTTCTTAAAGCTCAAACTCATTTTGATTTTCTCACAAGGAACCGAGATAGGAAAACAAAATAATATCCATGCGTTACCTGAAACTACTTCAAACTAGTTGCAAACTTTGAATAGGTGTCTTCCTACAGATAATGTGCAGCAGTTGAGCGCACCTCCTCGATCGTGTGTGAGGTCCTGACTATAGACACTATGCCATGCATTTGGGTCTTTCTGTCTATGTGTCTGTCCGTCTTTTTTCTTCCTGGCTGAGCAGGGGGCATTGCGAGTGGCCAGCGGCTCTTTCCTGACTGCCTAGGAACTTGTCCCGCGCCCAGCTTCAAAGGCTGCTTTGAGTCAGCCCCTTCCTCTCACTTCTTTTCCTAGACTCTCCCCACCCCGCAAGATCAAACCTGTTTCTCAGACCATCTCACAGGCTCAGCAGCAGTCCCTGTGCATGGGGCGGGGAGGAAAAGCTAGCAATAAAATGTGTGAGGAGCTCAGGAGGGAGGAAGCCGCGTTCTCTCATTTGGTTCTCAGTCTCCTTCACCTCAGTGGCCTCTCCAGAGCCTTTTCCTCTGAACGAATCCGCTATCGTGGTGCAAGCCTGCTCTGAGCAGCCTTCTTCACCCGGGTTCTCACACCCAGCACGGTCTGACCATCGCTCTGTGCCAGACGTGGGAAGCTACCGCCTTCTTGCTCTGGACATAGCACTCACTCCATGTAGGATGGAAAGAAGGTTTGCAGGTCACTTAAAAAGGGAATTACTCCAGTGCCTGATAGGACTAAAGTGCTCTTACAGAATCAGCAATGTTCCAAGGCAGTGAGCTCTCAACAAGAATGCAAATATATATTTATATGACGACGATTACTACTACTACTACTACTACTACTACTACACACACACACACACACACACACACAGACACACAGCACCTGGTTATCCTGGGATACTGCATGGAAAGGGGAGAGTCCGAGCATCCACTGTAGTTGACTCAGGTGGCTCAACCCCCACAGCAGGCGGGCAGACAGCAGAGCCTGAGAAGCTGGGTTTAACCGGGGAGCTCGAGGAAAGGCTCTGGGCAGCATCGTCCTAACACCGGAGCAGTGCCCTCCTCTTCGGGCATTCCTACCAGTGATTTCTCACACGCTCCGCAGTCTTTGCAGACAAGGATCTGAGATGGTATCTAGGCTGACCTGGTGAAAACTGGAGCAGAGACAACCCGCCCTGACAGCTTCCAACATTAGGTGTTGGAGTTAAAATCAAAAGGAACAGGAAATGCAAATGTCAAAGCGCCCTCCTGGCATTGCCCATACTCAGGAGACAGTGCCAGCCCAGGTGCGGGTGAGGAGGCGAGGCCGCGACACGCATCCTTCAACTCCTGGGCCACTGCACTCCTCACCCCACCCGCCTCTACTGCATGTCAGCTAGTCCACGTCCTACTGACAGGATGGCAAGCTGTGCGTGGGTGGTGATCGCTGCTGTGACATCTACAGTCAGAGTCTTCACTTCTGTTTCACTTTAACGTTTAACAAATAACACAAAGAGGTGAGCACAGGAAGGTTGAAGTTGTGTATGTGCTTTTGGTAATGTCAGCAATTGACTAGGGTGTATTTGCTTGGGAGGAAAGACGACAAAGGGCATATGTTTCTCTGTTTAGAAGGATGGACTGAAGGACAGCCATGTGCGCGTGCTCTGTGCCAGGAGCCAGCACCAGCACCCGGGCCCTCACGCCACCCGCACACTGAGTGCGAGACACGGGCACAGAGGGGGCGCTCTGCTCACTACAAGCCCCAGCCCTAGCAGCCCTGGAAGCAGAAGGGGCTAAGGAGCCCATATTCCTTTGCAGTCATGAATAACCTGGTTAAATAAAGTGTCTGCGTAGGAAACACCTCCTACCAAAGAAGATAAAGGTTAGGAACCTTCAGGAGACAAAAAGAAAAAGGATATCTGATTCTCTTTCAAAAGGAGCTGCAGTGAGCATGCGCGCTGAGCATCCAGGACATCTGTTTGAAGCCCTTCCTCAGGGAAAGCCTGCCAGGAACACACCCTGCCCGCCAGGTACACACCCTGCCCGCCAGGAACACACTCCTCGCCCCAGGCTGCGGAGCCGCCAGGCAGAGATGCTGCCCGGTCTGGGGCACCCGAAGGCTCAGAAGGATTCCTCCCAGCTTGGCCCGAGCGCCCACAGGTCACAGCCTGGCGTGCGTGGCTGCAGCAACCTGAGCGTAGCCATGAAGTAAAGCAGAATCAAGTGTATTAGGGAATGTCCAAAGTGTTCAGTTGGAGTGCATCAAACCCGTTTTCCTGTGCTGAGGAAAGACAGATTGTATCCGAAAGTAAACAAATTGGCCCACGTTCCCAGAGCAGACAATGCGTGGATGACGGAGCCAAGGGAACCAGCAGCGCACCTACCCAGCCCTCTGCTTTCTGCGGCTGCCCTGCCGCACGCCTTTGCATGCCTAGGGAAGAGGCTGGCAAGTTTTGAAGCCTCCAAAGGACATGGCTAGAATCACGTCTGAAACACAGAGGCTTTCCTGTGCTTTTACTAGCAGCACTGCCCTGGTTTCCGCTCCGCAAACACGGCGCAGTGCTCCTCTCCCTGGCGCAGTGCTCCTCTCCCTGGTGCTGTGCTCCTCTCCCTGGCGCTGTGCTCCTCTCCCTGGCGCTGTGCTCCTCGCCCTCACGCAGTGCTCCTGGCCCTGGCGCTGTGCTCCTCGCCCTGGCGCTGTGCTCCTCTCCCTCGCGCAGTGCTCCTCTCCCTGGCGCTGTGCTCCTCGCCCTGGCGCTGTGCTCCTCGCTCTCGCGCAGTGCTCCTCTCCCTCGCGCTGTGCTCCTCTCCCTGGCGCTGTGCTCCTCGCCCTCACGCAGTGCTCCTCTCCCTGGTGTAGTACTCCTCTCCCTGGCGCAATGCTCCTCGCCCTGGCGCTGTGCTCCTCGCTCTCGCGCAGTGCTCCTCTCCCTCGCGCAGTGCTCCTCTCCCTGGCGCTGTGCTCCTCGCCCTCACGCAGTGCTCCTCTCCCTGGTGTAGTACTCCTCTCCCTGGCGCAATGCTCCTCGCCCTGGCGCTGTGCTCCTCGCTCTCGCGCAGTGCTCCTCTCCCTCGCGCAGTGCTCCTCTCCCTGGCGCTGTGCTCCTCGCCCTGGCGCTGTGCTCCTCGCTCTCGCGCAGTGCTCCTCTCCCTCGCGCTGTGCTCCTCTCCCTGGCGCTGTGCTCCTCGCCCTCACGCAGTGCTCCTCTCCCTCGCGCAGTGCTCCTCTCCCTGGCGCTGTGCTCCTCTCCCTGGCGCTGTGCTCCTCGCCCTCACGCAGTGCTCCTCGCCCTGGCGCTGTGCTCCTCCCCTCGTGTGCATGTGCCGTCACACACACTGCAATGCCCTCGGGTGAACATGAATGCTTTGCTTGACAAAATACTGTCTTTCTCTTACCTGAATTTGGGGCAAAGAAGCAATGAAAACCAGTTCAGAGTCAACGTTTCAGCAGAGAGAGATAAAAAACAGAAGCTAGAAATAAAAACAGGAAGAAGGGAAGGGCCCATGCAAGACCTCCTATCGAAAGCGTGTGCCATTCCCTCTTGGCCAAAGAGCCAGGACAGAAGAGCAGAACGCAGGTGTCCGTGCTCCATAATTCACCCTTCCCTAAGAACCACGGCAGCAGCCCGCCCCGCCCGGACCACGGGACGAGGAGCCGAGAAACGGGGCAGCTGTGCGTAACGGACCTTGTGCGGGGACACGGAAACAACGCGGAATTGAATTGTCTGTTATGTGCCAGGAACTATGCCAACGAGTGGATTTACACTTGTTATTTTACCTCTTGTTCCCAACATTTCTGAGGGAAGCAGGGCGGGTTTGTGATACTGACTTAAAACAGAAGAACCTAAAGGTTGTGAGGTTCTGTGACTCCCCCAGGCCACAAGCCCAGTGAGCGGTGAGCATGGGAAAACTAAAGGACACACACCATCTCCCAGGAGCCTGACCCTCACATTGTACCCAGGTCCCCCGCACCCCGGTCCGCCCGCCATGGCAGTCCGGGCGGGCGGAGAGCGGAGGGAGCGGGCCGGCCCCGGGGTGAGGAGGAGGCCTCGGCGGCAGGCAGCACTGGAGCTTCTCTGCCTCCCTGCAGCACCAAGCCCGGCTGCTCCCACCACTCCTCCGCCCAGCGCTCCGGGAGCCAGGGCCCCTCAGAGCTGCCCACTTGTCCTCTGCCAGCTCCACCAGGCATCCAGACTCCACATTCCAGGCACCTTCCTGAGAGGAACACGGCCCATCTCACAGAGATGCCCAGGGCTGCCCGGGCCTGGGGGAGGGGCTTGGGGGAGACGGTGTGAAATGAATACATTCCAGAGATCTAATGTGTAGCTGATGACATACTTCCTCTCATACGCCTGAGGCTTTCTAACGGGATACATCTTCAATTAAACCGCACCACACACACAAAAGGGTAACTATGTAGAGGTAATGGATAACGTGATTAGCTTGATTGTAGCGAACTTTTCCACAATGTATACAAAAATAAAAACATGGAGTTGTAAACCTTAAAAATAAATTTCTGTATGTCAAAGGTAGCTCCTTAAAAATAAAAAGAAAATAATTTTAAAAAATAAATTCTACCTTTCCCTAAAAACCTTGTTCATAATCCAATTCCTTGGAGCAGCAGAGTTGCTTATTGACTCCAGCAGCACCCTGACCCCTGTGGCCACGGGGGGACCCCTCAGGCACTCAGGGAGGCGTGAAGCCGCTGTCTGCCCCCCCACCCATGTGCTTCACCCCTACACCACAGGAGCTCGCCCATGTCCTTGGGCTACTAATGCCAGCACCACCAGGACTCAGGCTTCCCTCGAAGCCCGGCTTGTCTGGAAGGACATCCAGTTTAATTCGCATATTACCATATGCTTTTATTATAATAGATGCGTCGTGCATAGGGCCTGACATACACTAGGACTTCAAGTGATTTTATTTTAAAATATGTTTTTATTGATTTCAGAGAAGAAGGGAGAGAGAAATAGAAACATCAGTGATGATTGAGAATCATTGATTGGCTGCCTCCTACATATCCTGGGGTCAAGCCTGCAATACAGGCATGTGTCCTTGACCGGAATCGAACCCGGGACCCTTCAGTCTGCAGGCCGACACTCTATTCACTGAGCCAAATCATCTAGGGCAAAGCCGTTCAAGTGATTTTAAAAAGTATTTTATGAATGAGTGCTGACTATGAAAGTAATAAGCTCATGCTAGAGGAACAATAAATTAATTAATTAGGAAAAAATAAAGTATAATATCATCGCCTGCATTTACTTTTCTTAAACAAAAGGAGAATCATTATTTATGGTCTTTTGAAAAGTACTTTTTAAAATGAAACACACATGTTGAATAGAGATTTTCCAAATCTGCTTTCTATATTCAGGTTCCAACAAACAAACAGTATTGCGTGTCCAACAACCTGCATGTGACCTCCCTCCTCCGGAGGCTCCAGGAGCAGCTCTCAACACAACAGGGTGTGGGCAGGGGACCGACTGCACGGGCTCCGTGCCCGGGGGGCCCGGGCAGTGCCAGCTGGGGAGCAGGGGCTCCGTTCCTCTGGCCCAGCGCGTGCAGGCGACTCCGGAGCCCTTTCCTGCTGACGCGGAGTGTTTCTTTACAAGGAACAAACTAAACTCATTTTTGTGAAAGTTAAATTGCCAACATCATATTGAGTTAAAGTGAAACAAAACAAAATTCAAATTCCCAGACCATGCTATATCTTTAAAAACAAAAATCCTAGTCTGACCCTGAAGAGACTGAAGTGAAGCCTGGTTGCTCCTCGGACCCCTCCAGCAGCGGGAGCGGCTGTGGCTTCAGGCGTGATCCCAGGGGGCGCGTTCCCAGGTGATGGCAGGGCCCTGAGGCGCCCAGGACGTCCTCCCACAGCCCCGGACAGGAAGCACAGACGCCCCGAGAGGTGACCAAGTTACCAACAGGACATTCCCACCGCCAACGAGGGCACTCTCGGCAGCCCACCTAGATCCCAGGGGGTCTGAGCGCGGGGAGGGGGATCAGGCAGGCACTGGGTGCCCACAGACAGGCTTCCCAGAGGTCAAAGAGTAATGATGCAATGGAACAGCCTTTTGGAAAGTCACCCCAGATGACAACAGAGGGGACCACAAGGCTCTGCTTCCATGGTTGTCCTCTGGGTGCAAAGCCATGCCTGCCCCCCCCCCCCCCCCCCACACACACACCCCATAGAAAGGAGCAGAGCTACTGAGGTGGACATAACTAAGCAAAGTGTGTAGGAAGCCAGACTACTGAACAACTGATCCTGGGAATCCCCATCGGATCGCCACACATCCCAATCCACTAATCTCAGTAACAAGCCGGGCCAATTGGCACAAGGCAAAAAGGCTTCGGGGTCTTAAGGGTTAACTCACTTGCCTTCAAAACCAAATGACACATATAATTTCCTTTTATCACAAAACAATGCATTTATTACTGCCATGCCGCCTGTTAAGAGGACATGGCTTTCAGAGTGGAAAACAAAACAGAACTTGGTCACATGTTTACTTGCTTCAGCTGCTCCCTTCCCCTTCTGATAAATAATCAAACATGCCATCCAGGAAAAACACAGCCAGCGCTGGGAACACTGATGGTCATCAAGTAGGTGGAGATGCCAGGAAAAGTGCCCTGTTCCCACCCAGCAGGCTGGGCCCACCCACACCTCCCCTAACCGCCCAGGAAGTACCCCAGTCACTCCATTTTCCTGCAATTGCTTCTACTGGTAAACAAATGGTCCTTAAGGCAGCCACAAGCATGCTTTTTTCTTGCAAAGGAGTACAACTTCCGAACACTGAAAAACCCAGCCTGGCAAACACGCAAACACACACACACACACACACACACACACACACACACGTATTTATTTGCTTAAATGTTTCTTCCATTAGAGGCTTGGGTAACCACAGAGCAGAGTCCTTTCTCTGCACTAATAGATGCTGTTTTAGACATTCGAGTGTAAGGATATTTAGTCTGGTGACTAACAAACAAGGTTCAGAGCAATAACAATTCTCTTAAGATCAAAAAAGCTTACTTTCCATTTCCTGTCTCCGCCCTGGCCAGGACATAGTTAAAAAGAAATTAGCACCTGGCCTGCCAATTACACTGCAGCTGGGGGTCAGGGCCAGGAGGCGCAGGGGAAGGAGCACAGGGTGACATCAGACAGGAAAAGGTGGAACCTTTTAGAAAAGGTCTAACCATGTGTTAAACAACTCATGTTCCAGCAGGGACAGAGAGCCATCACGTGTCAGGGCGCAGGGAAGAGCACCAGGCCCTGCGCCCTGACTCCCCCCAGGAGACCCCGGAAAAGGGAAAAGCTTTCTCTCAGCAGGCTGACCCGGACAGGGGCGCTTCCTTCCCCACCTGGCTTTCACTGGCATGAAATTGGTGCAAATATTGTCTAGAGTGATTCCTGAGCTGGGTGTCCAGCTGCGGGCGGGCAGACCGCTCCCCACGGCGCAAGACCAGGAGCACCCCTGGCCCTATGCCCACTCAGGCTCCCTGGGCCCCCGGGCCAGAAGCCAGGACAAGTGGGAAAGGAAGGGGGAAGGACTGGGAGTTCGGGAGCCCTCCCGCAGACCTCAGAGCGCAGCCTCCGGGAGGGAGGGAGGGGAGCAGCACAAACAACTTGAGGGTCTCATCCCACAGCAGAGGAGGTAGGACAGAGGACATGGGACAGAGGGAGGAGGGCAGGGGGAGGAGAATGGAGGAAGGACAGAGGACATGGGACAGAGGGAGGAGGGCAGGGGGAGGAGAATGGAGGTAGGACAGAGGACATGGGACAGAGGGAGGAGGGAAAACAGAGGGAGGAGGGCAGGGGGAGGAGAATGGAGGAGGGAAAACAGAGGGAGGAGGGAGGGGAGAGGAGGGAGGAGGCAGTCAGAGGAGGTGGAGAAGGAGGGAGGAAGGTGCCCCTATGCCTGAGGGCATAGGGCGGAACCCCAGTTCCCAAGTTGCAGCAGCAAAGGGGCCCTTCACTGGGGACACTCACGGAGAAGCCAGAGAATGCTCTGCCAGGAGCTTGGCCAGTGCCTGGGGCTGGGCTCCTACAAGTGGGGTGTGCTGCTCTTTCGGGGGTGGGGCGGGTTTGGGGAGCAGCTGCGGGTGCGAGGGGAGATGGTGTGAGTAAACAGGAAGCAGGGGAGGCAGCAGAAGGCGCAGTGGCCCTGCAGGCAGAGGAGCCAGAGCTCCTCCAGGCTCTGCTCAGTGCGGGTACCAGGCGGGGTCCGGGAGGGAGGGGGCTGGGGGGGGCAGGCAGGGAGGGCGGCCAGGCGGGGGGAAGGCCAGGCGGGGGGGAGGGCCCTCGCGGGGGTGGGGGGCCCCAGGCGAGGGGGGGGCAGGCGGGGGGGGCGGGCCAGGCGGGCGGGGTGGGGCACTGGGGCCCACAGGTATCCTCCAGCTGCCTTGGGCCCTGAGAGGGACCTGTGAGTGCCCACACCCGCCCGCTCCGCAGGCCGCACTGGGCCTCGGTGCCTCCTCAGGACCTACTGGCACCTCCTGTCCTGTGCCCGGAGTGACTTGGCAGGTAGGTAAAGAGAAATGCTGAGGGCTGCGCAGCCAGCTCAGAAAGGGGATGCAGGTGGAGCAGCCAGGTGGCCCATAAAGAAAAGGGGCGGGAGGACCCCAAAGCATGGCTTGTGGCGCTCAGCCCCGGGGCAGCTGATTCGCTGCCTGTGGCCCGGGTGCAAGCACGTGGCTGAAATGACTGTCAGCGGCAGCTCACGTAGGCCCGTCTTTTCTTCAGAGGAGGAGATTTTTTTACTGGAATTCATCGTCTTTTGATCTCACATTCAAAGCAATGGCAGCTTGATAGACATGCACGTCTGGAAGCAAATCCAGGCACTGCAGATAAACTGCCAGAATATGACAGGCAGCAGCATCTACCGCGTCTGAAAATGAAGAGAATGGCGTGTCGCCCGAGTATTACAATAGCAGAAATCAAGAGACATATTAGGTGGAACTGATCAGGCACAAAAACAGTTCAAAAGGCAGATCACAGAGGCAGAGGCCTGGGCTGGGGAGAAAGACACGAAGGCCCTTCGGGCCCTCAGGCTGCCAGGCTGCCTCCCTCCCAGGGGTGAGCGGCAGGAGGGTGAGCAGAGGTTCAGAGGTGCCCCCGCAGCTCAGCGCCTCCCGCTCATAAGCACTGCCACCACTTCCTAGCAGTCTATTTCCAAGGAAAAGGCCGACCCTTCCCCGGCTCCGTGTCCAGGACGCTGCATTCTGTTGGCATCCCTGAGTCTGTAATGCAGTTTTTAAAGGCACAGAGCTGGGCACCATGCACAGGATGATCTGGAAAACCTCTCAACAGAAGAGCTGGAAGGAGTTGGAGGTGGGCTACAGAGCTCCAAGCCCAGCTCCCTAAGATGAACACAAAGCCCAGCCACACCAAGAGATGCACTTGTCCTGTGGACAGAGAACTGATCACTCAGCGGCTTGGAAGCTAACTGCAATTCCATAAATTATCCCACAAACTTTCTTAGAGGCTCACAGTATTTCTTTCAGAAGAAGCCTCTTTCTAATTAGAGCGAGTGCATATAATGAAAAGGCAATTTCCCCAACATTTCCTTTACTTACAGCTGTTTGTTAACAAACACTGAATGTGACTGGCAGCATCAGGTTCAAGGGCACCAGAGTCCCACAATCCCACATCACCATTTAGCCGGGGCACTGCCACTGCCAGCAGCATCCCCGCCCCCCGCGCCCCTCCGGCCCAGCGCCAGAGCGGCTGAAGCACCTTGGATTTGGAAAATCAGCCCTCCTCCATCGGCATAGTAAGCCAACAGTACAATTTGGATTTAAAAACGTTTTAACCCATTTAAAAGCTGTAATCAATCAGTTGAGGATTTTTTGCCGCATGCAAACAAGACCCCTGGGTAACTTAGTTACAAATGTAAAAAACAAGCAACACAGAAGCCCTATTGGATTCTAGGACCGTTTTTTAGCAGGTTACCTTCTATCCTGTCTGCACAGCCATCTGATGTGCCAATGTTGGTTACTTATCTCCAACCCAACTCGAAGTAGTTTAAGTGTAAAAGCAGCCCTTAGAAGCTTAATGCAGCGGTTGCCAACCTTTCAGACCTCACCGATCACCAGTGATCCATGGACCACCGATTGGCGACCACTGGTTTAATGTGTAAAAGCAGCTACTATTATTCTCCATTCTTTAAAAAAAAAAAAAAAAAAAAAAAGGTTGATTTTCATCCTTACACAAAATCCTCCCAACTAAATATTCCATGTTGCTATAATTGTTACAATTACCCCAAAGAGGAAAGTTTACCATGTACCGAAATGCAAATTCCCTTCTATGTCATAAAATACCTTCTTCTATGAAGAAGCTCTAACTGCCACAGCAAAGCGAGCAGCAGCCATTTCCTTCCTCGTGGCCATTAAAATTCTTCTATGAAATGAGCTGCGTATAAAGACCTTCATTAATATAATTCAACTACTGCTGTTTTTTTATATATATAAACAGCATCTGATATGTTATTTAAAAACCTCATAATAATATCATTAAAGAGTTACCATTTTTAAAAGAGAAATGTCTGCTCAGGGCCATGGAATAGTAGCCATTCTCTAGGCCCCTTCCTGTCTCCATCAGACTTCTCCTGGACTTGAATGTCACCACAGACCTTGAATCCTGAATGTGAAATGGCCTCACGCTAATTGCTCTAATTGCTTGAAGATGTGCAGGCAGGTGAAACCCGATCCGCGGCCATTGTAGACCAAGAACAACACTGGAATGTTTACACAGTGGTTTGATTTTAATAGACAGAGGGCTGACTTTAAGACAGCAAAAACACAGCTCATAGGTGACCCCTAATGCAGTCCTCCTTTAAAAAGAAAAAAATATACACCACAAAATACAGTGTCATTTCTAAAAGGCAGTGTCCTAAACGCCAAGGGTTATTTGCCGACTCTGAGTGAGTATACTTTTCTTTTCACCTGACATTTACACCCGAAACTCTACTCCAGATACATTTTTTTTTACCTTAAAACAAAAAAGTACTTTACATGTCAGCCACCTTCCAAACAGATTATGACTCTATGGTGTTTCCGTTCATTTAAATTTGAATTGGGTGCCTGTTCCCTTAAAGCAGAAGTCTGTCTGTCCTTGTTTATCCCCTCCGCTTATGGAATCCCTGGCCCTGTGCATTCCCTGATGGCAGTAGAGCCCAAACCCTCTCGTTTGGTGCTTTAGACCAATGTACAGCCCCTCGAGCCCCTTTGTCTTCGCTGCTGGGGAGCACTGTGGTCTGTTTCCCATCTGCGGGGCCAGGCTCCACCACTGTGGCCACTCTCCCTGGATATTCTAATGAGCTGAGGTGGATCCTGAGATTTGGCAATGGCCCCAGAGCCCTCTCTTAACCGAGAGCGGAGCACAAATGGTACCAGTGCTCGGCGGGAAATATCCTGCAGCAAGACCAAGCTAAGAGGCCCACACAGCACAGGCGCTGAGACCGTGACGCCGAGGCCAGCGAGGCCACGCAGACATGCCCGACCTGAGGGAAAGGGCCATTTCCAACAAGCCAAGGAGCACTGTGAATTAAGAAGAATTAAACATTTACTTCGAAGGAAAAAACACGCAAAGTAACCACATCATGCTGCGGATAAGCTGGGCAATTGAAGGCAGCAGGTGAGCCCTGAAAATGGGGGCACCGAGGGACCCTCCTCCCGGAACCCCTCGCAGTGGAACGCACGGGGAGTCTAAGGGGCAGAATGTTCTTTTAAAGTTATCAGACACTTTGTTACATAAGCCAGAGCAGTAAATACAGGCGCTTCCATCGCTGGACCATTTGTCTCCCAACACTGCAAGATGAAGCAATAAAACAAAAATAACCGCATAGGACACCCTCCGAGGCCCAGCCACCTCACATGGTTTACAGACACTCATACCTTGTTCTAAAAGTTACAATACCTTATTAAGAAGTAATGCCCCTCAACAAGGGAGGGGGCAAGTGTCCATTTATATCCATTTAAAGATTAAGTATAAACTAGTCCAATCCAGTGAGAGAAACACTGAGAGAAAAAGTAAACAGCCCCCGCACCCACCTCGCTCCCCTCTGAAGCTGCGCGGTGCCTGGTGCCAGGGCGGGGGTCAGCGGAGCTATGCTCAGCTGACAGGTTCCGTTTACAGCAGGCCGGGCTTTGTTTGGATATACTGGCCTTGCTCACCGCCAGCTTAACAACAGATGGTAGAAAACTTTCATTATGCTGCACAGGACTGAGCTACAAACAATCCAGAAAGCTGTGAAAAGTTTAACTCCCTCCAACCCAGGGCGCCCACCAAGGCCTGCCCACAGCCAGGCCAGGCCAGGGGCCTTGGAGGCCATGGTCACGGCAGCTGCCCACGTCAGCTCCAGGCACCAGTCCTGTGCCAGAACAGCAGCGACCACCAGAGGCTGGAGTTAACTGTTCAAAGCCCAGACTCCTCACAGACTGCAGAGGTGCTCTCCTTCCCTTTTCCCAAACGCGCCTTCCGCAGCTCCCTCCCGCCCCACGCTCCTCCCTCTGGAAACTGGGAGGACAAGACCACATAGTCTCACTCTAACACCTGGGTTTAAATGATTTACCCAAATCTGTATATAATTTAAATATTCATTAAATCGATTCAATCACATGAACCCTAATATCGACTAATGCTCTGAGACAGGATATAAACGCCCCTTCCAGGGTGTAATTCCATTGGCAATCTGAGAAGCCTTATCACTAGAAATGTATTATTTTCAAATTATTCAAGAAATGAACAAATGTGTTTCCACAAATGTATTTTAGAAGCTACCCTTTCCTGTTATTGAAAGAAAATTGTGTTTATTACTCCTTTAGCATAGTGTAAACTCATAAATGTCAACAGCGAGTACAAGGAAAACTGTCAACTAAATATTGTTTCCTTCATGAGCTGTTCTTCCAAGTCAATTATGCCTTTCAACTTCTGGGCACTGTATGATAAACTGGCAGTAAAATCAGGCACATTAATATACCACGGTGCCTTGCCTGCAAAGGTAATTAAAGAAGTAAATGACTCATAAGAACAGACATATTAGCTGCAAAATGAAAGGCAACTGAGCTGCCACATAAAAATATGTACCATTAAGATACTGCATTTTCATATTCTTGTAATCAGCTTCAGTAGACTAATGCTTATTTAATCCAGTGCTGTGCTAAGTCCATCAACAACTGTTTTCTGCTGTTTTCTCCTTGACTGAACATTAGGAGAGCAGGTTTGGAATAAATATAGCCATGAGACTTTTGCATACTCAATTGAAGAACAGGTTTTTACATTTTAAAATCTATTTTTCTTTCTCCAAGAAATACAGCATAAAAAAAAGATTACTGGTGGAGAAACAAATCTATATTGCTAGCTAGACTCTCTCGTTAAATAGCAGCCCACGTCAGGGAGCGCTGTCTCCAGGTGCACGGCCACCGGCACCGGGGAAGGAGCGTCAGGCTCTGCTGGCAGGCCTGTGCTGGAGGAAGCCTCCTCTGTCCATAGAGTTCTCCATTCCATCAACAGGGAGAAGAACGGTTACCCTGCGGGGGCCAGAGGAAGCCAGTGCCAAGGCGGACTGGTGGGCGGGCCTGGAGGGGAGGGCCAGCTCCCCTCCTAGCGGAGGTCAGCCACCTGGCCGGTCAGGACCTTCTCAGAGAGACGGGAGCGGACCCTCACGTTAGTGCTCTGCTTCCCGTCTCTGCCTTGCACACTCCCATTTTGCTCTCCTCTTCCTGTCCTTCCCTTCAGCCTCCCTCCAGAACCCTGCGGCCTGAGACCTGCCGTGCTCATTTTCCTGCTTCTGGCATCTCGGTGTTGACCAGGGAGGCGAGGCTCCTGTTTGTGCTCTGACTGTTCCGGGCCTCAGACGCATGGAGGCTCCTGGGGGCTGGAGAAGCCCTGTTCGTGGGCAAACTGGGGCTCTCTGCAGGTGACCACGTGGGCCCAAGGCATTGCCAACTCAGTGCGGGGGTTTTAGCTTCCAGACCTGGCAGATCCCCGTGTGAACACCGGCCCACGAAGTGAGGGGATGTCTGTCTCTGTCACACTGGCCAGCAAGTCACTCACTTTTAACAGCTGATGCATCTGGATGAGGTCTGCTGATGTATCAGCAATCCAAATCAGATTCCTGTGTCTCAGATCACAGGCTTTCAACAAGAGCTAAGTTCTAGATTGCTCACAAGTTGCACCTTCTTGACTCCCTCCTCCTGGGAGTACGGAAATCTCCTGGGCTCCCACACCAAGGTGGCCAGCTGGGCCGCGGGCGGTCCTGCAAGGAGGGGAGGATGCCCCTCAGGGCCAGCGGGAGAGCAGCGCGGCCTGGTGCCCAGAGGTGGCACTGTCTGGGGCACATGAAGGAGGACTAAGTGCTGCTAATTGCTTCAAAATGGGAATGTTAATATTTAGGAACATAATGGGATGGAGAAATAAGCATTTCCGAAGTCCTTACCAATAAGGCTTTACAAAATATTGTTAGCTGTTAATAATACACCATTACCAAAAATGGAAGGTTATGAATACCATGCATGTAACCTTTGTATTCACATGAATTGACCTGTATGTGTGAACAGAATGGTACATGATTAGTTCAAAAACAAAAGGCCCTCCTCGAAAAGAAAAGAAAGCAAGGCGCGAGGCAGCTCCTCCTCGGAGCGTGATATTCCTCCGACTTGAGCAGATTAGGATTCCAGCGTGTAATGAAGAACGATGACCCCCGTTGTCAGAGTGAGTAGGGGAAATACCACACCAGCTCTCACAGAGTTACCATGCCCTGAGCTTCTGAACAAGCCGCCGCCCGGACAGAGCACCACAAGGGCAAAGCTGCTGCGCGGGAGCAGCAGTGGCAGGGGCGTTCGAGTCCATTAGCCGCCGTGTGATAGGGGCCCATTCCCCAGCACGCGACCTGTGAAAAATCTCAGATCTCTTCAAATCTCCCAATTGGATTACTGCATTAATTCTTAGGAACTGCAATTCTTCAACCAAGTCAAATTACCCTCATTAACAGAGGGAAAACTGCCTCTGCAATAAGTTTAAAAAAAAAGATATTTATTACCTATAATCACTTTCACACACTTCGCCTAGAAATGCGATGACTGACGCCAACAACTCTGAAAGCAGCAGATCCTGGCTCTGCATGTTAATCTGGTTACAATGAAGAGGAGAGGCGCTGCGTGGCGTCGCAGTGTTCTTCACATGCACAGGGCACTTCCTTTGTAACCACAGCCTCTGAAGGGTGCCAACAGCCGCGCTTCCCGGAGAGGACACAGGGAGACTCCGTGCCCAGGGCCAAGCCCAGCGTTCTCCTGTCCCTGCGCCCTGGGGTCACACTGAGGAACTGCGCAGACAGCAGCCTCCCAGGCTGCTGATGCACTGGGAGCAGCGCTGGCCCCGGCCTCACCCGTGAACTGAGAGGCAGGCAGAATGGAAAGCCTGGGCCCAGCTTGAGCCGCCCCTCTGGAGCACCCCACTCCGTCCTCCTGCCTTCCACAAGGACCAGCACTGCAACCTGCTCTGCTCTGCCCCCTGCCCCCTCACTGGTCTCATGGGGAACACGGCAGCTGGGCAGGTTATGGCAAGTGAGCTCCGGGGACCCCCCCCCCCCCCCCCGCCCCACCACCTTGGGCTCTGCTACTTCCCAGTGAAGGGGCGCAGAGTCCCCACCCTGAGGAGAGGAGGACTGGCAGGGGGCTGGGCAGAGGCCAGCTGGTCTGTGTTCACGAAACAGGTGATCTTTATGCCATGCACTAGGAACGGGAAAGGGGGAGCAGGACTCCACAGGAACCTTCCTCATAAAGAGCTGAAGTTCACAATGAACCCCGGGGGCACTGCCGCCTCCGAAACGCCTCCAGAATCATCAGCTTTAAAAGGCATGTAAGAGAGGCATCCACTGCACTTACAAGTTTGAAATGAGGAATCTTTATTTAGTACAGGATGAGAAAAGCCAATTAAGAAGAATATCTCCAGTGATACTATAATCTGTTGTAACCTTCTGTTTATAATTTCCAGACCCAGTTGTTGTCAAGGGGAACACTGCCACTCCCTGCCCTCAGGTCTGCGGAGGCATGGCACAGCCCACTTGCAACAACAATGCCCGACCTCACTGTGCACCAGGCATTGGCACCCACTGCCCTTCCTCTTCCAATGACCTTCAAGGTGGGAACCATCATACCCATCTTCCAGAGGAGGGGAACAAGGCTCAGAGGGCTGACTAACTTGCCAAAGGTCCTTTGACCAGGAGACAGCGGAGCATGTGACAGACCAGCCGGGGATGTGGCGAGGGGGAGGGAGGAGCCCTTAGAACAATGTGTGAAAATTCAGACACAGCTCCCGGTGCCCACTCAGTCCTCTTTAGGAACTGCTTCTAAGTAGGTCTGGGACTAATTGGAGGTGAAAGTGAAGCTTGGGAAAAAGTCAGAGCTACCTAAAGGAGGGCTAGTGACTGAGGCATCTTGGACATTAAAAATCTGCAGGAAACTGTGATCCACACATGAGCTGGTCCATGATTGGAGACTCATCAACCACCTCCTAACCAGTGGCCCTGTTTCGAAGGACAGCTGTTCCTCTTTGGTTCTGCCATTTGTAGACTCTCTCTCTCTCAGGGGCCAGTGAATGTCAACCAGATGCTTTTCAAACAGTAAACGCTTTAGCAGTAGACCTCCTGATGAACAGGGTCTCTACTCTAGCAACCTTTTCAAAGCAAATGTGAAAGTTACCTTCCTACAAGGACCACAACCGCACATTCTATTTACATGTCAATTAAGCACATGCTTCTTGGTGCCTACCTGTACCCAGCACCGTCCAGGTGCTGGGCCTACGAAGGTGCCTCTTCCTGAGGCTCAGATTCTAATGGGAAGTAGAGATAAGATACTGGAAATACACAAATCCAGAAATAATTACAGAGCCACTGTGAAGAAAGCTTTAATAAAAGAACAACTTCATATTCTTGTCATTTTTAGCCTAGTCTAGATAGGCCAGCAAGGAACCTGTCCATGAGGAGGCGACATTTAAGATGAGAAGGAATCAAACAATAAAGGAACAGAGAGAAGTTGTTCAAGGAGATGGACCCAGAGCTTGAGAAGAAATCACAGGTTGAAACATGCTAAAACAAAAGATGAGCTCACTGAATATACAATTGCATAAATACTGTTTTATCTCATTTTTTTTCAATCCTTAATTTTAAGGCAAAAGGCATACACAGATAGATTGTGAATGTTTTAATCAAATGGCCTAGTAAACACAAAATGTTGGCAATAAACTCTAAAAGCATAAAAGAACTGTGTAAGTCCTACTGGAAAAGAAACAGCTTAGAGCTGGCTGATTGGGTCCGTCTGCACTTTCTATGCACAGGGCACTGGTGGAGGCAGCGTTGTAAGGTGACCTCCCACACAGGTACTCCTGTTCCATATATTCAACCAAACACCGGGCATGGTGTTGATGTGAAGGATTTTGCAGCTGTATTTAAAGTCCCAGGTCAGCTGACCTTAGGAAAGGGAGGTAATCTGAAAGGGACAGAAACAATGACATGAAGTTTATATTTTGGAGTTTATATTGGAGTGTATAGGTTAGAGATGAAGTCAGAGATTCAAAGCACAAATAAGACTTGATGTACCAGTGCAGCCACCACGGTGGAGGCCACAGAGCAGTCAGTGTGGGCAGCCCCTGGGAGCTGAGAGGCCCTGTCTGACAGCCAGAGGGAAATGAGGACCTGAATCCTGCAGCCACAATGAACTGAGTTCCACAACCATCACAATGAGAGAAGCAGATTATTGGCCAAAGCCTCAGACAGAACTCCTCAGCCCAGGTAACACTTCTGACACAGCCTTCTCATACCCGTGTCCGGCGTCTGACCCACAAAACTACGAGCTGCTAAGTTTGTGGCAATTTGTCCTAGAACTAGTACATGCAGAAAAGAGAGATCATTGTCTGCATCTACATGTTATCAGTTTCTCTCCCTCAATGAACGAGCACATCAGTGGAGGGGAAGCGCTGGGGGGAGGAGGGCAAGCAAAGGGGCAAACAGAGCTCACATGGGCCACCCTGGCGCCCAGGTAGGCCCCCTTCTCTCTGGGCCTCAGTGCCTCGCCTATGAGGAGGAGGTGACAGTAATGACTAGTGATGGGCAACTTAGGAGAACACAGTGGTAAAACACATGGAAAGTCAGGAAACAGTCCAAGGTATTCTGTCTGTGGTGTGTGTGTGCTTTCCATTTTGATGTTTGGCTTCCTTTTCCAATTGTTGCAATTATCTATTCTACAATAATAGTGATCAAGACCCGAACGAGGAGTCCTCTTGGCCGGAGAAGAAGGGACGCCTGCCGCGTGGGAGAAGGATGAGGGCGGTGCGCCTGGGCGGGAGGTCAGCATGTGCCTGTGAGGAAAGTCATGTCCTCGCTGTGTCTACCACGTGTCCCACCACTGCTTGGAGGGTGGAGGTCAGGCTGGGGTCCAAGCCCCACTTTCACTCTGCCCTTGGCCTCTCTGCTCTGGGCTGCAGTGTCCTCGGGGGCCGATGGAGGGGGACAGGCTGCCTGCAGGGCTGCCCGAGGACACGGAGTTCAGTGCCTGAGTGTCCAGACGGGTCTGGCCCTGGGAAGCACCACGTGAGAGCTGCTGTTAGCAGTGCTGTTGGATTCTATAACAGGAGTTGCATATCCCGCCCCTCTTCCCTCCAGCAAGTCTGTCCTCTCCCTAAGGAGATGCCCTCTGTCCTCCCGGGCTTACTCACTGACTCCTGGGCATCGGACCAGCTCTCCCTGAGCCACGGCTGGGCTGGGTGGGCGAGGCCCTTGAAGCAGGCCAGGGGCACTGGCTAACCAATGTCCAAGGCTGGGTGTGCAGAGGCAGCTGCCTGAGAGCAGGTGCGAGTGTGCCCAACCTGAGCGGCAAGGGGCCCGCCAGCAGCGAGGGGCGGTGGGTGTGCAGAAAAGCGGGCCGGGGAGGTTCCGGGCAGAGGTAAGTGTGCCTGAAGACAGAAATCAGCGGTGACCACGGGGCGCTGGGACCGGCCGGCCGGGTCTGAGACAGGCTCGTGCTTACAGACCTTGGCAGGAGCTGGCACTCAGGCGGTGGTGTCACTCTACATTTACCAAGCGGACTCTCTGGGTGTGGGGGCTATGGTGCTATAAAGTTTAACACAAGGGCATGCACAGTCACACCATGATCGGGACACAGAGCAGCTCCATCACCCCTACTGCCCCTTCGAGCAGCCTCCCAGCCACACCCGCCTCCAACCCTAACCTCTGGCCACTGCTGACCGCCCCTCACATGTGGAGACATGTGTCACTCAACATGCATCTGAGTGTTCCAGCTGCTGGGGAGACTAACAGCTTGCCCCTCGTTATTGCCGATACTGTCCTGCTGTATGGAGACACAGCACCCAGGCACCTATAGGGCATGTGGGAGTCCCCCAGCAAAGGCAACTACACGTGAAGCTTCTATGGACATGTGCAGGATTCCCGTAAACATATGTCCTTTCCTCGGAGTGAGTGCTGGTCACAGGGAACTGCATATTTAATTCTTAAAGAAACTGACCAACTGGTTTTCAGAGTGGCTGCCCACCTGCCTTCCCATCAGCCCTGCACGCAAGTTCATTTGTTCCACACCCTTGTCAGCCCCTGGTATTGCTGGTATTTTCAAATTTTGCCATTTTAATAGGCATGAAGTGGTATCTCATGTTGTTGTCGTTTTCCCAGCATTTCCCTAGAGATTTCATACATTCAGTACGTCCTTTTGGGGGACAAAATTTCTGTTCTTTTGCACATTTTTAAAAATAAAAAAAATTATTACAGTTTTGATGTTTCTTTACAATGTCTACGTACAAGTCCATGGTGGGATAAATGCTTTTAATTTTTTTCTCCTTGTCGGTACCTTGTCTTTATCCAGGAATTACACTTTCAATTTAGAAAGTTCTTTTACACTATGTCGGGGAGGAAAGTGGGAAGAATTTTTAGTTGGGGCACTTACCCAGAAACCCAAAGAGTGGTTGGGGGCACAGGAAGGTCCCTCCAGGAGCCGCGGCTCGCTCGCCGGCCAGTGAGGGCAATGCTCAGAGCTGTGAGTAATGGGGCTACGTACAGGTGCTGTCTCCCCGCCCTCTGTTCTAGTGCCGATGAACCGTCCCAGGTAATAAATCAAACAAGTCGGAGTGGCTATTTGGATGGTGAGATAAGGGAAATTAATTCCAATGTCCAAACCTGGCCCTCCTTACACTAAAAAATGACTTAGAAATACTGGTCCTTTTCATGAGACTGTCCTGGAAAACCAATGCTCAGAACATAAACACAGAGCTGACTCACCCTCTGTGTTGTCAAGGGAAGCACTGCCGTCTCCTGAGACTGGGAGTCAAGGGGAAGCATCGCTTATAAAATGAAGAGTGAGAAAATAAAACACTGATTGAGCAAAAGATGTCCATGGACCTTTAAGTAAAGGAGGATTATATTAACAAAATGCATGTAGTCACATTCTTTCAGTCCTTAAAAAAAACAACTACAAAACTTTGATGTGCTTTGCAAACTACTCTAATTGTCTCATCTTCTCTGAAGCTCAGACTCTTTGCATTTCAAATGTGAACAAGCGTAAACAGCAAGAAGCACCTCACAGGGCGAGACTCCTAGGGGACAGTGAGGTGCAGAGCGAATATCTGGCCACAAAGGGCAGACAAGGTGCCAAGGAAACCAGCGACTTGTCTGAGCTCCCAGGGACCACAGCCGGGAACAGGGCAGGGTTACCTCCTGCCCACAACACTGAGCCCACTCTCCTCCCAGAGCCAAGCTAGCAAGGTGGCCAAGGCCATGGCCAGGGCCGAGATGCCTGTGCAGGCCTCCCGCACACCCTGCCGGAGGCTCACAGTCCAGACGCCCAGGCTGCCAGGGCAGCAGGCACGTGAGAGCACGCGGCAAAGTCTTATGTGGACCCGGATCTGTGACCACATCCGGGGTCTGCTCCATGTGTCACAGCCCCCCTCTTTGCTTCCCTCTTGCCCCTGACATCTCTGCTCTGCAGGCAGCCGAGGGGCCTTGTGAAGGCACATCAGCCGGCCACTGTAATATGTCCAGGGCGCCCGCAGGCTCACGCGGTCCGCACGTCACAGGGCTAACTGAGAACATTGGTCAAACAGAAGGAGGACAAACTTTTGAGCCAGGGTAAGGAAGCTCCTGTAAGATGCCAGCCTTCTCTACATTTTAAAAAATATTTTAGAAAGAAAAAATGAAAATGGTCTTGTCATCTCAGAGGTATAATAACAAGAAACTCCAGAACTATAAAGAAACAACTGACAGATAAAATTGCATCAAAATTGAATATGGCAGAAATGGTATAGCAAATTCAAGGGATTGCTGAAAACACTAAGTAAATAACTGCATTTCATTAACCTAGAGAAAAGGTCTAATTCTTATGGTACCTATGGATCTCTTATAACTCAAGAAAGAAAGAAATCCAATAGATCAGTAAATAACATGAAAAATACAGATGTTGCCTAAAAAATGTTGCTGGCCTCACTGTTAGGGAAAATTTGCATCTAATTTCATTTATTTGGTTCCCCCATTTATTTCTGAACCAGGTGTCCAAGGATAAGGTGAAGCCTGGAGCTGGGGAGAAACAGAAGCGGACTCGGCAAGCAGGGCTGCACAGCAGCCGCTCCCTTCGTTTGCCGGAATCGAAGGACGAAGCACGTGAGTGATGGTGGATACTAGTGCAGGTTCAGGTTCCGCCTTGCTAACCAGGAACAGTCTTAGTGCCGATCTCATTTAGGTCAGTTTGGTGGGATTACACAGAAAGTGCCAATGTAATCCAAACTTTCTTTTATTATTATGTCAGGCACCAAGCTACAGCAAACAGGACTCCTGCTCTGGACTCCAGCAGGAACGCGGCAGGGAAGACCTACAGGGACGGAGAATCAGGTGTACGGATAGAACGGGGTAAGAGAAGCTGCTGAGAGTTCAAAAGGGAGGCTCGATCGTGTCCAGTCCAATCTGTCAGAGATGTCCCCTGTGACGCCCTGACAGTGTGAAATGGTGTTCGAACCACACCCTGGAGGACAGAGGATCTGGACACGCCCCCGATGACCCGCTTACACATTCGGCTGGAGCTGACGCAGGTTTCCTGGGCCAGGCCGGAAGACAGCGGTGGCAGAGAACACAGCTTACTAGGAAAGAGAGTTCAATAGCTCTGTAAAGCAAAGCAACAATAAACTCCAGATTAAGGAGGAGGGTTCCCTCCTGCATGGGCCATGGAGGGGATGCAGGCTATGTATAATGGGCCAATTCTGGGGTGACGGAGGGGCGGGGCTGGTGGATGCCTGTGATTATGCTTTTAACTTAATAAGCATGTTGTGTACTGGGTTTAATCACTTCTAAGGTTCCTTTTCTGTGTTTCATTGTAACACTTCCCAAATTGGGATGCCTCTTAAAAGAGATAAGAAAGCATATAATTGTTGACTTGGCTGACATTCTCATTTATTTCTGCTCTACTGGTATAAAATAAAGGTCTGGGTGATTCCATAAAATACAGTATATTCTATTTTATGTACCCAGTCTTACATTTTAAAAGATAACAGATGTTTTTAAAAACTGCAGTATGCCTTTCATCAAGTGGACAGACTGTATTATCCTGTGTGCTCTTACGGAAGAGACAGGCATGGCGTTCACGCCTCGGGTCTCGGTGGGAAATGCCCAGACAGATGAATG
Source organism: Pipistrellus kuhlii (assembly GCF_014108245.1). NCBI lineage: Eukaryota > Metazoa > Chordata > Mammalia > Chiroptera > Vespertilionidae > Pipistrellus > Pipistrellus kuhlii. The sequence goes on along the minus strand of NW_023425416.1, from coordinate 779,834 downwards.
ATGCTTCCGTCTAATTCCGTTCCTGCTGGAAACCAGCTTCTATTAAAACAAAAGTATACGGGGACTCTACTTCTGTCTTCACCCAAATCTGCAGTCTGAACGTTCTCACCGCACAAGCCCCTTTCCTGTGGGTGAAAGCTGTGCAGGGGGTTGGGAATCAGAGATCTGCAGAAGGGATCGCTAGTTTTGACCAACATGTCCAGCAACAGCCCTGACATTTGGAATTCCTTAGTGGGAGCTCCCCCAGCAGTGCAATCACCCAATCCATGGCCAAACTTCAAAATAATGTGGTCCGACGTGAGAGGTGCCATCCCTCAGGAGCTTCGGCTTGGGCAGGGATAACAATGGTGCTGCCAACGCCAGGGGCCGCAGGCGCCCCTCCCCCTCCTCCCCTGCGCTCACTCTTCTCCCTCCCTCCCCGTGCCTACCCAGGTTTCCCCGAGGGAAGCCACTGATGGGTCTGGTGGGAGACAAGGTGAAACCAACAAGTGTGGGAGGAGCTGTTGGAAGGAGCGGGTCAGCCTGTGCTGGCAGTGTGTGCATCTATTTTCTCTTAAAGAGCAGCTATAATTTAGAATGGTAAAATCATGTCATTAAAGCCACTCAACTGGAATAAATTCTCCTTCTGATACGCACTGAGAGAGGCAGTTCATATTCTATACCTAAAATATATCTATTACCTTTTTGTGTCTACCCACCACTTCTCTTTTTACCATGATACTTGAGATGAGTTTCAGACTGTCTGGCAGGAGGAGAAAAAAATTAAAACAACTCTGAAACTCAATACTTATCTTACTCATCGAGACCTTTTTGATCTCTGTGAGTGAAAATTAATCCTTAACTGTAAGTATGTTCTCCAACTCCCCAAAGCACAAATTTCTAATGTCTTCTGACATTCTCTAAAAGGACCATTAAAAAGCATGATAATTTCAATTAATGAGTTAAGTTCACACTCAAGTGACGGGCTGGCACATGCTATTTTCAGTTACGAGTCTACCACACAGAGTGGAAGCATCACCTGAGCCACAGCTTTCTTCTACGTTCACGATGCCAACTCGGATTGCTTTCTCCAGGGTACTGGCCCTCCGCCCGTGGGGTCACTGTCCTCTCGCCACCTCCTTCCATATCCCCGGATCCTGGCAGGCAGGTGTGAGGGTCTGAGCTGTTACTGACAGGGACCCAGCTGCCTACCTCTCGGCGGGGAGCAGATGCCTCGCACTGCTGTGAGCTCAAACCCACACAGACACTTGTTAGTATGTCCCTTCGGGTGGGTGGAGTCAGTCGTCCATGTCTCAGTCTCGACTGTCAAATTGAAATAATGCTACCCAGAGTACATGTTTGTGTGGGGCATTCAGTGGTACCCGAGCCTTCAAGGTCCACGCTGTGAGTGGATGCTGTTAATGTGGTATTTTATCAATGTTCCTTTGTCCAGGCCCAGACTCCCACCCGCAGATACGGAATTGGCAGCTACCAGCGTGTGCTTCCTGTCTCAGGAAGGCTGCCTGGGTCAGGGGGGAACAAGGACCTGGGGAGGGAGGACCTGTGCCTTGGGAACAGGCAAGAAGGTTCTGAGTTCTGCTCATCGCTGCCCGCCCACGCAAACACGCACAGACCCACAGACGCCTGCCCTCCCACGTGTACACCAGGGGTGTGGACAGAACCACCTGGCAGGAGACCCCGAGGCACAGTCGCCGCTGTCTGCAGTCACAGGTGTAGTCAGCAGTTTGACAAATCAAATTCCTTTCGTTTATTTCAGTAGGAAATGCATGTCTGCAAAGTCTCTTCTTCTTTCTTCTTCTTTCTTCTTCTTTCTTCTCCTCCTCCTCCTCCTCCTCCTCCTCCTCCTCCTCCTTTTCTTTTTTGACAGAACTACTGAGACAGACGTAATTGGGCACACAGGAAACTAGCCAGAAGAGTTCGGACTCAGCCGGCAGGAGCTGTGGGCAGGCTGCGCTCCCAGGCCCTCCTCTGCCCACTGGCCTCTTCCAGGGACAAGAAGCCCAGGGCCAGAGTGTGTGACCAGCAGTCGCTCCTGGAGCAGGTCCTAGGACTCCCGGATGTTCTTTCTAACAATCTGCCCGCCTCTCCCCACAGGATCGCACCCCACCCCGAACAGATCGTGCATCTTCCCAGCGGCGGAGCCCTAACAAGGTCACCCTAACAGCGTGAACTCGCCGCGGGCGACCTGGAAGGCGCACCTCCCGCATCCCCATGGGAACGAAGGGACCGCACGAGGCTTGCTCCGTGTCCTTCAGAAAGGACACCGCAAACGTCCAGCACACGTCTTCGCAGGCTCTCCAAGGCCAGGCCCACTAAGTGCTCACTGTTTCCCTTGGCTTCACGGAGCACACGCGTGTCAATGCCTGCAGTCGGCAGTGGGGAAGCCCAGGCATGGAGAGGTGGAGAGGCTAACAATCTCTGAATGATCCCAAGCCTAGCACATGGCGCAGACAGGGCCCAAGCACAGGGCTGCGAGCCAGCTGCTCCGGCCGCCCGCCGCTCCTCTGCCTCTCTGCTCTCCCGCCGCCTCGGGCCACGCAGCTCTGACCCCTCTTCCCTCCCCGAGGAGCGGAGGGAGCAGGGCGGCGGTGGCTGTGCAGACAGGACCTGAGAGAGATGGCCCGTGGGTACGGCAGGACTGCGAACAGGATGGACGCTGAGGCTTCTTTAACGTTACTTTACGGGGCACAAGGGATTGTGCAGATGAGATTAAATCCCTCATCGTGGACTGGGAGTCAATCCAAAGAGCTTTTTGTTGGTGGACCCGCCCTAATAGGAGAGCCTTTGAGAGAAAGACAGGCTCTGCTGAGGACAGTCCTTCTCTGGACCTGGAGCAGACAAGCTGCCGAGAGTGCTGAGGCCCGGCCGCGCTGGGCCCCTAGTTCCCTCATCTGAACGTGGTGGGTACTAGTGCCTATTCACAGAGCTGGCGCGGAATCAGCCACGGAGCACCCACCGGTCTAACCAGAGCCTGGAGAGTGTCCTGCGTATACGTGTGAGCTTTGCTATTAAGCTACGCACTCCCCTGTTCACCGGGCCTCTGTGCCTGTCTGTGCCGGAAGGCTGGTACCAGGGCGCCAAGCTGCCCTCCTGTTTGGACTGCCGGAGTCGGCCTCACCACTCAGCAAGTCTGTGGCTGCCCTCCCTCCCTCTCCTCTCCCACCCCAGCTCTCAGCAGCCTCCCAAGTAGCCCTTCCAAGCCCACGCCGGCCCATCTGCACCGCAACAGTGAACTCTGTGACCAGAGTTTATGACTGTTGTCACCCTTCAGCTGAGCACATCCTGCTTTCTGATTAACAACGTCCACGGGAGCCTGGCCATGGGCCTGGGTGGTGCTGCATCTGCCCGATGGCCTTGCCCAGCTGGTGTCCTGGGCCAGGGAGCAGGAGCTGAAGACACTATGGCTGTGAAGTTGTATTTCAGTTCTCACATCCAACCTCTTTCTAAAGGGCTTTTCCAAGCCGGTGGATAATTCCTCCTCACGTCCAGCCACGCACCACGCACAGAGCACGTCCTCAGCCGGGGAGAGGGAGCTCTGCGCTTCGACCTACTCCCACCTGCCCAGTGAGGAGACGCCACCTGAAAAGAAGTAATACATCACGGCCGCTAAGCCCTTGGCTGAATGGGGCTGTGAGACACCTCTCGGAGCGGCCTGGCTGGCTCAGGGTGGAGTGCGCACCCTAAGGTGAAGAGGAGGATCCCAGCCCAGCACAAGAAACGCCACTCCACGCTCGACTCTACTCCAAGGTAATTGTTGGAGTCATACATGAGGGCAAGCAGCCCATCCCACAGATGTCCCCAGTGCCACCCGGGGGGGTTGCAGTGGCTGGAGCACCCCGCTCCCTGCGGAAGCCGCACCCGGGGTGTTCACGCTGCTGCGCGAACTAGAAGACACACTCAGGGAGAATGGAGGGCTGCACTATACAGTCATGGCGGAGGCATCCCGAAGCATGCTCTCTGGGCATTCGGTGGCTGCTGCTTTCACTCTGACTACTCGCTGGGGGACCACACTGGGTGGAGACAGAGGAAGGGCAGCCAGCACTGAGCCATGTGGTGGTCGGAGCACATGGCTCAGTGCCGCTGCCCTTCCTCGCTGTATGACCTTGGCGGTGACTCGACGCTGCATCTATGGAATGGAAGCTCGCTGGGCCCAGCACTCAAACGCCCGCACTGCTCTCAAGACCCATGTACTCACTGTTCCATTAGGTGGAGCCGGTAGAGGTAATGGAATAAGAGCCAGGGCTGTTTTTTTGTTTGTTTATTTTTGTTTCTACATTTGCTATAAAATTTCAAAATAGAGATTAACCTGGGGAAAATGAAATTACTCAGTTATTGTTAATACTAGAAGCCCGGTGCACAAAATTCATGCACAAAGGAGGGGAGAGGGTCTCTCAGCCTAGCCTGCACCCTCTTTAATCCGGGACATCTCTAATGTAATCCGGGATCACTGGCTCCTAACCACTTACCTGTCTGCCTACCTGATCGCTCTAATCCCTCTGCCTGCCTGTTTGCCTGTCTGACCACCCCTAACCCTTCTGCCTGCCTCCCTGATTGCCCCTAACCACCTCTGCTTGCCAGCCTGATTGCCCCCTGACTGCCCTCCCCTGCTGACCTGATCATACCCGAACTCCTCCCTCCTGCCAGCCTGATTGCCCCTAACTGCTCCCCTCTGCCGGCCTGATCACTCCTAACTGCCTTTGCCTCAGCCCCTACCACTGTGGCTTTGTCCAGAAGGATATCTGGAAAATGTTTGGTCTAATTAGTATATTACCCTTTTATTAGTATCCTATCTAATAAAATAGTAATATGCAAATTGACCATCACTCCAAAACACAAGATGGCCACCTCCATGTTGTCAAAGATGGCCACCACAATATGGCTGGCAGGGGAGGGCAGTTGTGGGCAGTTGGGGGAGACCAGGACTGCAGAGGAGGGCAGTTGTGGGAGATCAGGTAAGCATGCAGGGCAGTTAGATGTGACTGGGCCAGCAGAGGATGGCAATTGGGGGGGGGGGGGGGGAGGCAGGCTTCCAGGGAAGGGCAGTTGGAAAGATCAGGCTTGCAGGAGAGGGCAGTTAGGGGGACCAGGCCTTCAAGGGAGGGTAGTTGCTGGGAGACCAGTCCTGCAGGGGAGGACAGTTGATGGGGGAACCCAGGCATGCAGGGTAAGGCAGTTAGGGGTGACCAGGCTGGCAGGGGAGGACAGTTAGGGACAATCAGGTGGGCCCAAGAGCAGTTAGGCATCAATCAGGCTGGCAGAGGAGTGGTTAGGGGTGATCAGGCTGGCAAGCAGAAGCAGTTAGGGGCAATCAGGCAAAGGCAGGCAAGTGGTTGGAGACAGCAGTCCCAGATTGGAGAGGGTGCAAGCTGGGCTGAGGGACACCCCCTGCCCCCACCGTGCACAAATTTCATGCACTGGGCCTCTCCATTGCCATGTATTACTGCATTATTCCACACCTAACCACAGTGAGTCCAGGCGCAGCTACCCTTTCATACAGGGCAGGAACTTGAGATTCAGAAAGTTCAGGATGCTGACACAAGCCATGGTGCCATTTGGGTTGACACTCAAGTTAGTGTCAGTCCAATCCAAGTCTCTGACATGCTCTTACAAGTACCCCAGTACATAAGGAATTTCTGGAAAATGCACTCACACTAAGCAGGTGCAGGGTTTTGTTTGAAACAGACTCTTACCATGGAACTGTTAGTACAGAGCTGCCCCAAGAAATAAAACGATGGCCACATATGTAATTTTAAGTGTTCTAGTAGCCACAATGATAAAAAATGCAACGAAACTGGTGGAATTGCTAACTGTACTCTAACCCTTATGTCAAAAATACTATTATTTTAACATGCATTTTTAAAACACTAAGCCTACTATGTTTTGAAAGCCTGGTATTTCCACTTCACGGGTTCTCCCAGCCCAGCCCTGGCCAGCTCGGCGGTCCTGGCGCCGGCTCCCACCGGGATGGCGCAGCCCAGCTGGCAGCTCTGCAGGGACAGCTCGTGGCAACGATGCTGAGAGGAGCCTGGGGTGCCACCGGACGGCTGCATGCACCTAAGTCCGCACTGGGAGTCAGAGACAACTCAAGCCGTTTGCCTTGTTCTCAGCTAGCACCTCACCCCTGAACAGGGCCGATGTGCCGCCTCTAGGCTGCAGACTGGATGCGATCCTCATCTAGTGCGGCACATCCGGCCCTGGTCAGGGGTGAGCACGTCTGCACAGTCCACATGCATTCCCTCCTGACGGCAGGGAAACGCCACACGTGATGCAGGTGGACAGAAAAGACAGCCCCGCAGCCCAGGTAACCAGGGAGAAAAAGGGTGTTTTCTTGCCCTGAGCTGTGGTCAAGCAACAAACAGCTCCATGGAAACAGCGTGGCCCTGGGCGTCCCGGGAGGCTTGGCTCAGGGCCCCAGTCCAGGCCTGCAGTGATCGCTCCAGCAGGGGAGACCTCGCCCAGCGGAACAGCAAGAGAGTCAGGGCGACTGTTGCAGAACCGAGTGGCCTTAGACAGCAAAACTCCCCAGGAAAACGGAACTGGCTCCAGAACTAGAAACGTCTTCAAGAGAAGGCGGAATGGGGGGGTCCTGTGGCCTAACCCGCAGAGGGCGAGGCAGCCTCTGCCCTCCTTTGGTGGCTTTCTCCCTCCCTTCCTCCCTCCCTCCCTCCCTCCTCAGCCCGCGCTGAGCAGCGCTGGAAGGTGTCACCAGCCCAGGGGCTCAGGACAAGCCTGCACCCACCACTGTGTCTGTGCTTCGAGGAGGGTGCACCCCAGCAGAAGAAAAGGTAAAGGCTTTTCAAAACCGAGAGACCACCACTGAGTCCCGATAATCGGGGTGTGAAAGGGGGGGCATTTCAGGGGTGAGGCTCCAGTGGGCAGCAGTGCTCCGGGGGCTGGACCCCGGGCTCACCCAGGGGCGGGAAAGGCAGGTACCGTGTACCCACGAGCAGAGGCCTATGTGACTGGCAGTTCCCACCATTCGAATGCATCTGACCTCAGCACTAAAGGCCAGTCTGACCTCCAGCATCTGCGAAGCGGATGAAGAGGAAAGCACGGCCTGGCGACTCCAAAGGGCTCCACCGGCAAAGGCACGGCCAGCAGGACTGACAGGCCAGAACAGTGCACATCTGACAGGGAGAGGACAGGGAGACCCAGCCTGAGGCCTAGAAGGGAGCGGGCTGCCTGCTTGTGGGGCCAGGGGAGCTGGGAGCGCCTAGGGCGCCACGGCGTCAGAGCGAGTGGCTGTGGGTCTGGAGGAAGCGAGAAACCTGATCAGGAGGTGTCCTTGGAGCGTGGGGACCTTTAGATGAGCAGGCAGGGATAGGGAAGACTAACACAGAAAGGTCTTAATTCTGAGTGCCCTAACTTCCGAGTGTCTTTTAAAAACTGGTCCTGGGCCCAGGAACAAAACCACCAAGATACTGAAGAAATGAGGAGCGTGGAAAGCTCACCTTTGAAATTGATGGCTCCCACATGCAAGTACAAATGCTGCCCACTCATTCGCACCCCAAAAGGGTGGACATTAAGTCCAATCATTGATTCTGAATGCAATAGTTAAGGGGCAGAGTTGAGGAGGCTGCTGGAACCTCTGAACACATCCTTTTAGCGATTCATTAAAGAGAAGAGGAGGTGGCTGCAGCAATATTAAGTGCATCGCCCAATGTCACACAGCAAACCAGTGGATTATTAAGACAAGAGTGTAAACGGAGAGGTCGCTGCCAGCTCCACACGCTGGTGCTGCAGGCGAGGTGCCTGGCTCTTCCCGCGAACGGGCAGTGAACAGAACAGGCACCCGGCAGGTGGGGAGGGCCTGCGGCCTGTGAGCCTAGCAGTCAGCGCACTCCCCTCTCACGGCCCCGCATACTCCGAGCCATCGCTATTCATATACACACAGGCAGTGGAGAATGGTCCTTACATAGAATAATAGCATACACACAATCAAAGAAAAGGTGAACTCCTAGATACAGAGAAGAGACTGGTGGTGGCCAGAGGTGGCCAATGGAGGTGGACAAAAGGTTCAAACAAGTGATAAAGTAATTTAGCATATCAATAAGCTATAAAAAAGTAAGGCGAGGGGAAGTCACGTGCAGCATGGAGACGGCAGCGAGTAAGGCTGTGCTGCAGATTTGAAAGCTGCTAGGAGAGCAGATCGTCAAAGTTCTCATCACAAGGAAAAATCGTGCAGCTATGTGTGGTGACGGCTGCTAACTAGACTTACTGTGGTGATCATTTTGCCCTACACACAAATATCAGATCATTATATGGAATCATGTGAAGCTAATTCAATGTCACATTCTATCTAATAAAGAGGGTATATGCAAATTGACCATCACGCCATCGTGAAAGATGGCAGTGCCCATGGTGGAGGTGGGTTTCCATAACATAAGATGGATGCACCCACAGCAGAGGCCAAATTCCCATGAGAAGCCTTAGGAGCAATCAGCAGGGACCTGAGGCTGCTGGCGCTGGGCCGGGCAGGAGAGCTCAGGACGTGTCCCGCCCCAGCACCAGGCCAGGGGGCCTCAGGTCCCAGCCCCCATCAGGGCTCGATGGGGGATCTCAGGCTGCACGCCCCCACCCTGCCGCGGCCTGGGCCCTCAGGCCATGCCCCTGTCCAGCGGGGCTTGATGGGGTCCTGAGGCTGTGCCCCCTGCCCAGTGACCCCTGCACAGCAGGGATTGATGGGGGACCTCAAGGCATGCCTCCCGCCCTGGTGCCGGGCTGGGGGACCTGAGGGTGTTCGGGGGGCTGGGGGGGGAGGCGTGGAGGCTGCGGCTCCTGCCCAGCATGTGCCGGGGGACCTGAGGCTTCACCCCTTGTTCGGCAGGACTTGAGGAGGGCCCTGAGGCTGCACCCCCCACCTGGAGGGGCTTGGTGGGGGTGCCTAAGGCTGTGCACCCTCCCACCACACCCGGCACCAGACGAGGGGACCTGAGGCTGTACCACCGGCCTGGCAGGGCTTGATAAGGGTGGAGCCAGCCAGGTTTGGATCTCGCCTAATGGGACCAGCTGGGTCTGGGTTTCTTCTAATTTTAGGTGCTGCAGGTGGGCAGGGACTTGACTCCAGACTGACAGGAGGAAGATTTTCATAGACATTTTACTAATTTTCTTTTATCTCTGACACTTCTATTATAGAGAAAGGGCAAATAGCAATATTAAAATATTTCCTCTAGTTAATTCCCTTTTAATGTGCACGAATTTCGTGCACCAGGCCACTAGCATCAGTATAACAAAATAATTTATATTCCAATAACAAAATAATCTTAAAAATAAATAAAAATTTTAAGGATCCCAAATTAAAATACAGATAAACAAGGATTGAACAATCAAATTATTTGGCCTCTGGATTTCTCTTGAATTCAGCCCACAGACTTCACTCCAAAAATTATAAATGGTTATCACAATCCCAACATGTTATGACAGGAAAGGCTAGCTGACGTGAGACACACTGTTGAGGAAGAACTCAGAATGGCAAGTAAACATCTATGGATGCAGGAGGACAGGGCGGCAGCCTGGGGTGTGGACAAGGGCTGCCTTCCGAGTCCCTGTGCGCAGAGTGCAGAGCAGGCAAGTCACATGATTAAGAGAGTGGACAACGGAGCCTCTGGGGAAGGGCTCAAAGGGCTATGATGATTTAGCCTGAAAAAAGCAGGCCCGGGGGGTTATGACCAGCCTTCCAGTCTACAACAGGTTATTACACAGAGCCACCAACAGGAGTCTTCTCAGGCCCAGGGAGAAAGGCCAGCGGACTTGGGACGCAGGAGGGCTGGCTGGGCCTGAGGTGGAGCCACGGGGTGTCCTGGTGGCTCCCGCAGCTGCCGGCTCCTGGTCACAAACAGCCTTACGAGGGACAGGAGGGTGGAGTGGTGGAAACCAAGCGACCCTAGGTAGTCACTTCTGTGATCTTTCAACTTCCGGTTCATAATATGGAAAGGCTTTAACTAAAACTCCACTTCCCACCAGATGGGGTAAAGAAGGCAAGACCCAGCCAGGCCCAAAGCAGGTCGCGAAGACCCTGCTCTAGACGGAATACAGCAGGTGAGGCTTTCCTGACCCACTTTTAAAATGACAGTAAACAATAAGCAAGAGAAAAGAATCCCTAATTCACATAATCATGCTTAGAATGGCAATTAGCCCAAACAGAAGGCACCCTCAGCCCCAATTCTGCTACATTATAGACCAAGTGTAGAACTGCCAGGAGCACCTCAAATTCAAGTTGGACCCTAGGGTTCTCTTTACTTCCTTCAGGAAGAGGTATTTATGGCAGAGGGCTCAAGAACCAAAAAAGCACATAGTTTCACACTATGTCTACTATGTTCCCAGTTACCCTAAGGCCAAAGGCAACCTCTTTTCCACTGCATGACATGTGGTGCCATGTTTCCAGTTGGCACTGCCATGTGTGTATCCCCAACTCAGTCAATTGCACACGAGGCGGTGGGCCTCACGGCGGGCACTGTGCTTGTGCTGCCTCTGCAGAGGGAGGCTCTGGCAGCCAGGGAAGATTTTAGATAAGGATGAGAGGTCAGAGCCTGGGCAAACATCCAGCCACTGGCTCATGTGTATCTGGGGCTCTCAAAAGTAAAGAGTAAGTTCTGACAATCTTGTAAAATCAAGCACAAAGCCTTTGTTGGCATCAAGTGAAAATAAATATTTCCACTTCTAATTCCATAAAATTCAAGAACTGTAGTGCTCCAAATGGTGGCCACTAGCCCCATATGGATACTTACATTTATATTAATTACAATTAACAACATTTTAAAATCCAACTCCTCAGTAGCACTAACCACAGTTGGGAGCTACCCTGCGTAGTGGAACTGCAGGAGGCGCACAGGCACATGGACACTGTCACCCACGCAGGGCATTCCACTGGCAGCGCTGCTCCGAACATCAGGGCTGAAAGACCTGGGCAGTCAGCACCCAGCTGTTCAGATGTGGGAACTGAGGCCCACAGAGAAAATGCTCCTGTCCAAATGGTTAGCTGTCATCTCACCCTGAGCAGTGCCACTTGACCAGCCCAGATGACACAGGCTGTATGCACTGGACCCAACAGCCTGGGAAGGACTGAGAGGGAGTGGCCACCTTGACAGGTAGAACAAGCAGGATGAAAAGATGGAGCAGGTGGGCTGTGCCATAAGAAAGAGAAACAAGCATTTGTGGGCTAGGGATTAAACGTGACTGATACTTTAGAGCAGGGGTGGAAACCGTCTGACCCCTGGGCCGTACTGGGCCCACCAAATCATTTGGGCTGGTCCTGCCAAGGCATTAGAGGTGAGTTCATTAAATGTTTGACCAAATACAGCAGGCTAGTTTTTAGTTGTTAATTGTGTATGGCCCTCAAATGATGCTATAAATGTCTAAATGGCCCTTGGCAGAAAAAGGGGTCCCACCACTGCTTTAGAAGGTCTAAAAAATCTACACTATAAAAGAATAACATGGGAGAAGCCAAACGCGGAGGATCCAAGATGGCTGCACACGTAAACACTTAACCGCAGCTGCACACAACAATTTCAATAAAATACAACTAAAATATAAAATGGACATTACCCAGAGCTACAGGAAAGTCGACTGACTGGAAATTCTACAACAAGAAGGAAAGAGAAAACCAGAAGGAAGAGAGGAGGAGCTATAAAAGCCTAAGGTACAGAGACACGCAGTGCGCACAGAGAAGACGGAGCCGGAGAGGAGAGAGGAGGGGGCGGCTGAGTGCCTAGCTGGCATTCCCTAGTGGGAAGGAGATAAAAGCTCCGGACTGTGCTGAACCCCAGACCCAACAGCACTGAACCCCAGTTGTAGGCCAGACCCTGGGGACCCAGGCTCAAACAGAGGGAGCCCGGGCTGTGAGGCGGAATCCCAGGGGAGCGGCGAAAGGCAGAGCCCCGGAGGCGCGCACACTGCGCGCAGAGGACGGACTATTGACTCTGCTGCCAGATTGCCCTGGCGGGAAGGAGACAAAGGCTCCGGACTGTGCTGGACCCCAGTTCTAGGCCAGACCCCGGGGACCCAGGCTGCTACAGAGGGAGCTGGGCTGTAAGGCAGAACGCCGGGGGAGCGGTGAAAGGAGGTCCCGGAGGCGCGCACATTTCGCTCAGAGAAGGGACAGTTGGCTGTGCCGCGGGATTGCCCTGGCTGGAAGGAGACAAAAGCCCCAGACTGCTCTGAACCCCACTTTCAACCACACTTCCAACTGAACTGAACCCCAGTTCCGGGCTCATTGGAGGAGAGACTAAATTGTTTGGTAGCAGGAGAAACTCGAGGGCACCTCACTCTCAGAGGTGCTTGCAGTGAGTACTGAAGGACCCTGAGGAACACTGAAACTAAGGAGCCGCATAGGGCGTGGCTGGCGTGGCTGACAGAAGCCAAGGCTCTAGGCTCCACTCTGATACTCTGCCCCATCAGGGAAGCTGTGAAAATGCCAAGACAAGGAAATAGATTACAAACGAAAGAAATGGAGGACAAAAAGTGACTGGATATAGAGTTCAAAATCACACTTATAAGGTTGTTCAAGAATCTCCTAGAAAAGGCCAATAAAATAAATGATACCTATGAGGATATGAAAAGGGATCAACAAGAATAATAAGGGATCAATAAGAAATAATAAGGAATCAACAAGAAATAACGAATACATTCTCTGAAATAAAAACAATATTATACAGAGCCCTAAAAACAAAATGGAAGATCGCAAGAATCAAGTCAAAGATTTGGAATATAAAGAGCCAGAAGTCACTCCTCCGCAGAAGCAAGAAGACAAGAGAATCCAGAAAGTTGAAGATAATGTAAGAAACCTCTGGGACAACTTCAAGCGAACCAACATCAGAATTATGGGGGTCCCAGAAGATGAGAGAGAGCAAGATATCAAAAACATACTGAAAGAAATAGTGATAGAAAACTTCCCCCACCTGGTGAAAGAATTAGACTTACAAGTCCAGGAAGCGCACAGAACTCCAAACAAAAGGAATCCAAAGAAGACCACACCAAGACAAATCATAATTAAAATTCCAAGAGCAAAAGACAGAGAGAGAATATTAAAAGCAGCAAGAGCAAAGCAGGTGGTTACCTACAAAGGAGCACCTATATGATTGTCAGCTGATTTCTCAACAGAAACCATGCAGGCCAGACGGGAATGTCAAGAAATATTCAAGGTGATGAATAGTAAGAACCTACAGTCAAAAATAATCTACCCAGCAAAGCTATCACTCAAAATCGAAGGCCAGATAAAGAGCTTCACCAATAAAAAAAAGCTAAAGGAGTTCATCACCACCAAACAAGAATTATATGAATTGCTGAAGGGCGTTGGTTCTGTTGGAAGAGAAAGTAAATAAAGATAAAAACTATGAACAACAAATACATAACTATCAACAAGTGAATCTAAAAACCAAAATAATTTTTTAAAAATCTGATGAACAATATTAACTGTTGAATATAATAGAATCAGAGGTATGGAAGGGGAGTGAACTGACAATTCTCGGGGGGGGGGGAAGGGGAGGGGGGGGGAAGAGACTGAACATAAACTGTGCACCTATGGATGAGGACAATGATGGGTGGGGAAAGGGCAGAGGGTGGGGTAGGAACCTGGTGGAGGCGAGCAATGGAGGGGGGGAGAAAAAGAGGAACATCTGTAATAATATGAACAATAAAGATTAAAAAAAAAAAAAAGAATAACATGAAAATTGACCATACCTTCACAACGCCCACCAGCCAATCAGGAGTGAGTATGCAAATTAGCCCACCAAAGATGGTGTGTTAACTTGCACATATAGGCACTGAGTGGCTGGGAGCAATGACACAGGCATTCTGCACTGCCCCAGACACTCTGGGCCTCTGGGCAGCGTGGGACAGTGGAAAGGTGGCTCTGGCCAGAGTGAAGGTAGTGCTGGCAGCCAGGGGAAGGAAGGTCCGTTCTTGCAGGATTTGTGCATTGGGCCTCTGGTGTAGAATAACAATGGAAGGGGGAATTGAAGCTTGATTTTCAAGGTTCCCGTTTCAGTATCTATTGCTGTGTAACAAACTACCTGAAAACTCAGGAGGCTTACAATAATTTCCCCCCAAAGAATTCTGGGTATTGGCTGTACTCTGCTAGGCGATTTTTCTCTGCCTGGGAGGCATTTACACAAGTGCATGCAGCTGGGACTGTTTCCCTCCAAGACGTGGGTGTCTCAGCCCTTTTCTGCCAATCCCTTCACCAAATCTGGCCTCTTGTCCCCAGCAGTCTTGCCTGAGTTTTGCGATATAAGTGTGTCCCCAGAGCAGAAAGCAGTCAGGAATGGAAGCAGTACAGAGTTGCTTCCACTGCAATGAACTGCTAAAGCAAGTGAAAGGGCTGCCCACCAATTCGGGGGGCCCAGGGCCACCTCCTGAGGACAGGGAGGGCTGGGAATGCGTGGCCAACTTTCCTCCACAGCATTGCCCACAGACTGGGCGGCAGACTTTACTCCAGTTAGTAGGAAACAAAGCATGAGAATAAAGTCATCAGTGTGTGCTTTAGGGAGAAAAACCAAGTTTTGATGAGTGAGGTCAACAAGAGAGAGGCTACAGATGTCTGCGAGGTTGTATCATTTTACTATGACTTTATAATTGAGTCCGGTCTCATGGGAGGAAATGATGGAAGTTGCAGAAACTACTACATACATAACTGAGGCAGAGTAGCTAAAAAGTGATGCATTATCTACCCAGGTGGAAAATACTTGCTAAGTAAAGATAAGTTTGAGTTTGGGATGAATTTAGGAAAATCTCTATCTGCAGTTTACGTTCAGATTCAAGAAGAATAAGGACAGCCCTGGCTAGTGTGGCTCAGGGATCAGAGCACTGGCCTGCGGACTGAAGGGTCCCAGGTTCCACTCCAGTCAAGGGCACATGCCTGGGTTGTGGGTTTGGTCCCCAGTAGTGGGCATGCAAGAGGTAGCCAATTGACGATTCTCTCTCATCACTGATGTTTCTATCTCCCTCCCCCTCTTTGAAATCAATAAAAATATATTGAAAAAGAAAAGAGAGAGAATAAGAACAGCGACAGGCCCATCCAAGGAGATGCCAAACACACAGAGACATGTACCTCACGTGCTTCCTGACCTGGTCTTAACCTTCACTGACACCTGTTAGCATTCTGCTGAACGGGAGCTTCCTGAAGTTGAAAGTTCAACACTGACTATGGGCAAGCTGTTCTCTGGAAAGCTGAGACTATATGCTAAGTTACAGGTTATGGGGGATCTAACTGAAACAGGGCCAAAATATTAGGACAAATGCAACGAAATACTGACCTAGAATTCTGATCAATCTTTGTCTTCCACAGTCTTTGTTTTTATTAGTATCTCTTTAGAAATGAGCATCCTCAGCATAGTCTCTTGGAAGTTCTATCCCAGGCATCTTCAAACTACGGCCCTCGGGCCACATGCGGCCCGCAAAGGAGTCTGATCCGGCCCGCCAGGTTTTTTGGGCAGTGAGCGCAGCCGAGGTGTTACAGTAGGAATTAGTAGTTCATATAGTCCGGCCCTCCAGCTCTCTGAGGGACCATGATCTGGCCCCCACTTTAAAAAGTTTGAGGACGCCTCTATCCTAACAAGGAGCTAGTCCTAAAAGACTAACCTTCAGGTAGTTGAGATTTGCGGGGTCCCTTCCCATTTGAGGTAGGTATTTACCAAGGTCTGTTACAACCTAGTGCCGGAGATGGATGTAGCAGAGGAGGTGCGAGTCCCCATTGTCTTGTTTTGTGGCAAAAGACAAATTATAAGTAACTGCATCTGGGATATTTCAACAAATAATTTGTGTTGTGATGAAACCGAATGGAGAGTGGAGAAGGAGACGAGAGTATATAGGGAACACTTTAAAGAGCCTTCTCTAAATTTTCAGTCTGTTGGATGGAAATTAAAGGGTCACACGCTTTGGACACCTGCAAGCTGTGTTTGACACATTAGTTTCTCATTCCCCTCTTCTCTGAGGCTTCTCTGAGCTCTTCAAGAAAGGAGATTATTTCCCAGTTTTGAAACAACAGGAACTAAGAGGAGGTGGGAAAAGCCATTGCTGAGCCCCCATTGCTGCTTAGCTTCCTGTGGCACCGTGTCCCTTCCATCACCTGTGCCGGCCCATCGGAGCGCCTGAGGATGAGGTCTGAGACTTAGACTCTCTCCATTTTTTATTTTTCACATTTCATGAAATCGTTTGGGAGCATTTCTTATGCCAGTGCTGCCATAGCTCTCCCAAGCACCATAGTCTGTCCTTCCCACTGGAAGAAGTACCGATGCAGTGGAAAGAAACAACAAAAAGCAAGCTCGTATTCCATCTAAATTGTGTTTTCCATAGACAGACACAGACACATATAAACCAAGCGAGGACTGTGGGTGGAGGGAGCCTGGCCAGTAAGAACCATGTGTGAGAGAGTCACGGGAGCAGATCGGCTCTGTCAGGGACGGCAGCGCAGGGCCGCTGCTTCGGGAAAGGGAGGCGCCAATGAGCCACAGGCTGAACCATGCAACCACCTCAAAGGGCTGGGCACGCGAGTGGGCAGCAAACAAGTTATGAATTCACGTTCTTCGGGAAACTCGGAGGCAGGGTTCTGTGGCTGTGAGTCCGGGCCGCCTGGAGGACGAGGAGGCGCTGCTGGACGGTGACTCAGATGCTGGGACACAGGACAGACCGCCCGCCGCAGGCAAGCGCTCCTCGGCATGGCGTTGCATCCACTCGCACCTGGCAGCGTGGCGGCCGCTGTGCCCACTCTCCACAGCACCGCCAACCCTGTGCCCACGTACAGACAAGCTGGCGGCCGCCCTGGCAGCCACACAAACCTGTCTCCCCGGAGGAGGAGGAAAAACCCTTTCTTCCGCCCTGTTCCGTTCCTCACTCGAATGTGTCAAACTTCAACCTGAACAATTCCCTTTGAGCTCCCTCCATAAACATGCCCATCTGCCCAGGCAGCCCAGACCCGCAGCCCGCAGCGCGAAGCCGCAGCATTTGCTCAGAAGCCACGCACTTGCCCATTTTAAACTGATTGTTCAATTTCCTTCCCAGATATCAGAACCTTCAGAGAGCGGCCGCGACAGCGAGCAGCGAGCAGCCCCACCTGCTCCCGTGGCGGCTCCGGAGGACAGGGCTGGAGGGCTCTGGCCAACATGAGCTCAATGCCACGGGCCAGAGCTCAGTCAGTCAGCAGCCAGCCCCCCAAATAGAAACACCCAGGCCTGGCTCACGGCGGGAGGGGGTGCTGGGGGGCTCACCAGGGGGGTGGGGGACGGAGCGGTGGGCTCACAACAGAAAGGGGGGGATGCTGGGGGGGCGCGGGCTCACAGGGGGGGCGGGGGGCTCACGGGGGGTGGGGGGCGGGGGGCTCATGGGGGCGGGGGGCTCACGGGGGCGGGGGGCGGGGGCTCATGGGGGGCGGGGGGCTCACGGGGGCGGGGGGCGGGGGCTCATGGGGGGCGGGGGGCTCACGGGGGGGGCGGCGGGCTCACGGGGGGTGGGGGGCGGGGGGCTCATGGGGGCGGGGTTTCACAGGGAAGGGGCGGTGGGCTTTGCTCCCTGTGAGGACTGCAGACATATTGGCCTGCCTGGGACCGAGAATGCTGGTTTACATGAATAAAGGATAGATGAGTGCAGAGCAGAAAAATAACATTTCACTAGAAGCAGCGAAAACCATTAGAACAGAAACTGCCTGACATTAGTTCCCAAAGACTAACAAATTTGTACAGAAAAATGGGGAAGACTTTTTACCAAAATCTGTAGCCAAGACTATTTCACAGAGGGTGCACACTTCTGAGGGACCCGTCTTGTGTTTCTTAAGACCGTTGCTGTCTTTAAAGGAACAAAGATTATTTTCTCCCTTCACTCAAACACTGAGATATGCTTTATCCTACAACAAATACCAAATTCCTTTGACTTCAAACCCATGCGCCCACCCCCTCCCTGACCCATTCCAGTTGAAATTATTTGCCTCCAAAATAATAAAGGAAAAAGTGACTAGTAAGATGACTAGAGTAACGACGTTTTCTTCTTTAAACCAATTTGCATAGCATTTTCCTAAGTTGTCCCCAAATGCATATTCTTCAAGGAATATTTCAGGCATTTAAACGGAAAGTGAACTCCCATGGATTTTGGCAAAAATAATGGAAACAAAGACTGAAACCAAAATATCCAATAAAACACTTTCTCTTTCCTGAAAAAGATGGAAATAAAACACACCCTGAAAAGAAAATTATTTTATAAAACATTACTAGGAATAGCTTTTACCAAATTTAAAGGAAACACTATTCTGTTTTCCATAAAAATCAAAACCTGTTTCCCAGAATGACTTCTCTAAAATCATCAGCACCTCACAAATTTTTTTTGTTTAAAGAACATTAAACTCAATTAAGTTTTCTTTATATTAAAAAGAAATAAGAACGAAGGCCAATTCTGCCAAAAGGCTTTACAATTATTTCAAATAAAAAGAAGTCAGTCACAGAGGACTAATCAGACATTTCAAAAGTAGTAATATTGTTTCCAAAGTGTGAGAGCTGTTTTTTCCTACATATGAATTTACTGAAATGTTTGCTGTAACTGATACACTCCTTCCACACAGCAATCTCTGCAGAGACACAGTTTGGGTTCAATGACGGGTTCTAACCCCACCGCCATTTGGCCTTTAACTGGTCACGTGGCCCGGTGGGCGAGCTGTGGGCAGGCAGAGGGTGCGTGCTGAGCAGAAGAAACACACTCTTGGCTGCAGTGGGCTCGCCCTCCCCCTGCCCACGCCGGAGGCCCCGGGCCTGGGCCGGGAGCGCCCCCGGAGAGCTGGGCAGGAGGCTCCTCCGCCACAGCTGGCCCTGCTCCCAACGGCGGCACAGCCGGCAGCACCCTGTCCGCGGGCTGCGTGCAGCGATGGCACCGGAAGCACCCCCTCTCCCCACTGGGAGCCGGAAAGCTGGGGTAAGACAGACAGGCCTGACTGCTGGACTGTAAGGAACATTAATTTCCACAAAAGAGAGCCTTGGAGTCGTACCACCACCACAGGCTGGGGACACAGGGCTCACAGCTGCTTCTGGAAAGTGCTCACAGGGCCCGATGGCTCTCCTCTTCCTCCCCCAGGCGGAGCCCAGGCCGCCTGGGCCCTGAGCTGGAGAGGGCAGCCCGCCCCGCGGGCGGGGCTTCAGAGGACAGGAGAGGCGACCGGAGGGCGATGCCTGGGCCTGCAGGGCAGGGCCCGGTGCCATGAACCACGGTGCCACCTGGTGAGCTGCCATCACCTCGGCTCCCAAAGACTCCGGTTCCGTTCCTTAAACTTCGTTTTTTAAAATATATTTTATTGATTTTTTAACAGAGAGGAAGGGAGAGGGATAGAGAGCTAGAAACCAGCTGCCTCCTGCACACCTCCTACCAGGGTTGTGCCCGCAACCAATGTACCTGCCCTTGACTGGAATCGAACCTGGGTCCTTTCAGTCCGCAGGCTGACGCTCTATCCACTGAGCCAAACCGGTTTCGGCTCCTTAAACTGCTTTTGAACCCTGTGTAATTAAACACCAAATCTGGCAACCCACGCTAATTTTGAAAGGCGCTCCCTGGGAATTCAGTAAAAGTTTAAACAACTTGTTTACATGTATTTGGCCCATCTGTTTAAACAAAAAGTTTATTTTAATAGGAGCAAACTTTGGGTGCAAGCTCCTTTTGTTCTTGGGACCACTGTGGCCCTTTCCCCAGCTGCTCCCTAATCTGCATTCTAAATCTCCTCTGTAAACAGAGTCCGAATAACAACATTTTATGATAAATGTTGAACACCTCCAAGATGACAGGGGCAAAATAAACTCTACTTTTCTAACCAGGAAGCTTTTTAAACATACAGAAAATACTTTTCTTTATACTGTTCTCTTCTAGGAAACCACACACAAAGACGTCCCTGTGCATATGTGTGTGTGTGTGTGTGTTCCTGTGTGTGTGTGTGTGTGGTGTGTGTGAGTGTGTGTGTGTGTGTGTGTCTGTGTGTCTGTGCGCGCGCGCTCCGGGCGGCTGCTCTGAGACGTGTGCATTCCCATGGAGCGCGGTGTCCTGCGGCCCACGATGGCCTCGCTGTGATTGCGGACGACGGTGAAGTGCTCCGAGTATTTACTGATCCGGTTATCTTGTTCTGTGACCGGCAGAATCAATCAATCAGGAGGGCAGCTCTGCACTCACATATTCCAGGCACATCTCCGCACTTCAGGATCCGACATCGCAGTGTTATCCGGCCAAATGTGATCAACAAATGCAGGCCCCGCGCAGCAATCTCAGATGAAGATGTTATTACGTGGGACTGAGCAGAGTGATAAAGACAGCCCGGCGGAGCAGGCGGAGCAGGCGGGGCGCCGGGCCTCACTGCGGGCGGCCGGCCCCTTCCTCCCGCTCCAGGCGGTCGGGGAGGGGAGGGAGCCATGCTGCCACTGACCCCCACAGGCATTCCCCAGGGAGCACAGCAGCTCTCCCTGGAGCGTTACCGGCACACCCTGTAAGGAGGATGGTCATATTATAGCAAAAGCGCGTTCATAGGGATTTCCCAGAGCTCTTCTGCACTCCTGCTCTTCTTATCATTAAACAGTATAAGCTAATGTCTGAGAGACAAAAGCATGTTTTCCATGTGTTCATAATTTAATCGGCACTAGGACTGTATTAATGTCACATCTATGACGCTACATGTAAGACGGTGTTAGTATTGCAAGTGGAGCTCCAGAAAAGTATGAGAGAACCTCTTATTTGGCCAATAGCTGTACCTCAGTATTGCCCTACCGTTATTTTACATTATTTAATCCCAAATCTTTTGGATTCTACCTTCCTCTTGCATTTTAAATATTTAATGGGAGCCGTTGGCGGTCCATGGGTACAATGACTAGATAGCTGCAGAGAGAAATTGGAAAATTAATCATCATTTCCATTTCCTGCTTTTGTCCCCCAACTACTGACTTGCGGAGCTGAGTCCCACTCGCACAGCGTGCAGGACGTGGAGAGCGTTTCAGACCCAGCGAGCCGAGCAGCCAGCACACAGCCTTCAGTCATTCCTGGAGATTTGTATTCTGGGTTTTCATCCAAATTTCATTTTGATTCATTTTAATTAAAACACATTTATTGGTAGAGGTTACATTACATGCAGCCTAAACCAGGGCAAGACTCTCCCAAACTAATCGTAGGAATGATGTTAAAATTGTTTATTATTCTTTAATGAATTTTCCTACTTAAATTACAGCCAGCATTGCACAACTCTATGAGGAATGTGGGCGCTACCCAGAGCAGTTCGTTACAGAAACGGACGGAAGCCCTTTCTGTGCCCTTCCCTCAGCAGCTCGGGAGAGGAGAAACCCACCGAGTGGTTATTGCTGCGAGTCCGCCGCACGGCCGGGTCTGCTCACTCTGTTTTCCCTTTTCACTATTATTAAACTGGAAAGAAAACCCAACTGGAAAATTGTGCCTTTTCAGTTCCCTTGTCATCATGTAATAAGTATGAAAAATATATGTGGCATGGCCAAATGGCCGGTAGACAAAACACCCACTCTAAGTGACGTACTGTTTTCCATACCACTCAGACAAAATCAAAACAGCAGAGCCGCGCAAACAAAAACAAAATAACACTTCCCATCAGCATTCCAGACAGAGATTTACAGGAAGAGAAGCTGGGAAAGGACCCAGAATGAAATGACTGCTCGTCCTCCACCCTCCGCAGGGCCGTTTCTCCAGACAAACAGCACTGGCTCTGACACTGGAGCGCTGAACAATCGGTAAAAGGGTTGCCAGTGCTGGAAAACTTTCGTTTCTTTTTCGGGCACACATCTGCACCGTGTGAGGGCTGCAGTGCTTCCACAGAACCGGGGGCCCAGGCTCTTCTCCTTCACAGGAAGCGGTGTCAGAGGCAGGTGTGATGTCATGCCCTCCCCTCCGAGAGCCCACCTCCGTGCTGCCCAGCCGCCCGCGGGGGAGGCATCTCCCCGGAAGGAGGCCGCCCCTCCGTAGGGGGCCGCCCTGTGGCCGCAGGAAGGCGCTGGCTCCCGGACGGCAGGGCCGAGGTCCCCGGGCCTCCGGCCTTCCCATCCCGGGGCTGGCAGCCGCTCTCCGGCAGACTCAGTGCCCGTGTGCCAGCAGGAATGGCCGCCTCTGCCCTGGCCACGTCTGAACACCTCCCTGACACCTGCCCCCGAGTGTCTCTCTCTCTGTCCAGTCCCCGACTTCTAACAGATGTCATCCAAACCTAACCAAGCATAAAAGGGCCATAAATATTTCTTTCTGGTAAATTGCACATTCGCATTTCATGCGGGGACACGGTGTTTCCCTGCTTCCTCCAGGGAGAGCCTGATGCAAAACCCAGCTCCTCCACTGGCCTCAGTTCCCTCAGTGAAACGCAGACCATGCTCTCGGCCCACAGACACAGAGGCCTAAGGCTTTCTCTCTGGTCTTTTGTTTCCTAGTATCTGCACCTTCTTTCTTTCCTTTCCCCCCAAAGTGCCCCTTCATGTTACAGATCACACGTATGCATGGGAAATATAAAGCAAGGTAGAAAAAGAGCCGTGCCTAGCAGAGGCCTGTAGCTTTAGGTTTCCAGTTTTCACAGTGTACTCCTCAGTCACGGCCAGAGATCCGTCCAGGTTCCTCTTCAGACACTGGGCCCGCAGGAAACAGACAGGGCTTTCCTTGGGGTTTCCCTATGCACAGCAGCAGCCTTCATCCTATCTTGTTAAGACAATGGGCCTCATATTCCCAGAACATGCCACCTGGCCAGTGGAGAAGAGGACAGTCCACCATGAGATGGGCCCCACTCCCAAGCTTAAACGTGGGCCCCTGGGGAGCCCTCAGAGCAGGAGCTGCCTCCTTATGCGAGGGGACACGATCACATTTGTGCTCAGTGAGCTTCGTATGTAATGAGTCTTAATTTAAAATAAAACTACCCTAATAATGCTGTGGAAGCCATATGTCTATGTTTCTCTTTCCTATTCCTTTTGTCAAAACAAGGATCTTATACTGCTATTTAAAGTGAACTGCGAACACGCTGCAGCATATACCACAACAATGCGCCACCCCCCCCCCCCCCCCCCCCCCCGGCTGGGCCTGATATTTGATTACTGCTAGTCAAATCAAGCTCTCAGGCAAATAATCTCCATTTTTAACATTAATGAGATATGGTCATGTCGACAACAGCTTGCAGAAACTTTTAATGTGATTTCCTGCAGGCTGTGCTGGCCTCTTTCATGGGGACTACTGTATGAATGAATCACATTTGCCAACGTGGCTACGTAGACAAGTGCACGCTAATTAAAACACCCCCGGGACCAGGACTGGCACGCCACGGGAAGAAGCGGTGAGCGGCACTCAGATCTCCTCAGCCGCCGGGTGATTCCTTATGGTGTGTTTTCAGCTGAAAACTACTGGCAAATGTAAGGAATTCCGGGCCCTGATGTAACGACACAATTTGTGTTAATCTTGGTTTCACATGAGCTGATAAGCAGCCTCCGGGACGACCCTGACTGAGAAGCCTGCTGCGGGGCACGCTCCGCCCTCCGCCAGTGCCCGCAGGAGGATGGAGAAGAAAAGCAGCCACCGCAGTCATTCTCCCTTCTCTTTTGTTCTTTCTGTTCATTCTTCTTAATGTTTGTATTTTACCACTTTTGTTCCCAACAACGAAGGTGGGACATGCTTTTTTTTTACCTAAATGTAATCATTAAATACTGCTATAACTGCTTTTCATCTGTTCATCCATCTACCCGTCCGTCCTTCCATCCGTCTGTCCATCCATCATCCATCTAACCATCCTCTGCCTCTGAGGACACACACATTCACACACACATTTTTAAAATTTAAATAATTTTTGCAAGGAAATTCCAAAGATGTCTTTGCTGGAATAAAAGCACATTTCATACAAGTAAAAATTTGAGGGTTCAGGTTATTTGAGGGGTTAAATGTGCTTTACCCCTGACTCAATCCGCAGAGATAGCGAGATGAATGGAAGAGACTTAGTCCCGGGCCCCTTCAGACGCTTCTGTCACGTTACTGTCACACAGCTCCTAAGCCCCCTTCAGACATTACATCACTGCCGAGCTGGAAAGTAACTGAGGAGAGCTAAGGAATGCGAGCCATAAACAGGCGCTCTCCTCCTGCTGGCCCCCTCACCAGGCCTTCCTCTGCTTGGAATGGGAGTACTGAGCTCCTGGCATCACCCATCACCCGGAGTGCCTGTGGGTTATAAACAAGCAGGGGTGCCACCCTGCTTTTGCATAGCACGCCCCGCCTCTCACTTCCTCTGCCCTCACACCTTACTGCCAACATCTACAGGAAAGGGAACTTCAGGGCTCTCCCAGGGAGACCGGAGCCTGAGGAGCTGCAGGCACAGGCTCCGCCCTCACCTCCTCTGTGGACGCCCTTCAGAGCCCTGTCTGGTCTGGGCTTCATTTACATTTTTTTTTCTGTTGACAAACAGAGCGCATGAATATTAATTACTCTGAAGTTTATTTGCCGAAAAGGCACTTTCTAATCCTTATCAATTATTTATTGAAACTTTCCACCACCTAATAATCTCATTAACATGATTATACTAAGGCCAACAGCAAACACTCCTCTGAGAAGTAACTCAATGCCCTAACCTTCCTGCCAGGTCTCAGGCAGCCTCCTTGCTCAGCCATGGACAGCCCAGCCTTGTGTCCAGAACTTTCCAGGCCGGTGTTCCATTTAACAAAAGAAAATTCATTTGCAGTGTCTTTTGTTCTAAAACAAAGTTTCTGATACACTAAAAAATTAAAACTAAAGCCTCAGGAAATATACGTATGCCTCTTCCTCACCCCACTGTGTGCATAATTACTACAGGGGCATCTCAAGGGACCAGGGCCCCAGCACAGAGCGGAGCAGCCCAGGCAGAGGCACTGGGTTTGGGAGGCAGGAGGTCTGAAAGGATGGAATGCAAGTGAGGACCAGTCTCCATTATGACAGCCCCTCACGCCTACCTGGGACCCATCGCCTATGATCCAACCCATCCCCTGCCACGACCCATCCCCCCACCCGCCACCCATCCCCTCCCTGTGACCCATCCCCTCCCTGCACCCATCCCCTCCCTGCACCCATCCCCTCCCTGTCACCCATCCCCTGCCTGTGACCCATCGCCTACCCACGACCTGTTGCTTAGGAGGCATGCGACCTACAGAAGCTCATTGCTTTCCCGGAGCCCCATCTAAGAGAGTGGAACAGTTACTGTTACCTTTACGTTACAGATGAAGAAACTGAGACGAAACAACTGCTTCATGTTGCCAAGGGAAGCGCGGGGACAAATCCAGGAATTCTGCACACGAATTTCTTGACTGGTTCTACTTTTATATATATAAATTTTATATACATAGATTCCAGCTAGAGCGACTGGTCCTATCTTCAAAATGAGAATTTCCTCTCACCCCCTTCTTCCTTTGTGATTCACTGTTGGTATTTTAAAGGACATTCTTGTTTGGAACTTCACGTTTTAAAGTCTGGAGTGCCTCTTGGTGATATGTTAGGTACTACTTTCCAAAAATCAACGAAGCACCAAATACTTAAAAAAAGAGCCTGATCTCGAAATTAATCAGAAGCACTGAGAAAAGCAGCAGCATGCACTGTTAGAAGCAAAGGGATCTTAGAAAGGAGGCAGAGCAGACCCACCGCAGCCGGCCGGTTCACACCGGTGTTCACACTGGTGTTCACGGACACAGCCAGTGCCCCTGCCCTCCCAGCCCTGAGCGCTCGCTCCTTCCCCTGTGGGTCCAGCCCCCACCTTCCCTTCCCTACAAAGGATGGCGGTTACCATCTATTGCCCATGCACGTGAGCCAGTATTCTGAAGGATTTCCACAAAATGGACATGGTTTGACAGAACAATCAGTCCCAATCCCCATCCTCTCTCCGCCTCCACCACGAACCAGCCTGACTGCATTTACAACGTTTCTCCGGAAAAGGCTCTGTGTGGTTTGTTTTCCCTTGGGGGCCGGGAGGGGGTGTCCCTTGCCCTGCATAAAAACATTGCAAACATAAAAGAGACAGAATTATCTTTCGCTGCAACATAGTAACTGCTATCCTATTAGCAAAACTAGGCATTCCACACAGAAGGACAAAACCTGAGCCAGTCCGGATGCACCACTCCAGGCGGAAATCCAATGAAGGCCGTGAGAGGGGGGACACAGGCCAGGCCACAGAGACGAGGCCTGTCCAGGAGGGACCTGCGGGCACGGTGAGTCCCCTAAGCAGGTGCTGTGGCCGAGGACCGGCTCCTGGCCAGGAGGCTGTGGGCCTGCTCTTCCCTGCGCTCCCAGGCGGCCACAGGGGCCCAGGCTTTCAGGCTGGGCCCGGGGAACCAGACCTGGTGGGAAGGATGGAGCTGGGAAGGGGTTTGGCATTTTTTAAAGAAGAAAGTGAAAAAAATGAGTCATCTGTCTGGAGGCACGTTGTGACTGGCAGAGAAACTGTCCGACCTGCTGCACCGGCTCGCATGGGGCAGTGACACTGCCCAAGAGTCAACCCAACTCTGCTGTTTCTGCAAATAAAGTTTTATTGGAACACAGCCAAGCCCGTGTATGAATTGTCTGTGTTCACAAAGAGCATCAGTGGGAGAGAAAAGCCTACCGAGCAGAACAAGCTTGCTGTGTAAAGCCAACGTGAAAGCACAGCTTTCTGCTCCGCCTCCAGATGGCAGTGGGCACCCCAGCCTCCGGCCCTGCGCGGGCACAGGTGTGCCCACCCCTCGCGGAGCCACAGGGTCCATCCCCACAGGCCCACTGCACAGAGGCCGCTTCTGACACATCAGGGCGTCCACGCAAGTCATCAGAGGACAACGCCTTAATTTTGTCTGAGCTTCATTTCTTCATCCGTAAAATGTGAGGCTGGCTCACTAGGAATTTAAGGAACTCTGTGGCCCGCAGAGGGAACGGGAGCGGAGCACACACCCACGCTCCGCGCAGGGAGGGGAGGCGAACGCGGGCTCACCAGGGGGTGTGGATGCCGCCCGGCGGGACCAGAGCCCACACGAGGGCTGACCCGAAGCTGGCCCCGGGGGCAGCTGTCGTCCTTGTGCCACCACTGACTGGAGTGCCACACATGCACCCAGCGCCAGGGAGGGCCCCTAAAATTCTCAAACGGGAGGGCCCCTAAAATTCTAGCTTAAAAAAAGCAATGTTTTTTCCTAATTCTTCAGAAACGTCTCAGCTCACAGGAATCAAAAGTTGCCTCGGCCTGGATGGAGGAGGGCTGCCAGGCCGTGGCCTGGGCCTCGGTTAGCTGTCTCAGGCCATCCTTTGCTGACCTGGATCTGGGTGCCAAGCCCATGTGAACACAAAGGGAGGGCTGCAGGAGCATGGAGACATACAAGCCCTGCCATGTGTAAAAACTGAGATGTTAAAAAAGAAAACGCAGGCACAAGAAGTTTGCCAGAAGAAAAATAGACATGCCAAAAAAAAGCTGCTTCTTAGAATCCGGCTCAGCCATGTCCCCACCCCCACCCTCAACGGATACTCTTAGTAAAGAAAACACAGTAGATTTTTTTCTCCCTAGCCTGTATTTGATTTCCAATTAAAATTAAATATAAACTGAAATGCCACCTGGATTTTAGCAAAATCCAATCTCCATCCTCCACCCCTTCTTTTTCTTAAAAGAAGAACCTGGGCTTACATATACAAACATTTTGCTAAATGACCCGTGGCAAATTGCGTAATGCCAGTAAAAGTTGTGTTTTTTAAGTTATGAGCCCCAAAGATTTTATCTGAAATAAAATCCTGATTCAATTCAGATTCTGAAGGCAAACTGGGTCCTTAACTCTGCCTTTAAATCTAAAACATTTGTGTGCGGGGCCCTCGGTAATGTTGCTAGTAGGTCAGTAGGAGAAATTCTGTATTTATTAAGATGCGTTTTCTGTCCTAAAATGGTAAATTGGGCAGTAATTGCTACAAGAACGGGCTCTGCAGCCTTCCCTTTCCCCAGAAGGGCTGGCTTGTTGAGAGGGACTGAGTGCTTATCTCAATGAATCATCTCGGGGCACAGACCAGAATTCCCCCTTCCAGGCAGGGGGAGCCCTGAGGGCTCCCCCTGAATGCCACCAGCTCTCAGCTGCCAGGCTCTGAAGTAGGGGTGGAGCAGCACTGAGACACAACTGGTCCCCGCGGCCTCCCTTGGGTCTCTCAGACTCCAGCCACACCCCTCCCCTCTCCTCAGACATGAGGACCCAGACCAGTGACAGTGCCCTGAACCCCCTCCACCAGCTAAGGCCTTTCTGCGTCCTATTTAATGTTCCTCAGACTCTCTGAAGTTCTCCCTGGGAGCCCGCTGACAGGTGAGAAGAGTGAAGCTCAGAGACTGGCATCACTGGCCCCACATCCTTCCTGCAGGTCAGCCTTGCTGGGAGGGTTTCCACAATGTGTCCGCACCGTGACGGCCGCACCAGGCACGCATGGGGAAGTGCACACAGATGAGGGAGCGACCGGGAGCGGGCACAGCCACGGTTGGAGAAGTAGTGCGTTTCCCCACCTACCCTCTCTTCTTTGACAAGAGGGATTGATCTTGTCACAAATCGATGCTATCAGATAATGATGATTAGTGTCTGGCAAATTTGATGGTGGGAACACCTAGAAGCTGCTACTGTCTACCAGCTCTATACATCTCAAAAAAATTAAAACAAAAACTATTATTAATGTAATTTACAGTGAATTACATTAATAATAGTTTTTGTTTTAATGATAGAGGTTAATGTAGAGGTTAACCTTTAATGATAAAGGTTAGTGTAGAAAGTTTAGAATGTGCAGAAAAATGCAAAGTGTACAAAATAAACCACAATCCCATTAACAAACCAAAAAATTTCCTCTAATGTCAGAGATTTAGAATATTTTTTATTTTTCATCTTATAAATACTACTGTAATGAACATCTTCAGGTTTAAATCTTTCTGTATGTCTCACCTTATTTCTATAGGTTAAATTCTTAATAATTATTATTATAAAGATAAGAACAACAGCTAATATGTATAGACCATTTACTATGTGTTGTGCAATTTTGCAAACATTTTACATTCTACTCAGAATATGAAATGCTAACTTTATTCCAATTTGATGGATGTAAAAACTGAGACAGATCAATTAACTGATTTGCACAATTACCCCTCTAGTGAGGGCAGAGCCATTATTCAGGTCAACCAGGCTGGCTCCATAGTCTTTGTCTTTAGATGCTCTACCTTTTTGAGGGGGCCATCAAAGTGTGACCTGCCAACAGCAGCAGAGAATGGATTAAAAGTATCAGAAATGCAATGATTGGGCCCACCCCAGGCACTCCAGAATAAATGAGGGCAGGCCCAGGAAGCTGTGTGTAAGTCACCCTCCGGATGATTCCAATACACTTAAAATTCGGAGACCCTGCTGAATGCTGCACAAGCTCTCAGCAAAAGTGTACCCTGAACCGAAGGGCAGGGCTGTGCTGAGTCTCTTCATCCCCGAGGCCAAGTCCCCGGCCCAGATGGCCGCACAAACCTGCACTCTCCAGCCACAGGGGGCAGTGCCAGTGCTACTGGGGGGCGGGGGGGGGGGGGGCATTTCTTAACTCTGATTTAGTGCAAGAGCTTCTCACTAGTTACTAGTTCATGGGGTTTAATTAAAAGAGTTCAAGAGTTTGTAAACACAGTGATCACGGTTGAATGTACATAAAATACCTGAGAGGCTTTCTATGACCTTACTTCCCACAGGCTTCTTCAGAGCTGGCCTTTAGTGCTACATTTAAAATAGCCACAGACTAATCCCCGGGACACACTGGTAAGCAATTAGAGCCAAAAGAGGAAAATCTTTTCCATATTAAAGATAGGCTACTAATATACTTAACATTTATGAGACACAGAAAAAGCTATGAAGACTTGTCAAAACGACGGGCCAGCTGGTGAATCCAGTTACACGGAGCATGGCACGTACAGCGTTTTAACTGGGGAAGGGGCCGGGCACGATGCACAGGAAACTAGAACAGAAAATTACAGACACACACTTTTCAGAGCAAAACAATGCTGGGTCTCACCGGATTGGAAAGGAGGGACCATAACCTGTGAAATGTAAGAATGATGGAATGAAAGGTAAGGATTAGTCAGAGAAGCCCACTTACTTGGAAGACTAAAGAGATTTTCATACATCTGACAACAAACTGAGAACAGAAACCAATACAAGGCCCATGCATTTCCTGGAAAAGATGTCAGTCCATAAATAGCTGACTGAGCAAACGTCTGCAGAATGTGACAACTGTGTTAGAATTGGGATTAGGGTTCCAGTTGTCCTGGCCGCAAAGCACTGGCATTAGCAGAAGGTAATGTAGAGTATGTGCAGCACGGACAGCACCACAAGCACCTTGTCAGCCGCATCCATATGTGCGGCTCACAGGCCTGGCCATTCCTGAGACACACGCTCAGACACTGGTGTCCACACAGAAAGACCTCTGCCCCGCACACACTCCCGCTGTTCCACAATGGAAACCCACCCTTCTCACCCCAAATTCAATGGCAAAATGCAGACATGTCTCTTGGCATTAGTACCTGAGTCATAAGCCATAGAGCTCAGCATATTCCTCTGTCCAGCATCTCCTCACGGAAAGGTTAAACTAAAGCAGCAGGTGCATACCTGCTGGATTACGTTTCCTAAAATTTTCCATGGTCTTTAAAAATCCCACCAACATAGACTCAAAGAAACCCATCTTCTCTGGGTCACTTTTATTGCTTAAATCACTCATTTGTTGATTAGCCATTTGCATCTCTTCTACAGCTTATCTTTATTTGCTTGGAATTTTTATTGATATTTAATGCATATGTTAATGTCTTGTTCCACTCTGATTAGATTATGAATTTTATAAATGCAGGGAGACGATATTCAAGATATTGCTTTTTATCTTCCAGCCAAACAAGGGCCATGACCATAGACAGATACACCAACTGCTTATGTTACTGTTTTCTGTCAGAGAACCGCAGCCACAACCAGCTGGTGTTGGCGTGCCTCACTCTGTCCACCTCCACTTACGAGAAGGTGCCTCCGGGCCTCGGGACTGCCCATGGCAGGAGAGCCTTCACTCTGTAAGATCCATCTAATTAAATGCTTCCAAAGAAGCCTACACGCATGGTATGTATCACTCTGGAAAATCAAAACAGTATCTTAAATTGTGGTCATTTTTGACAGATAATTTAGAAGAGGTAAGTGATGATCCCTCAGTTTTGTCACTATAAATAAGAGTAGAAGGTTCTGAAAGGCTAATCTTACCACATCTGCCGTTCACTAATCCAGGGGTTAACAAACTTTTTTTGGTAAAGATCCAGATAATAAGTATTTTAGGCTTTGTGAGCCATCTATTTTCTGTTGCAACAACTCAGCACGCTGCTGTAGCGAGAAAGCAGCGGGGCAGTAATAACCGTGGCGTGGCCTCTCCATAACCTTCCTCAGGAAACAGGTGGCAGTCCTGCCAGTGGCTCAGGCGACTGGAGCCTCGTCCCGGACACCAAAGGTTGTGGGATTGATCCCCATTTGGGGCATATACTGGAGGCAACTGGTAGATGTTGCTCTTTCATAACGATGTTTCTCTCTTTCTCTTCCTTCCTCCCTCCTCCTTCCTCTCTCTCTAAAAATCAGAAGAAACATATTCTTGGGTGAAGATTTTTTTTTAAAAAAAGGTGTCATCTTCGGCCTTTTCCTGGCTTAGTTCACCCATCCCTGGCATATCTACAGCTTCACACATGCTTCATACCTAGAACTTCCCGTGAAGATACTGAAGAAATGGCCGAGACAAGTGTAAAATTCCTTCCAGAATGCACTCCTGCCTGCTATCACTGTGGCTCTGCCACAGAACAGCCTCTGGCCCACTGTATTGTGCACAGCACATACTCAGCTTATGCGTGACGCTTCCCCTCCTAAAAGATGTTAATGACACCGGAAGTCTCTAGATAAATGCACATGCATACACATACAATACACAGCACAGACTGCATTTCTAAGACAAGCGCAAAACTAAGGAGATAATTGGAAGATCCTAAGAAAATGCACGTGGTGAAGCCATTTCCACTTCACCCTTCTGGAGGTTGAATTTGTTGAGTTCCTATGGAGTTGCAATGGAACTATCACAAGTTGGAGGGAAAAGAAGGTGCGCAGTGTTCTCTCGGTATTCTCTATCGTACACATTAGCACCACACCGCCCAGATGGGCGAGTGCCGCCCCGCTTTAACCTTGCAGAGGCTGCTGGTTCGCGGGAGGATGACAGGAGTCAATACAGGCGGCAATAACAATGGAACTATTTCTTACCATGCAACCTTGCAACATGAACACTTAATAACTGTAATAATAAAAGGCCACTTTTGCCTTACTTTAGGATGTTATGTATTATTTTATTAAATTTCCAAAACTCTTTCTTTCTTTGGCTCTGAGAAGCATGGCTCTGCTGTTGAAAAGCAAAAGACATTTTATGCACAATTTTCCCTCTACTAGAAAGAGGTCTATTGTGCCCTTCAGTGAACATGGAATTGATATTATCATCTTTTAGTTTATATCTCACCACTTAACCTTCAGATGAAAAGTTATTGGGTTTGAATGACTGAGAAGACGCCATGTCAGCTCCCCTTCAGTGTGCATGGGGGTGAGAGGGGGAGAAAAGGCAAGGAGATAAAACAGATTTCTGGTCAGCTGACTCTTCCAACAAGAGACTGTGATATGGATGAGGAATTGTGTAATAAATGGTCTACTTTCAGGAATTTTGCTAAAGGTGAATCTGTGTTAGGCTTAAGGTTGTTGTGGGTCCAGTGTAAAGGAGCAGCCTTTGTGAGTGTAACAGGAACTCAAGGCGGTGGAGAGCTGGGCGGCGCCTCGGCAGAAGGCGGAGGAGCACAGAGTCCTTCCCCCAGTGGCCTCGGCGGGGCGCAGCTCACACCCAGGCCAGACCTGAGGGCAGCTGCCCTGCACATGGCAGGGGAGCCTTCCGACGCTCCACCCGTTTAGTCAGTGCACACTGAACTTTCCAACGAAAGAAACCTAAACGCAACCCTTTTCCTTTAAAAGCAAACGCATTCTAAGCAGCAGAGTCAATGTGGAACAGAGACTTATCACAGATCTAGCATCTTAGTTTTAGTCTCCACAAAAGACAAGTTCACTCCGCAATCAGCAGGATCACAAGCAGCTTATCAGCACCGCCCATGTGACTCCGGAAGATATACTCATTAGTAACTGGCAAACGCTAAAGGGAAAATACTCCATAATTAATCTGAATAAACATGTACAAATAGTAAGCTTTACTGAATATAAGAGTCTCCCCCCCCTTTAAAAAAAAAACAACACCCTTTTTTTTTTAAAGGAACTCTGGAAATAAGTCCATCCTTATTTACAAATTCTATCTGTGCTTTCTTTCTCATGTCACCACAGACACCACAGTGACAGGTAAGGGGGGAGCCTGGGTTCTTCTCCCTGGAATGCTCCCCGTTCTTGGTGCCCCATGTGGGGTCTTCAGATGGGGACCCTGAATCAGCCTTCACTGCTCCCCCTCCCTGATGCTTCCCCATCTAATCCCACCACTCCCTTTGATCCAGGCTTCCTTTCTCTTTCTATTCCAGGCACTCACAACTCATCTGCCCAGTAAGTGCCCGGGGCCAGGAGCCGTGCTGCGCCCAGGAATGCCATGGGATGGACTCAACCGCAGTTGAGAAATGCTGGGAGCAAGATGGTCAACAACAGGGTACCCTCAGCTAGACTCTGGACCAGCTGCACTATCTTGTCACTGCCATTCCTCTCTGGATCTCCCTCCTTCCAGCCAGGCCAGGCCCCGCCTTCTAATTCACCTTGAGAACACTACCTCCTCTCTGGCCTTTCTGCTCTGAAACTCCTTGGCTTATACTCAAGCCTCCCACACACTGAGCCACTGACCTCCTAACTGCCCACCCCTCCACGCCACTGCCACTCCCCGTGCTATCCCAACACCAACACGCTACACACCAGTTTGCCACCCCCCACCCTCCACCTTACACATAGGTAAGCACAACAAATAGTAGCTAAGGGAAAGGACATGCAAACGAAGGGAGGGGTGAATTTTAAGAAAGCCAAAGCTAGGAAACCAAGCTACCATGCTTTCCAGGCAGCTCACATAGGATAAAGCAGAGACTGGCCACAGTGTGAAACTCCCTGGCCAGTGTTTCCTTGTGAGAGAGGATAAGAAAAAATGTGGCTGTATTTCTCTGAACCAAATCAAACAGTATTGAGCTAAGGGTCTCTGGAATGTTACAAGTTACACTTCACAATTACAATAGATTTGAGTTCAAAGACCAAGTGATGAAAAGAACCTTTCTAATATGGGGTTCAATTCTCTACATAAACTTCCCTCTGTGGCTCCATCTGCCACTTGCATTTATAATGCTATTCTACTTTGTCATAAAAGCAGTCACCTTGTAACCCTTTTTTATCAAGTACTCTGTGCACCACCTAAAAGTGCATTGGACCTCATCAGGGAGCTATGGGTTTGCATTATACAAACAGACCAATTCCGCCTGCTCAGCACCAGCGGGCAATAAAAGCACGCACTCGCAAAGCAGCGAGTGCGTCCCTTGCCTTCAGAGGGCAGACAGAAGCAGGCAAGTTTTGCAAAGCAAACTCCTTGCAATCATCAAAGCTAACCTGTCAACAAATTACCATTAAAGTCAAACCTCCTGAGTTCCGTAGAGATTTCTGACTAGACAAGAGAGAGCAAGTATATTATTATCATTATTAGCTCAGAGGTCAGAGTTGAAATTACCTTGTCAGGTAATGATGCGCACTTCCCTCCTAGTGTTTCTACTGTCCTGCTCTCTTTTTTCCTTGTTTCCCATGCCATCTTAGTTCCCCATGGAGAGATTAACGGCACAAAACTTGAAAGAATTCATACAAGGCTCACATCACATGTTCCATAAACCTTGGAAACAATGTTTGGCTAGAAGGCCAGTTTAAGCTCACAGAGGAGAGAAGGAAGTCTAACATTCAGGGCGCAGTGAGGAAGAGCCATAAAGGGGATGCTCTTTCTTGAGTGGAAATTCATTGTGTGGTTGCTTTTTCATTATTTGCCCGAATTACCTGAATTCCTGTCACAGTTTTACTTCAATTTGTGCTGTTTTCTATAACATTTTGTGGCATCGATTCCTACAAGCTAGTTTTGACCATCAATATTTTCTGTGATATTTGAACTGTCTCCAAAAAGAATGTACTAAGCAGAGAGCTCCCCTTACAATGACCTGCGTGGGGTGGTGCTCGCCCCATGCACGGTGCCTGCCCCGGAGGGCACTCTATAAACGTCACTGTCTTCTGTGCTCCCTTCCAGCAGTTTTCCATTTTGGACACAGTTATGCTGGCCATGTTTCCCTTCCAATGGCATTAAAAGACCCTCCTTCCAGAAACTGTGCCTGGCACTGAATGAAAAAGGCCACCTGAGAGTACTCCTAAAGGAAAAAAGAACGATAAGGCAGAGCTGGCCACTGCTGCCATCTTCCCCTGTAGACCCACCTCATCGCGGGGCCTCTGTACGGGTGCGGAACTGGGAAAGCATGGCCAGTAAAATGTTGGGGCAGCTCCGTGGTGTATGGGTGAAAGTGAGAAATAAGGATGGCTCCCTTCACACGGGTGCCTGCCCACCACACAATGTCTTCTACAGAGGCTGTTACATTGAAGGCATAACAACTTTCTCTTCTGCTCAGTATCCACTCGTAGTTTTAGTGCCAACAATTATGAGAATTCTATTCTGCCATTTTTTAAATGAAGAGAAGAATCCACACTAATAAAAGAGAAACATGCAAATTGACTGTAACTCCACTACACCCACAAGCCATACTCACCAGCCAATAAGCAGCGAGTATGCAAATTAATCCAACAAAGATGGCTGCAGCCACAGAGTGAGCAGGAGGCTTGGGTTTCCCCGGCAATGGAGGAAGCTGAGCTTCCTGCCCACTCTGGCAGGTCCTGGCCTCCACTCAAGGCTACAAAGTTTCAATTATAGAAGATAAATAAATCTCAGATACCAGGGCCTCGCCATGGGGTGTGGCTGGCCTGTAAATCACCACAGGCCCCTTGTCCAGGCCACCCCATACCCCAAGGGAACCCCATCCTGATCCGGGACACCCTTCAGGGAAAATCAGCTGGCCCCTACCCGGGCACCAGACCTCTATCCTATCTAATAAGAGTTATATACAAATTGACTGTCACTCCAACACACAAGATTACTGTCCCCATGTGGTCAAAGATGACTACCCACAAGATGGCCATCAGAGGAGAGCAGTTGTGAGGGACCAGGCCTGCAAGGGAGGGAAGTTGGGGGAGACTTGGCCTGCAGGAAAAGGCAGTTGGGGGGGACCCAGGCATGTAGGGTAGGGCAGTTAGGGGTGACCAGGGCTGTAGGGGAGGGCAGTTAGGGGCAATCAGGTGGACAGGGGAGCAATTATGCATCAATCAGGCTGGTAGGGGAGTGGTTAGGGGGTGACCAGGCTGGCAGGCAGAAGCAGTTAGGGACAATCAGGAAGGCAGGCAGGCGAGCAATTGGGAGCCAGCAATCATGGATTGTGAGAGGGATGTCTGACTGCCTGTTCAGGCCTCATCCCAATAGATCAGGCCTAAATGGGCAGTTGGAAATCCCTCAAAAGGTCCCAGATTGGAGAGGGTGCAGGCTGGGCTGAGGGACACACACCCCCCGTGCAAAAATTGCATTCACCGGCCTCTAGATTTTAATGTTTGGGTATTGATTTATTCTGAAACACGGACACTTTGGTCATTATAATTATGTTTCTCACATCCAGAGAACCCTCGGATATACACTCACGATTCCCCTGGCTGCTCTGACAGGGTGTTCCATACATCCCCTTTGTACATACGCAAAAAGGCTCTTTTCCTGAGACCTGTCACACATTTCCCATTTCTCTGAACTTCTCTCAGCCTGTATAATAAGCCTTTACCTCCTCCACAATTCATGGGCAAAGTTCAACTCACTGAATCCCCCTTCCCACTGAATCACCCTCCCCAGTGATCCCCCCTCCCTCCCACCAGATCCCCCCTTCTGCCTGGATCCCCCTCCCCACTAGACCCCCCTTCCCCCTGGAGCCCCTTCCCCCTAAATCCCCCTCCCACTGATTCCCCCTCCTTCCCACTGAACCCTCCTCCTTCCCACTGAACCCCCCTCCTTCCCGCTGGATCCCCCTCCTTCCCGCTGGATCCCCCTCCTTCCCGCTGGATCCCCCTCCTTCCCGCTGGATCCCCCTCCTTCCCGCTGAATCCCCTTCCTTCCCACTGAATCCCCCTCCTTCCCGCTGATTCCCCCTCCTTCCCACTGAATCCCCTGATCCACTGAATACTCTTTCCCACTGAATCCTCCTCCTCCTCTTGAATGATTTTTTAAAAGCTTCCTATCCTTTCTATCTTTCTTACCTCCTTTGTAGTCATCCAACTTTCTGTCTCTTTTACATTAACATAAATCATGTACTATCTTTTGGGTTAAAAATTCCAACACCTTAAGCCAAATATCAAAGAAACTATCAATATATGAAGTAAACATACAGGTTATCCACACTCTCTAAACAATACATGTTTAAATTCCACATAGAACTTCCCTTTTTATATCTCTAAATGTAAAATGACAGCCACACCTCAAACCAGTGACCGAAGCCCTCCCCATACCGAATTGCAGACAATAAAACTGCCAGCTGGAACCCACAAAAAATCTGAAAAGCCCGTCATTAAATAGGACCTTGTTAAGAAATCCCTGTTTTATGTGCCAGCTATTCATTTTTACTGAATCAACATTTTCCAGGATGCATCCTATTGACTGATCTGACCGCATATGCTGTCCACGGAAAACTTCTCCAAATGATGTCCTATGTGATATGCTTATCTGAAAAGCTCTCCTCTGAGCAACATGGAAATAAACCTCTGCTTCGTAAACTCGAGACTTTTAAAATGCATTAATCCACACAGTTTATGAAATTGCTTTGGACATTTTAAAATCCTTTCTTCAAAAAGAAAACTTTAGCAATCGGTAATAGTATTTGTTGCTGTTTCATAATGGAGTGCATATCCAGCACAGAACTTCCACAGACCAGAAATGGGGCAGCGTAACAGGAAGTAAAAAGCAGTGATGGTACTGGGTAAAGAGTTACTCAGTGGCTAAAAGAAAACGTTCAGGAACACTATCAAATTATATTATGAGAGAACTATTGTAATAGTTTTATAGCGCACACAGAAGCGGGGTTGAAACATGTCGGAGACAATACATTTAGCGGAGGGAGGGAGGCGGGGTGGGTGTGCTGGGGGCTCCAGCTGAGGGGCGCCTCTCCTGGGCTGGGGGCTGGCAGCTCCCACACCAGAATCCCAGCTGCAGGACACCAAGGGGCGAGGCTGCTGGGCAGAACCGAGGCCAACCGGAGGGCTGAGGCTCCCTGGCTCAAGCAGCCATTCTTCTCCCAACAACGGCTGCCCTTGTGAAAGCATCAGCTCCGGGGAGCAGACCTGACTTTCTTAAGAGAAGACGGGAAAGCCAGATTTCCCCCATTATCTAGGTTGTCAGCTGTGTGAACGGAAAAACACACAAACAATTGTATTTGGACTCAATTTAGTCACCGATTAGATCAAACCCAGCAGAGAAGCCACCGGCCCAGTGACGTCCCCAGCGCTCTGCTCTGGACCTGCAGCTGCCTGTGATCATTTGATCAAACACGAAAGGGCTTGACTGTCTTTATTTCAAATCCTGGCACCAGGAGATGCACCCTAGATCATGAATGGTCCTAGTGGTGCATGGGAAACCGGCCCCTCTCAGTCACAGACATCATAATTAACTCGTTTCTGTACCCAGGGTTTCAGCCCCATCTTTTTGTCCTGTGGATTTCTTACATATTTTCCAGCTCTAATTCTCTCCCACTGTCCTACATTAATCAAAGCTGTAACCCCTGTTGTCTTTGTACTACAGAATCAGAATGTGCCCCTGGCGAGGAACGGGGGAAAAGTCAACAGGAATTAAATTTCAGTGCAACTGTTTACTCAACTGTGGCCTGCAGTTATTGAAATCTTATCCGCGGTTTTGTGTGACTGCCGCGTAATGAATTCAGCATGGCTGTGCTTTCTCACTGCCGCAGTTCTCACTTCAAGTAAAAACCTGCAGAGTAAAGAGGATGCAAACAACCCAGCCCACCATGCCGACACCCAATTTCTCCAAAATGTTTAATTATTGCGTTTCAGTCGAGAAGGAAGCTGATAACTCTAGCCCACTGGACTTTATGAATGCTGCAGTTTTTCTTATTTCATCTACGGATTTTCTTTTCCCCCAACAACCCGTTAAGCCTCCTCCTGCACTCCGGGGAGTGAAGCAGCTGTCAGTGCTTTGTTTCAGAAGACCGGCCTGCCCGCCACAATACGCAAGGTGAGAGTCGCAATGAGACCCAACTGCTGCTTTCGCCCAAAAACATAGCTGTGGCAAACAGAAACAAAAGTTATAAAAATATTAAAAAAATAATTTTGAAGTAGAATCAAAAGGTATTGGCCTTTATTGGGTATCTTTTCCAAAGTGGTTACAAACAAAATAAAAAGGAGTGATGTGATAACTAACAACTCTGCTATTGACATGTTTTAAGGAAGATGTTGTTACAATGCACTTTTATAACTTTTTTCTGTGAAGTTAATTTGTCATTTCTGTTATGAGGGGAGTGTGTGTGTGTGTGTGTGTGTGTGTGTGTAAAGTTTTTGGCTGACTTACTACTTTGAGATAGTGAATGATTCTGAGTGCTTCAAATAAATTCCAGAAGTTAATTTCCCATTTATTTAATTAATATAGGTTAAACACTGATTACTTGGGCTTCATACCACACACTGGTCAACAGCCCCACCCCCACTCCTCCAGGAGAAGCACTGAGCCCGGCCTCTGCATGGGAGGGCTCAGAGAATGGCACCCAAACACCAGCCCTTCGTTCTCCATAGATCCATGACCACCTGGGAGCACCGCCTAAGCAAGGCAGCACGTGGGTCCTGCCCCCACTACCCAGAGCTCGGCGTCAGGCCACGTGGACCCACACGCGCAGCCTCCGCAGCGAATTCTGCATGTGGCCTGGTCTCTGAGCTTCCCTTTCCTTCTCGTTGAAGGTTCCGTGTGCCTGGTGGGTCCCACCGATTCCAAGAGACCAGCAACTGAATGATGCCTCATATTGTCAAAAATCCTTAGCAAGAAAATAAAATATGGCGGCATCCACACGCTTCTCTGGCAGGGTCCCAGGGAAATGTCTGGGAGGCTTGCTTCTCACCCGCCCCCACAATTTCTGTTTCTGTCAGCAAGGCCCAAAACGCATCACTCTCTTTATCACCTTTTCGCCAAGTGGCACCATAACTTTGTATTGCACCACCAAATCAAGGACTCATACGGAACAAGGGCCATCCATTATCCTTAGCAACAACGAGTAACAATCCTGACTCCGAGGAGGCTGGGACCAGGTGCGGTGGGGCAACGCAGCCTGTCTGCCTTCTCATCAGCACCGCACCCACAGCCCATCCCGGCCGCCTCTGGGAATATGTCACCTGTCACTCACAAGTGCCCACCACAGGTCACAAGAGTACAGCCTGTGTGACCTGCTGGGAGCCACCACGGGGGGCCGCACCGCACTGGCAGGCGGGGCCGCTCCCGCAGCACGTGTGCGCCAGCAGCCCGCGGCAGCCCGCCGCTCTCACACCGTGCCTGTGTGTCACTGTTTCGCCTGTTAACTTACCCGATTCTGCCTGTATTTCTACTTGTTTCTACTTTTATGCACTTAATTTTTCTCTCGTAAAAGCCCTTATTTTCCTCCTACTTCTCGTTCCTTATTTGGGTTTCTTTTTCATAAGGCTTCCTAAGTCGGCTAGCCATTTCTTTTCCTTTGAGGCACTGTGCAGCCGTTTCCAAAGGCGCGTTTTACTCGTTTGCTGCCACACCTGGGCCTCGGAGGGACAGCCAGGGTCCCCTCAGGCGCCCCTCCACCCCAGCCCCAAGGGGGCTGCCCAGACTCCCAGCTCCCACGGGCTTGGGTATTCATCTCTTAAGCCCGGCACCGGGGCCCTGGCACGTGGTGGCTTAAAAGATACTGCGCACAGCAAGGCAGTCAAGTGAAAACGAGGCCTCCACAGCGGCCACGTGGTGGGCACCCACCACCCTCCACGCCGACGCCCCACAGTACCTGCTGCTGCTGCGCGTGGGCCAGGTCGGCCGGCGCCACGTCCACGGCCGCCTCCCCGTTGGCCCGCGCCTCCCGAAGGCTCCCGCACTCTAGCAAGTGGCTGCCGCTGCTGGACCCGTTCTGGACGGCCGAACCATTGCTTTTTGTCTCCGGCCCGGATTCTTGCATCATGACTCAGAAACCTGACGGAGGGCTTCCAGGGGCGGAGGGAGAAAGGGGAAAGCAGCTGTTAAAACAGTTGTTGTGCACAAGCAGCAGGGTCCCGCTGCAAATGTTGCCAGAAATCTGTAAACAGTTGTCATGTTCGTTCACTGCGTTTACCCCTCAAGAGCGCTCAGTCTTCTGGTGTTTGAGGATGGAACTGTCAGTCCAAGTTCAAGTTCTAGTAGTATTGTTTCAAATATATTACCTTTTTCCCTTTAGGTGAACCTAGAATCCCCGGTTGAGTTTCTGTGCTCAAACCCGGGTATTCTGCGCAGAAAGCGCACGTCATCCTAACAGCAGAGGCGGCGTGCATGCGGCTGCGGTGTGTGCCCTGTGCCTGCGCCCCTCTCAGCGCCCTCCCCTGGGCTCCACAGCAGCCGCGGCCGCTCGGGA
The DNA here is from genome assembly GCF_014108245.1 of Pipistrellus kuhlii. NCBI lineage: Eukaryota > Metazoa > Chordata > Mammalia > Chiroptera > Vespertilionidae > Pipistrellus > Pipistrellus kuhlii. Next base: position 738,145 of record NW_023425416.1, on the reverse strand, counting down.
GGAGACGGACAGTCAAAGCCAAGATGCAGTTTAAGCTGCGTCCTCCTGGGAGCCACTCGGACACTAAAACTCTTCACCGCTGGCCACCTCTTTCCGAGAGAAAAGTGTCCCCACTCTTCAAACGCTGAACACATTCAGACTCTGATCTCTGTCTTCTAGTGAAACTGCCCCGAGAATTCCCAGGCCCAGCACGTGCTTCTCCTGCGGCTTCCTGCTCTGGCCTGGGTGAGGTCCGGAAGCCTTGGGTCTCATGTTTCTTTTGGAGAAAACCTAGCCTAGGCAGACGGAGGGCGGTTCTGAATGTGAAAGTACTTACCGTCTAATGAGAGAGAGAGGGAGGGGGGGGGGGGGAGCCAGGTAGTATTACCTGTACAAATACATCCCACATTCCACGTTACTCTCGAGGTACAAAACCACTGGCCCGGAGCCAGCACAGCTCTCGGTGAAGGTGTCCAGCTATGACAACAGACACATGTTTGCAAATGTCCCTGCCACCACCTACTGACCACCTGACCACCGCCCGCGCCAGCCCCCGCCGCCCGAGACTCCCGTCTGTCCTGACGGGGAGCCCGTGGGCGGGGAACGCGGCTCCGGAGCTTTCTCACGGGCACGGCTCACGGCGGGCGTGGGGTAGGGCCCGTCTCCTGTCAGGTCTCAGCCACGCGTGCTCTCAAAGCTGAGGTGCAGTGGGGATACACAATGAGATGGCAGGGCCACAGCCAAGTTCATGGAGTAGAACTTCAGGAAGGAAAAACAAGAGTCACAAAAGTAAGTTGACAATTCAAGCATGAAAGCTGAGGAATGCCTGGGTGACCAAAGGGGGTGTGAGATGCCAGCCGCAGGGAGGGCAGGTGACCTGGGCAGACACATGGGCAGCCACAGCGCAGGTTCCCTCCCAGAACTCGCACCAGCAGGAACGTAAAACATGCCGACACAATAGAGGAGGCTGCCTTTGCTCAAAGCCGCACCAAAACCAAGTGGGAGAACTAAAAGCAGAAAAGTTTGCGTCTTTCTTCATACCCTTCCCGTGAATGAGTGCACAATATGGCCCCCTGAGCAGAGACGGGGCCCAGAAGCACTGTGCAGAGTGAGTGCCCTGAAGGCACTGGGCAGGGCGTTTGTTAACAGGTGGGAGACAAACTCCGCAACAGCTGCCTCTCTCCCCTCAGCCGGCTTTCCAGGAATCATAATAGGCCTTTAAACGTGGCATCCAAAACCTCACTGCCACACAGTAAAGAAATCTATCAAAACACAACACAACTTTCTCGGAGACATAAGAACCAGGCCACGCAACTGCCTTGCTCGTTACCAAAAAAGGGGGTCAACTTGTGAAATGTAGGGAGCCCCTTCCCCGTGTTTCCATTCCGATCCTCTGACCTGCCCGTCTGCACAGGAGGGAAAGCAGAGCAGTTGGCACGGAGCTCGCCGAACAGGTGGGCATGCAATGAGCATGCCTGAAGAAAACACATGTATACACACAGGCTTACATTCTGGAAAGCCTGTTCCTGTTAGGGACGGGCCCCGCCCTCAGGTGAAACGCCGGGGTGCAGAGGGCCTCGCTGCCCTTGTTCGGACAGCGGGGTGGTGCAGGGGGAGCGCAGGGAGTGGTGCAGGGGGATGCGGGGGCCCCGCCCAGGCTGAGGAGAAGGCTCTGCTCGGCGCAGCAGCAGAGCAGGCTGCCAGGCCGCGGGTGCGAGCCGCAGGCCCGAGGCCAAGCAGCGGCCTGTGGTTGGGGCTGGTGAGAGCGCAGGCTTGGGACCAGCACTGCGTGAGGGTTGTTTTGGTCTGAGGATGTCCTTACTTCGCCAAGTGCTCGCAGGAGTGTGCAGGTTGGGGGTTTAGTTTCCCATCCTCTCCACGCCATCAGGAGGGCAGCCTGTTGGGAAGCACGTGAGCTCGCGGGAGGCGGCGGCGGTGCCAGCACACGGGGGGCGCTGCTTCCAGGGGGGCCGGGCGGAGGACAGGCCAGGCGCCTGCTCCGGCCAGCTCTCCGGGGAACTTTGCAGGCTCCCGGCAAGCCGATGAGAGCGCAAAGGCGGGTGATGTGACCCCGTCGTACAGGGGGGCACCTGGCCAAGGCACGGGGACGCAGCCCTCGTCTCCCCCACTTCAGAGTGAACTTGGCCGCTCAATAAAGGACAGACCTTCCAACGTGCAAGCGTGCTGGGCGAGCCCGCGGGGGGAGCCGGCGAAGAGCATGGCGTGCAGAGGGGCGAGGGCCGGCCTTCCTCCCCAGCAGCGCCCGTCCTCTTCTCCGGAGGCTCCCAGCTCCCCGGCGTCCGGCAGCAGGGTCCCTCGGCAGAGGCAGAGCCCAGCACGCCGCGTGCCCAGGCAGCTGGGGGCCTCTGGGGGCCCGCCATCCTCGGCCTGGCTGCGATTCTGGTGCAGCCCTTTCTCCAGCCCGGCCCTCCGGGAGGCGGCCCGTGGCGTCACCGGGCCACCGCGACAGCGGCCGGTGCGATCGCACCCGGAGGAGCGGCTGGAATCACGGAGGAGGGCTGAGGCTGGGGTCCCTGGCGTCAGGGAGCTTCTGCAGGGACAGGTCACCCAGCTTCTGAGTCCACAAGATGGGCCACGGCTCGGCACCGGCCTGCTCGTTACTGTCCTTGCCGACAGGGCCGCTCTGGAAGCATTCTGGAACAGTCATAATGTCCAGACCAATGTATTTACAGTGAATTAAAGCACTGCTCTACTATGATGACTACTTCCTTGTTACAGAGCTGAGGCTGAAAGTTTAGGGAGGACAGAGCCCTTGCTCTCCTCCTGCGAAGGTGCCGCTCACAGAAAGCTCAGTCTTGATTCCAGGGCAGTTAATTAAGGGTGACCGAGTCAGGCAGAAGCAAATTAACTTGGCTGATCAATTATTTATATGAAGCAGAATAAATGCCCTTAAAGAACTTGGCTTGTCCATGAAAGGATGTGCAAATTAAACTAAACACACTTTTATAAAATGTATTCCCACTTCCAGGGGGAGGGGGGGAATTTACTGCAGTCACTTTCTGAAAGGGTTCGAGTGGCTACTCGGTCCGATCCTGCCCCATTAGAGAAAAAAGGAAGAAAGGGAGGGAGGAAGGAAAGAAGGGAGGGAGGGAGGAGGGAGGGAGGGAGGGAGGGAGGGCGGGAGGGAGGGAGGGAGGGAGGAAAGAGGGAGGGAGGAAGGAAGGAGGGAGGGTGGGAGGGAAGAAAGAAGAAGGGAGGGAAGAAGAAAGGGAGGGAGGGAGGAAAGAGGGAGGGAGAAAGGAAGGAGGGAGGGGGAGAGGAGGGAGGAAAGGAGAAGGGAGGAAGAGAGGGAGGGAAGGAGGGGGAGGAAGAGAGGGAAGGGAGGAGAAGAGGGAGGAGGAAGGGAGGAGGGAGGGAGGGAGGAAGAAAGAAGGAGGGAGGGAAGGAAGGAAGGAGGGAGGGAGGAAGGAGGGAGGGAAGGAGGAAGGAGGGAGGGAAGAAGGGAGGGAGGGAGGGAGGAAAAGAGGAAGGAAGGAGGAGGGAGAAAGGGAGGAAAGAGGGAGGGAAGGGGGAGGGAGGAAGAGGGAAGGGAGGGGGGAATGAGGGAGGAGGAAGGAAGGGAGGGCGGCAGGGGGAAGAGAGCACTCCAAGAAGAGGGGGCTGTGGGCATCTCTGTGGCTTGGGAACTCGGAGCGCCTGCAGAGTGAAGGCGGCCCCAGCACCGCCTGGCCTGCAGAGTGAAGGCGGCCCCAGCACCGCCTGGCCTGCAGAGTGAAGGCGGCCCCAGCACCGCCTGGCCTGCAGAGTGAAGGCGGCGGTGAGGATGGAGCCGGCCGCGCTAGCTCAGGGCAGAGCTCTGACTACTGTGCCCATCCTGAAGAGCCACAGCCTGTGTCCCTGTTCAGGGCCGGGGTCTGTGTTGAGATAAGGCATCAGGAAGATGACCTGGTTCCCTGCACATGTGCAAGACTAGACCTGGCCACGCAGCTCTCAGAGGTTTGAAGGACCGAGAGCTGGGAGCCCCCGCCCTCTCAGGCCCTCGTAGGCAGCCTGGACATGCAGCCAGCCCACTGTGAGCCGCCCCGGGCAGTGCCCGCGGAGCGGACGGGGCCTGAGCATGCTGGGCACAGGGGGCGCCCAGCTCCACGGGGCCGCGGGTGGCAAAGGGCTTGGTGGGACCACATTGCCCCCGCCTCCCCAGTGCTGAGTCACCGTCCACAGATGGGCTGGGAGCACTTTCTTTCAGGAGGAAAAGGCGGGGGTGGGGGCAAAATAAGAGAAACAGAGTAACTGCAGCGGATCCTTCTCTCAGGTGAGATCTGCCCACAAACTGTGAATAAGACACCACCATCCGCTGTCCACCACCCCCCTCCTCCCCAGCGAAACGCCGTCCCAGAGCCAAGTTCAGGGAGGGAAGTCAGGGCGCCACTGTCAGGAGGACCGTCTTCCAAAACCACTGTGCACAGTGAAGCCAGGCCGGTGAGGGCTGCTGTTGCGGAGCTATGACCCACGGCCCAGGCGGCCACAATGAATGCAAAGCGCTGCGCACACACGCAAGTCCTGGTCTGATGAGGGACGGCTAAAATTAACACCCAATTAATTTCCGAATTGACAAACAAATGAAACCCATAAATCTACTTTCTCATTAATTTTCCTGTGGTATAATTTAAAGCAGTAATATGAGGGCAAAAACTGAGCATTATCCATCATAAATATCAAAAAGATAGCACCGTAACCCCATAAATTATGCATATTACCTGTTGTTAAAAATGATTTATGTATTATCAACCTTATCGTGCACTGTAGAGGTCTAGATCTCGCTTTGAAAATCTGGAATTTCATTTAGCATTAAGGAAGAAAAGTTCAGGTGCAATGCAATTGTCAAAGCATGTTTGAAAAAACAGTGGTCACCTTTGTAGCCATGCAGGAGGTCAGCGCAGAACTGGAAGGGCCCAGCAGGCGGCGGGTGGGGCACAGGGGTGGAGAAGTGAATCGGCAGCCTCCCCCCCCCCCCCCAGCTGCCCCCTCTCCTGCCTCAGGAGAGCGCAGGGCAGGCTGGGCCTGGAAGAACCCGGAGCCGGAGGCCTGGGGGTGAGACGCTGGAGGAGCGCCATCTCCCCTGTGCAGGATGGGGCCTGGCTCCGCCTTCCCAGGGCACAGGGGGAAGGAGCGAGTGTCTCTCAGGTAAACTACTCGCCGTTCATCGATTACACGAAGAGACAGCAGATGAAAATGGTTCCTTCTCCACCTCCAATTGCCTAGTAAGACTTTTTTTGAAACTTGCTTAATCTAAAACTTTACTTTCAGGTACACCTTGCACATAAAATAATTTAATACACAGTTGCTGAATCTCTAACTAAATGACTAAAGAAGAGAAAAATCCAAACCTAACCTCTGAACCACAGCTGAGCAGCCACCGCCTTTTAAATTCTGACCACCGCTCCCTGCACGGCTTCAGAAGGACTGCCCTTTGGGCGTCCTGGAGCTAGAAAATATTCAAGCCATTAAGTCATTTTAAATCTTAACAGAAGCAGGATTATCCCAGTCGTTGAAAATGTAAAGATAATCAACCACCAAAAACCTCATCCAAACCACGGTGAACATTCCCATACAGAGGACCATTCGCATGGGCTGAACATGGCCGAGGAGCGTGTGCATTTCCCTGTAACTAACGCGAACCGTGAGGAGGACAGGGCGGTGGGAGGTCCCTCACAGGGGAGCTCCTCTCCCCAGGCTTTCCGTGTGCGGACAGGAGCCCGGGCCCAGGGCTGGGACTCAGCTCCCCAGGCCGTGGCACTGCCCCGGCCACAGGCCTTGCCCCCTCAGCCCCTCATTCACACCATCCTGGGCATGTAATCTCCCCAGCATCAGTGAGCCAGATAATGGCACCCGCCGCCCTCGTGAGGGTTACAGAGGTCTGTTATAGTTTTAGAATTTCCGCTACTGTTGGCCTTGTTTTCCTTCTCTCCCAGAAGACAGGGTTAAGTCTGTAATCACAGCACCTATGGGCCAACGATGAAAGCTATGAGGAAACGCGGTAGGAACGAGAAGCACAAAAAAGAATGCATACCACCCGGCATATTAACCCAGAGCGCTCCAGAAATACACAGACACCAGCCGGCCCTCTGCTTTGCCCAGGACGCCTCAGCGCTCAGGGGCAGGCCAGGTGCTTGGGTGCTAGGCTAAATGCACTTTGACAGAACAAAACAAAGTCTGCTGAACTTGAACTATCTGAACATTCAAACTGCTCAACTCTCACGAATGGCCTGGTGGAATGAAGTGGCCAGTTCAAAACACATATTCTTTCATTTCCACATTTTACATGATCCATACACACAAGGCCAGGTTCCCATCACTGGTGAGTGCCTGGCATGCTCCAAGACACGCCTGGTGGCTTGCCTGTCCATCGCCAACCCCTTCCCATGCCAGCAGCCAGAGCAAGCTCATTGTTCCCAGTACCGTGGCGCTCAGCGCTCGCAGGCTGCCACAGGCATGAGAAGAACTATTTACTCGTATCCTTCAAAAACTCCAACGTGCACACAGGTATCCACCCCAAGCTGCTCTTACAGGTAGATTAGCAGGTTTTTTTCTGAAATAAAAGGTCACACTTTGTTGAAGGTCACGACCCTCAACCTCCACCTCACCCCAGTCTGCTGATCCTTGTAATTTACAGCAAATGCTAGCACGTGTTGCCCAGTACGGAAGCACAATGCAAATCAGAAACAGCAACAAACAACATTTACACAACAGAAAGCACAGCTGATGGGAGCTGCGCCCCTGCTGCTTGCAGAACGTGGCAGAGGACAGGCTAGTGCCATGGTCGGCAAACTGCGGCTCGCAAGCCACATGAGGCTCTTTGGCCCCTGGAGAGCGGCTCTTTCACAAAATACCACAGCCTGGGAGAGTCTATTTTGAAGAAGTGGCATTAGAAGTTTAAGTTTAAAACATATGGCTCTCAAAAGAAATTGCAATTGTTGTACTGTTGATATTTGGCTCTGTTGACTAATGAGTTTGCCAACCACTGGGCTAGTGTTCTCTCACCTCCTGGGGCACCCCGTGCCCGGGCACAGCACAGGTGCTGCATGAGGAGACACGACTTCTGCTTCACTTAGCTAGGAAGAATGCAATGCTCAAACTCTCTGAAAAACCACACAAAGCAAAGTAACAGGTAAGAATCAAAACAGTAGCTTTTAAAACAATGAAGTGTATGAATTATTGATTTCCTCGCAGTTAAGATGCCTCTGTTAATGACACAGAATTTATTCAGAACACATCAAACTAAAAGTGACTCTTCCCCTTTCAAACTTGACAAAGTACTCGCATCACATAGGGTCACATGCAGCCACAAACACACCACACACACAACACCAACCCGAGGACTGTACCTGTCAGAGGGGCTGGCTGCCTGCTCATAGCACTACCCTTTTCTCCTAGCTCTGCTAAGTGCCGCTGGCTCCGCAGGCGTTTTCTAGCATCTGATGTGCACTCACCGAGCTGGTGGCCTTTCAGGAGAGCTCTCTCCCTTCTGAAAAAAGCAAACAACTGCATAGATATCATTACACTAAGGAAATCTCTTAGAAAAACCAAACAGCTTGCTAATCTCTCAGCCCCTTCATCCAAGCAAAAGATAAGAAAAGCAAACCTACGTCTGTTTCAACCACATTCCAGGGACAAGTTCCCCTTTTTCTTTCTTTATCAGAATTCTAGCATAAGTTTTTTATTTTTTCTTCCGTGTGTGTCTTTAAAACAGACCTTGCAGGATAAACTGCTGCTCACACCCGCAAACAAAGCAGTGTTTGTGTAATGAGGACCGCTGCCATGGGTACAGTAAACAGGGGCCCAGCACTGATGTTTATGAACAAACACATCATCTTACAAGAGTGATTTAACATTAACCAGGTGGAATAATCAACAGATTTCGTAGGTGACACCAGGCAGGACTAATGTAAACAGCACTGGGAGGAGAAGGGGCCCCTCTCTGGGAACCAAGGTCGAGGTAAACGCATTACAGGGTAAACAGCTGCAAAGAAAGCAAGATAAACAAACAGCCATTCTTCTGACATTTAGAGCAGAAAGGTTGTGTGTTACACAGATCAGCTGCTGGCCACCATGAGATCAGGCCAGTTGGAGACCAGGCCTGCTTGTTTGCACAATGCCATGTTTGCTTATAAACAACAATTTGCTGTTACCAACCTCCCATTACTCATCATCATATAAGCCAGAGCAAATCCAGGGAGATCCGGTTAACTCTTTACTGGGACATTACTTAGAAATAAAAAGCTTGGCCCCTATAAGAAACAAGAGGTCACCCCAAATGAGCTCAGCCTACACCTGGCTGGTAGATAATAAAACTATAAAGGCTGGATTTGGTCACAGCTTTAAAAGACTGTAATGTTTTCATGCTTGAGTAACTGCATTCATTTCCCAGGCTCGTCTTTTATCAATGAAATATATGGGTCACCCAGGACTCAAACCTTGAATGCTTTATCTAGAAGAAAAGCAATTCTCCTTTCTCCCCAACATGCCTCTAAGTGCCCTGGGTCCACACAGACACAGATTTATAGCTTTCTCAACCACCTGCAAAAATTAAACTGTATCAGGTTCTAATTTTTCCCTTAAAAAGATTATATATAATATTAATCAGCTGATGTTCCTTATGTCAGCCTAACGAAGAAATCTGGTTTCAAAGCCAAGAGTGAAGAATGAGTTCAGTGGATCCACTAATGAAAGTGTTATAAAAAACGGTTTGTTTTCAAAACGTTTGCTTGCTGTGTACAACATGTAAAACTGCTACTGTATGAGAAAGTTATGCCTTAGCAGAGACACTATATTTAGGTATATAATTTGCAATTAAAGTATTAATTTGAATTTTTTATAGATACTGTAACATTATTAGCTACTTAATTTGGTAAATGTGAATATTATTCCTCCATTACTTAGAATTTAATAAGCAAAACATATTTGGCAAACAGTTTGGTAACTGATATTTGGGCATCTACGTTTTACACTTACACCAGCTGATGGCTTTGGAGGGGTTCTGCAGAGGGAGGGCGGGCAGCGGGGAAGGCGCTGTGGCCACAGGAGCAGGAAGTGAGGTGGATGGAGGAGGGCACACCTCCTGAGGGCCCTGCAATGACATCCGCCAGGACCAGGCTGCTGGGCTTCCATCTCTGTCTACAGACAACACCCCCTGGTCCCAGACTCACGCTACCCCTCCCCCACCCAGCTCCACTGAAACCCCTAACCTTCCCTGGCTGTTCCTGCTCCAAGATCTAATCTTTGTTTTGTAAACCTAAAGTCACGAAGGAAGGAGAGTGCTTTTTCTTTGTTTTTGTTTGGTTTCCTGTGGCTGGTTCCTGAGTGGCTCTCCCCCTCTCCCAAGCCAGCAGGCCCAGGAGGGCTGCTGCAGGCAAGGGGCCCCGAGGGCTCTGGAGGGTGGACTGTCGGCTCCGCGTGGACACGGAGGGACACGGAGACCTCGCCCTCTGCAGCCCTAGAAAGGCCTGGGGCTCGGGCTGCCGCCCTCCAGAGCCCAGACCCCGCCTCCTGGCTCCCTGTGCTCCTGTGCTGAGGCTGGAGCTGGAGCCCCTGCAGAGGCCCTTCCTCAGGCTCCAGCACAGAAGATCAGGTTCCTGCTCACTCCCCACGCACAGCCAGAGGACGAGGGGACAGAGAGGAGGGAAGGGCCTGACCCAATGCTGGCGCGAACACAAGAGACAGTGAGTGAGCCAGAGCAGGGAGCGGGCCTGCACCCCGATTCCTCACTCTGCACTGCTGTAAGCCAGGCCCCGAGCACCCCGATTCCTCACCCTGCACTGCTGTAAGTCAGGCCCCGAGCACCCCGTATTCCTCACCCTGCACTGCTATAAGCCGGGCCCCGAGCACCCCGCTACTTCCTAAAGCCTGAGAACTCCGCTACCAGGAAAAGACCGCAAACAGAGCTTACAAACCTGAAGGAAAGCCACAGCCTGGGACCGCTCCCCTAACCACGCCAGCCCCTGGGCCCGGAGCTTTCAGGGAGCTCACCGAAGGGGGTGCCTGTGCACCCCTCCCCACGGCAGGCAGGATGCACGCAGACCACGCCGCCCGCGGTGGGCACCTGTAGTTCTAGTGTTACCTCATGGGCCCAGTTCACTTACTTTGTTCCCCACAGACCCCAAATGTTTTAACATTTTTTACTAAATACATAAAATAAAGTAAATGGAAGAGAAGTCTTTTCTATCCTGTTTGATAACTGATTTTAAAAACTGAAAGTCCCAAAGAGACTAGGTCTTCCCATTGCTCTTCTCTGGGGTCAGCCTGCAGCCCGGCCTCCGGGGCGGCCATGCTCAGCGTCCGAGGGGCACCAAGCCCAATCCCAAGCCTCAAGCATTCCAGTTCCACCTTCCACCTCAGCCAGCCCTACTTCTAAAGTTTATTTGCTTTTGACAAACATGCATCTGTTTCAGAAGAAACTTTCTATCACTTGGTCACAGAGAAGCCAGTATGCATCCCTTTACAGGAAAGAAAACTTTTTAATAAATGTAACGCCACTGACCAATGCATGTAAACTCTGGCTGCTTCTGGCAGAGCCATGTTCTTTCTTTGTTCAATAATGAGCTTACAACTGGGAGAGAGAGATTAAAGACACACGAGTACCAAATGGAGACTCTCCTCTGCTTTATCAAAAGGGCTAAAACAGACTGAAAATGGAGGTGCTTCAACATCAAGTCACAATAAGGAGAACTGGTGAGTGACTGATGAAGCATCTGAAAGCCTCTCCCAGCCGCCAGGGAGTGCACAGGCTCAGAGTGCAGGGACCCCAGAGGCCCATGCTGGCTCTCCTGACTGCTGAACCCGCTGCCCCCAGCAAGGCCCACAGCACTGGTGAAGAGCCTACTGTGTGCAAGGATGCTGCCAGAGAAACCAATCACCAACGGCCTAAACCCTACTCCTGCCCGGACGGAGCGGGCTGGGGAGTCATGGCGCCACCTCCCAGACCAAGCAAACCCGCTGCCTTCAGCACCAGCTCCTCCTGCCCCTGACGCCCCCGCTTCTAAACACGTTCAGAGTTATTCAGGATCAAGTCACTGTTAGACGGCAAAAACTAGGTGCATATCATTCAAATGTTTTATTGGTCAAAAAGATAGATGCTTTATTAGTCCAGCCATTTTTGTAATGGAGTGCTACTGATGACCCAGCATTAGCCTCACTCCTGCTATTAATCATACTTCTAAGAGCCCACTTTGCCTTAAAATCTTAAGCAATTGCTATAATTTAAAGGCATGGTGTCTACATAATGGGAAATGCCTCGAAGATTGTATCATTTCACAAAATACAGTACTTTTTTAATGGGAAAATGAACATGATGCAAAGATATTACAAAATGGTAATATACATATACTGTACACACACATATACATATGCATATGCATATAAGATGCAAGCTACCCACATCTGTACACAGTGATCACTCCCTTTGAGAAGCTATCAATACGAAGGTTTATAGTTTTACCTCGACTAAAGTCCATATAACAGCACCAAACAAATAAAATACACCTTGAAAGGGAAAACCTAATGAAAAGACAAAAGATGTCAGACCATGTCTCTGCTTGAAGAAAATCGCATTGTCTATCTGAGCCGTGTCTGCCTGGCAGAGGGAACTAAAGTGGCAGTTCAGTAAGTGACTGGAGAAAATTGACCAGTGTCTGCAACTACTTCCAGTTCGACTTCAATAATCCTATCTAACAGAGAGGGGATATGCAAATTGACCATCACACCATGATAAGATGGCTGTGCCCACAGCAGAGGCCGAGTTCCCATAACGAGCCCTAACAAGCAATCAGCAGGGACCTGAGATTGCATGGCACTGGGCTGGGCAAGGGACCTTAGGACGTGCCCCGCCCCCCCGGGCGGTAGGGCTTGGCAAGGGACCTCAGGCCACACCCCTCTCCCCAATGCCAAGCCAGAGCACCTTAGGCCATGCCCCCCGCCCAAGCACCAGGCCAGGGGACCCCAGGCCATGCCTTCCTGCCTGGCAGGGCTTGGCATGGGACCTCATGCCATGCATCCTGCCCTGGCACTGGGCTGGGGGACCTGAGGCTGCACCCCTGCCTGGCGGGGCTTGACAGGCGACCTCAGGCCGTGGCCCCTCTAGCCCAGGCCAGGTGACCTGAGGCTGTGCCCTCCACCCAGGGAGGCCTGATGGGGTAGGGCTGGCCGGGTCTGGATCTAGCCCAATAGTGGGGCTGGCCGGGGCTGGGTCTTGCGGGATTTCGAGGTACATGTGAGTGGGCGGAGACTTGACTCTGGTTCCCATGGTGCAACCCAGACTCTGACAGAATGAATATTTTCATATACATTTTATTAATTTTTTTTTCATCTCTGACACTTCTATTATAGAGAAAGGGCAAATAGCAATATTAAAATATTTCCTCTAATTCTTTTAATGTGCATGAATTTCATGCACCGGGCCACTAGTACTGTACAAGGACGCCTTCAACTTGTAAATCCTCATCTCATTACATCACCTCATGACCACTGAGCACATCTGAGGACTATAAAGAAAGATTTCTTTCAAAATACAGACTTAAAGTCTTTTTAAAGATGCCCCTTCAATTCTTACTACCAGACAATTAAAACACAATATATCCGTATCCTCCAATCTTGCATGCACACAAACATGGAGATGTCAGAGCAGGCTCCAGTCAGGCACAAAGATGATGGACAGTCCTGCTAGGAACAGCCAAGAAGGATGAAAGTCAAGAATCCAGACACCATCTCATTGTCAGCAGGGAGGCCGGTAACAGCCAGAGGCGGTGAGGTGCAGGTGGACCGAGCATCTAACCAGCCATCCCAGCTCTGACTGAGTGCCTGCTCCCACAGACGGGCTTCCCTGCATGCTGTCATCTGGTCCCACTAGACCTAGGACCCTTCCCCTGCCAGCTCTGACATTAAGTATTCCAACTGTTTTACTTCTCTCTCAAGTGCTGAGCCAGGGAGAGTGTTTAGAAAGAGACTGCCACAGCATGCCAGCAAGAAGGTGGAGCTGGCAGTGCCCAGGACTCTGCAGTGGGCACCCACCGCACGGGCAGTGACGAAATCCTCCCCAGACAGCTGCACAGGACGGCAGGTTCTCAGCAGGGTCACGCATCAGCTAAACACCAGAGAAAGCCTGCAAAGGGTGTTTGTACTCCTTGGCATTTCCATGGTCAAAGGGAGGTGGGTACCAGGGCAAAGGTGGCACCTGGTGCCAGGAGGAGACACAACGGAGGCTACCGGGCCCCTGAGCAGCACCCAGGGAGGGAGGAGTCAGGGCATTTATCCAGAGCAGACGGTGAGGGCGAGGGCTGTCTCACAGCAGGCCCTTCCAAGCAGAACCGCGCAGGCCTCCCACAGACGAGGCAGCTCCGCGGTGAGCACTGCAGCTGTGCCGGCCTCTGGTACACAGAGTGTGCTTATGGACAGCGGTCTGGCGGCTTCCGGAAAGGTAGAAACGCACCTCCTTAACGAGGAGCCAGGCGCGGGCAAGCCCTGCAGTCCGGGAAGGCAGGCGGGGAAGGGAGCAGCCACGACACCTGACACCTGGACTGGGCCCTCACTCTGCCAAGTGATGTGTTTTCAACAAGCCACCCACCACTCTGTCCACTCCTCCTCCACAACTGCACTGCTCTGCATCCGGGGCCGCTCAGCCTCCTCAGCAGTTTTTGTTTTGTCATGGCTATCTTCCCGGACTGTATGAAGTCAGGGCAGCAGTGAAGAACAAACAGTGACACAGACCCATCCACCCGGAGACGCTGTCTAGTGGGGAAGACACTGACATCAGTCAGTTACCATATAGATAAGGAGTTAAGACTGTGATGAGCACACCCAAAGCCAATCTATGCCAAGTGCCTGGATGGAGCAGGTGCTCAATAAATCTCAGCGACTGCTGGCAGCCATAGACCAGACTTTGGGAAGCTACTGAGAATGCCCAAGCACAGAATCCCCTTCTCCCCGTCAGAAACGCGGACAGTGCTCTCAGTTACTCTCGGTTACATTGCTTTTAGAAATGCCCCCCGCTTTCTCCAGCTGCAGGAGGGACACTACGGCAGCAAGGCCAGCCTATCCCTGAGGACGGCTCCGGGCGATTGAGGGGAACGAGCTCCTGTTCACCCCCTCCGCAGGCTGAGGCCCTGCACCCCGCCGCCTCGCACAGCTCTGACTGCCCTTTCTCAGCTTGATTCCTGAAGGAAGTCTGGAGTGGCTTTTCAGCGCATTTCTCCTTTACATGTGTGGCGTCAAGAAAGTACATGCTAATAATGCAGATAGGACTAGCAACCTGGCCTCATACTGTGGACACAGTGGTTAATTATTAGTGCCCTTAACAGGGAATACTGGGCTGAAGAGGAACCTGAGGGCCTCGGCCAGTCCCCACGCCCAGGGTGGAGGGGCTCCATGCACCACAGCCAAGGCCTGGCCACGAGCGGGCCCCTCCAGGCCCACCAGCGCTTCTCTGTGCTCACTTCCCAGGAATGTGTGCACTTTAAACACAAGACTTAACGTGGCATCACAGCTCTCCAGGTAACACAAGGCCTTGGTTCTTCCTTCCAGCAGTGGGCACTGTGACGGGGGAAGTGTGGCCTCACTGGCCCCCACAGTCCCCGACCGAAAGACAAGAGAGAGCAGCAGCTAACCTGGAGCAGGCAGAGAAGGCGGGGCAGGCAGGTTCTGGGAAACATGGTTTGTGTGAAGACGCTGCTCTTAACGTGTACTAGCTGAGCGATACAGCCGCCAGCTCCCACCCGGAGCACCCACTCGGACTTCTACACATGCAAGTATGGCGGGGGAACAGGACCGTCCCTCACAGCCTGGCTGGCAGCCTGGTGGGTGGTGGCCATTTGTCGCTGCCTGAAGGAAGGCACACATCAAGGATCACTCCCTTGGATCTGCCTGTGGAGAATGCGAGGTCGATGGACGCCCAGGCGCCTGTGGCAATGTCTGGGACATTGCTGGTTGTCACAGCTGGGAAGGGGTGTTGGTGGGAAGCAGGGTGCACTAACATCCTACAATACTGGCCACACAATAGAAACCATGCAGTGCCTTGTGCCTGCGCCATGCTGAGGGCCCTTCTATGGAAACCTGTGCTGTTTTCATCATGAGAGCAAGCAGGGAGTCCTAGCTCTCGTTCAGGGATAAATGTACTAGTATGTGCCTGCGAGGGTCAATAACCTATGACCTTTGCTCGCATTTCTACTTCACAAGGACTCCTGAACTGAGCCCCGCGATGGGCCGGGGGAGGCAGGACTCAGTGGACAGGGAAGGCAGGGCTGGCTTCCCGGAGGCTGGCCCGGCTGAGGGAGGGCATGCTGGCGGCAGGGCGAGGACAAGACAGGCCTGAGCTCCCCGAGCAGGCACAGAAGGCCTGGAAAAGAAGTGGATGGCAGAGCCGGGACAGGGACTGAGAGCTCAGCCTGGCACCGACAGCTGCGGACGAAAGGAGCGATGAAGAGAGGGGCCCCCCGCCCCCCACTCCTGCTCCCTCAGGTCCCTCACCTGCGCTCAGGTAGGCATGCCAATGCCAGTGTGAAGAGTCTTCCCGCCATTGGCTCTGTCCCTCCCCTGCTGCTGAGAGGCCTCCCTCCCCCGTCCTGCCCCTCCTCCGAGGGCCCTGGCCCTGCCCACCTCTGCGGAGCCTGCTGCCCTGTGCAAGGTGCCTGCACCCGCCAAACCCCCGGCCGCTCCTCCGTCTCTCTTGCCTTGCCTCCAGGTTTTCTGCTCGCAGGGTGCTGTCTACGCCGCTGGCGCCGCCACTCCCTTCTGAGGAGCTTCACTTGAACTTGTCTGAATGTTCCCTTCTGCCCGGAGCTCCACCCTCAGAGCTCCACAGCTTTTCTGGACACAGCCCAAGCGGGTCCACTGCTGACTCTGGGGCCCGGGATGTCTGCCCCCCTTCCCAGGGCAGAGCTGGCTGCTGCAGTGCCCAGGACAGCGCATGGGCACGTGACCCCCGGTGGGCAGCCCCTGACCCTGCCCTGGAGCACCCCCAAACCCCTCGGTCCTCCCACACTTCCCCTCACGCCCGCCTGTGCCCAGTGACCCCAGAATCACGTAGGGTTCAACTAAACTCTCTTTCCAGAACGGAGGCCTCTGCTACCTTCTGCACATTTCTTCTTTGCCATCCTAACACCTGAGGCCACCTACTTCCCTCTGCCCACCTCCAAGCCCGGGCTCTCACGGAGGGGTCACGTCCTCTGCCTGCCAGAAGCCCCGACAGGCTTTCTGCGCTCCCTGCCCCGTGGCCGGTTCTCGTGCCCTCTGCCTCCTGCCCAATCCTATCTGCTGCTCTGAGCTGGCTTCTGAGCGTGCGGCCACCTCCCAGTCTGGCTCTGGCTTCCGTGGCCCGAGCCTCTCGTGTGGAACCCAAACTCCCAGGCCTGCCGGAGGCTGTGCTGGCCACGGAAGCTGCCTCCCACGGAGTGCGGCCAGCCTGCCTGCAGAGTGAAACTCAACATACGTGCACTTGTAATGCAGATTAGTGCAAATTTAAAGTTGATATTCAGAGCAGTTTCTGAAAACCTAGTATGTATTAAACAACTTATATATGTGAATCTACTAATTTTATGAAATTTAAATAAAGATCAAGTATTTTTTATGAAATTTTAATATCCAAATAAAGGTGATTTTTCAGAATTAGTATGAAAGAAAAGAATGTAAAGTGTGTCTTTCATAAATTATATTGATTACATGTTGAAATGATGATATTTTGGATAAATTGGATTAAATAAAATATTATAATTTATATCAGGTTCTTTTCACTTTTTCAATGTGGCTAATAGAGAAGCTTAAGTTCCTCATGTGGATCTCATTTTGTTTCTGAGCTGGGCCAGGCCCACAGCCCTCCGCTCGCCCCACCCCTCCTCTCCTGGACAGCCTCACTGGAAGCTGAGCTCCGGGCCTCTGCACGCCTTCCCGCCGCCCTGGGCCTGGGCCTCGGACCTTTAAGGAGCCTGTTTCTCCTGAACCCCAAACCTCAGCTCCGGCTAAAGAGCTTGAACAGACAAGCCAGCCTCTGCGTCTGGGACGACACACTCCCCAGGGTGCCTGCAAGGTTTACACTCAACTCCACAGCATCCTTCCCCTTATCCCAATTTCCTGAACGCTGCACTGAAAGCCAGGCATCAGGTCTCATACCCAAAAGGACACCAGGCAGTTGATAACTATTTCGCTGTCACACAGATGCATGAGGGAGGGAGTGAGCGGGAAGGCAATCATGCAGCGAGGACCAGGTCTAGGAGCTGACTGGCTGGAATAGTTTAGGCAGCATCAGTAAGGCTCCTCAATTTCCAGCCCCGTCCCAGTGGTCAGGAGAATACGATGTTTTGGTGAAAACAGCCAAGTGAAGGAAAGAGGTATTTCTCAGGAGAGAAGCTGAAGTGAAAGCAAGAGCTAGCAGGGAGTCCAAAGTTCAAAGGGTGTGCGTAAGACTGGAAGGTCCTCAGAACAAACCATAGTCAATCCTTGTATTTGTGAAGCAGGAAGAGGGCCATTCGCTGAGCACTGAAGCCCAGTCCCTGAGTCCTCTCAGGGTGCAGAGGAACCCTCATTTCCTTAGAACGCACTGCAGACCAGGGAGTGGCAGCGCACATACACACATACACAAGCTGGTGGACAAACATTTGAACATCAGCACCATCCAATCCTGCTGCACTGTAGCCAAGGGTAGCGCCAGCCCTAGGCAGAGGCATGGAAGCTAGGAGGGAGTTTCAGAAAGGGTGGGTGGTGGTCTCCAGTGGCTTAGGGAACTACGATAATTCGATGGAGAGGCCAGAGGGAATTCCCCCGCAGCAAGCACCTCCATCCTTCTGCCCTTGCCTCCTTTTCCTCTGAGAGCAGGAGCGTGTTCACCTTCGACCTTCCCTCTTATCAGGTGTACCGGTTAATAATGCGGAATTTTTTCAATTGATGGGAGTTACACATATGTTGATATATATGCAATTTGATTGGTATGCTATTTTATTGTATTGACAGCAAGCTTCAAAATTTCATGTCAAATTTTTTGAAGGTGTTATCATATATATTTTTACACTTAAAATTGCTGAATTTCATGCAAAAAAAAGGCATTTGCGGGAAGTTTTATTTCATTACTTTATTTTGAAGAAGAAGTTATCATATACTTTGCGAAGCTTATGTGAACATGCTCCATCTCAAGATACTTATTAATGCTGGTCTAAGTGTTTTAAAAGTGATGATTTTGATGTGAAAGATAAAGAATGTCCAGGTCAACTGAAAAAGTTGGAAGAACAACAATTACAAGCATTATTGGATGAAGATGCATATCAAATTCAAAAACAACTTGCAAAAAAGATTAAACATTGCTCATTTCCAATCGTTTACAAGCAATGGGAAAGATTTTTAAAGGAAGGAAAATGAGTGTTACATCAACTGAACGAAAGACAAATGGAAAACCAAAAAGTCAACATGAAAATGTTGCTTCAATGGCATGAAAGTCTTTTTTGCATCTAATTGTGACTGGCGATGAAAAGTGGATTTATTTTGAGAATCCCAAATGCACAGAATTATGGGTTGATCCAGGTCAACCTTCAACATTGACTGCAACGCCAAATCGCTTTGGAAAGAAGACAATGCTCTGCATTTGGTGGGACCAGGAAGGTGTGGTGTACTCTGTAGGAGCTTCTAAAACCAGGTGAAACCATTAATACTGATCACTATTGACAACAAATAGTCAATTTGAACCAGGCTTTGTTTGTGAAACGACCAGAATGTGCCAGAAGACATGGCAAAGTAATTTTGCTTCATGATGACGTATCATCACGTACTCTAAAACCAGTTAAGAACACGTTAAAGATCTTGCCTGGGAAGTATTAATCCACCCGCTGTATTTACCAGACCTTGATCCTTCAGATGACCACTTGCTCTGATCGATGGCACACGCACTTTCTGAGCAGCACTTCAAAATGTACGAAGAAGTGGAACATTGGGTCTCTGGCTTGCCTCAAAACAAGGAAAGTTCTATTGGGACGGTGTCCACCAATTACCTGAAAGATGGGGAAATGTGTAGCTAGCGATGAACGTTACTTTGAATGAAGAACTTTGATGTTTCTCTTGAAATTATCGTGTTTTTTGTTTTCTTTGATGACAAAATCTGCATTAGTAACCAGTACACATGCTCCATTAGTTAACCAGCACCACCCACTCCTCTGGCTCTCTCACTGCAGCCCACAGACACAGCCTCGCTCTCTGACCCTCGTCACTTCCAGGTTGCTCTTCTGGCTCCTCCAATGCTTCAGCCCCGTTACCTGGTCAGGTACACGTTGCAAAGGGGGGCCGTCTCCATGTTTTATCTCCTACTTGCAACTGTCTGCACTGGGGATTCTAATTCTCCCGGCTAGGATAGCAGCTCCTAAATGCCGAAGCCAATCACAACCAGGCGCTTCCCCTAGATGCAGGCTGGAAGCCAGGCAGGCTTTACAGCGGGGGGCAGGTGCAGGGGGGCACCGAGAAACCCAGCAGGCCAGGGGCTCAGTCACCCCAGACACTGGAGGCCGCTCTTTGAAAATTCTCCCATAACTCCCTGGACAGTGCCCCTGCTCACAGCCTGACTCTATAACCCTTCTCCTCTTTTGTCTTTTTTGAAAGGTGGTGCTAATTCTACCTGCCCACTAAATGCTGGTATTTCTTAAGATCCCATGTGCCCTCTGTGTATGCTTTAACCTCACCTGTTCGGAATTAGACTGGATCCTCAACAATTACTTCTCTCTTTATTGTTTACTAGAAAAATTCAAGTATGAGGGGGAGTCCCTCAGCCTGGCCTGCACCCTCTCGTAGTCTGGGAGCCCTTGGGGGATGTCCGACTGCTGGCTTAGGTCCACTCCCTGCAGCAGTCAGACATCTTTAGCACTTCTACAGGGCGGGAGAAGCTCCAGCCACTGCAACTGCAGTTGCCAGCAGTAAGCATGGCTCAGGGCTTCTGGCTGAGCGGCGCTCCCTGACCACCAGGGGGCAGCTCCTGCGTTGCAAGTCTTTACCCTGGTGGTCAGTGTGCATCTTAGCTACCAGGCATTCCACAGTTCGTTTGATTTGCATATTAGCCTTTTATTATATAGGATTCCCACCAAAGTCTTGGAGATATCCTAAAATTCAAGATGTCAAAAACTGTACACACTTTCCTTAAGTTTGGTATCTTCTGCCAGCTGTGTGGATATGATCAGAAAAAGGTCATTGCCATCTCCTTTGACACTAAGCTGATCACCAAGCCTTGGTAATTCAAAAGCCTATTTATCTGTCCTTTTTATCCCCTTTCTCTCCATTGTCCCCATGGCCACCGGCCTCAGCCCCTTTCTCCTGCACTTAAGGGACTTCTGGGAGCATCATAAACATCATTCGCAACAGAAGTCAAGGTGACCAATCACGCCCTTGCTCGCAAACCTCTAGAGCTCCTCTGTTTCCCAAGGGCCATCTAAGTTTCTGGGAAGAACAGGCCCCGGGGTAACTCGCCGGCTTCTCTTCTGCTGCCCCTTCCTTAGTCCGAACTGCTTCTCAAGCAGACTTTGCTCTTTCATATTTTCACGTTTGCTGTTTTATTCCCCTTTGCTACTACTGTGAGCAGTAAACTCCTATAAATGCCTTGAAACCTTGCTCAAATGTTACTGTTAGAGAGATTTCATCCAGGTTGTTACAGAGGTGCTTATTCTCATTCTGGGCAAAGGTCAGGCTCCCTCCCCTAGGACAGTGACTACCCGCCTCCTGTTAGGTCCGAAGTACCCTATCATCGCTGAAGTATTGGCTACTTAGCAGCACTCGGCAAAGGCTGGCTGGCTATGACTGGGGTCATGAGCAATGGAGGGGTGGGGTAGGCAAGGGCAATCAGCACTGCTGCTGGACCAGACCGCTGCTCCACGGCCCGAGGAGGCGCTCCAAGAGGAGACTGCTGAAGCTGGGGAGTTCAGAAAGGGGTGGAGGGGACAGAATTGGGGGAAGGGGGTAGAAGGGTGTGGAGTGGGTGGAGGAGGTAGAGAGGGGTTGAAGGGGGTAGAGGGGGTGGAAGGTAGTGGAGGAGGTAGAGGGGGTGGAGGGAGTGGAGGGGGGCAGAGGGGTGGAGAAAATAGAGGGGGACAGGGGGATGGAGGGGTGGAGGGGATGCTGCCACACCCAGATCGGTGGGGCATCGGGCATAGGCGGGCAGGACAGTCTCTGGGGACCACGGGCCACCGCACAGCTGGCAGAGAAGCTGGTCCTGGGCAGGCGGAGGCTGCAGCTGCAGGGCCTCACCACGCTATTCAGAATGGCATGAACTTAAAAACTTACACTCATTTATTTCTGGAATTTTCCATTTAATCTTTTTGGATCAAGGTTGACCAGATAGCTGAGACTGAGGGACAGGAGCTACTGGGCAGCAACAACGGAGTGAGGTGCAGACGAGCTTCTAAAGCCGTCCGGCGAGCCGGAGAGGCCGCAGGCTTACTAGAGACAGGAAGCCCACCCAGCAGGCACCTGGCACGCGTCCAAGCTGTGGGCGCAGGGCCACCCCTCACCAGGGTCCCCCTGGAGCTGCCGGAATCTGACTTTACATCCAGCTCCTGAGAAAATGGCCGGCGGGCCCCGCAGACTGTTTCACAAGGTGTGGCCGAGTGGCCTGACCTGAGAGACGGGATGTGTCAAGAGCTACAGGTACTCCGCTACAGGGCCACGGTCTGCCAGGACCTGGCCGCCGGTGGGGACGCCTCCTGAGCAAAGGCAGGGCTGGGGGCGGCTCCCCACAGGCCTGTGACTTGTGCCAGCTGCTGGTCCTCACCCCACGCCAGGCCACAGCCACCAGGCAGACGGGCAAGCAGCATGGAGTGAAGTTCAGGCATCTTGTGTCTCAAAACTTGGAGGAAAGCAGGGTGCTGGCTGAGGCAGAGTGAGGCGCCCACTCTGCTCTGCAGGGGAGTGCTCCCGCACCTGTCACAGGAGGGCCAAGCAGCGGAGGCGGTCAGAGTGAGCGCCCCTCGATGCCTCGCCCTGCGAACTGCTGGTTTGAACACAGGAGAACCCGCCCTCTTTCCGAAGCGCGTCCGTCCTGCAGGGCAGCCGGAAGGCAAACGCTCTCCTAGGGCTCTGGCCGCGGGTACAGGCGAGGGGCAGGGGAGGGAGCGAAGTCGCCATGGCTAACGCACAGCTTGCCCCTGTCTGAGATGGACAGACTGAGTGTGTCCGACCGCTGCACGTTCCCAATTCTCTGCCCACTGGCCCCACTAGCCAGCATTTTGGGATTCCCCGGCAGACACTGATAGCAGAACTGGGATCGAGAACAGAAACGGAGTTGTGTGGATGCGGAGGGGTTTCCAGGTGGAGCCAGCAGGGCCCAGGCCAGGGGCTGGGAGCAGGAACAGCCCTGGGTTCAGAGGGCGGGTCCTTCACAGAAGGTTTCCAAACCTAAAGCGCCAGGCGGAGAGGGAGGAAGGCTTTGGACACAGCTTCCCCGCCCTGTGACCTCACTGACAGGTCATGGCTGGCTCGTCCTGCGGCGTGGGCCCTCTGGGAGCGGGTGCCCACGTTACCTCCATGCCCGTCTCCCACAGCCCAGTGCCAGCCGGCGCTCTCCGGGGGCCTGGGCGCCGCCCGCTGCCTCACCAGCTGAACTGGCTTCTTCCAAGTGCAGACGCCTGTTCTCAGCCCGAGGGTCCCAGTGGCAACAGTGCCCTGCCCGCCCTCTGCCCCCCCACTGCCCACCCACCCACTGCCCACCCTGCAGGGGGTGCCTCCCCCTCCTTCCAGGCTTGTCTCCTTCCCCCACGGGCCCTGTCTCTTTCTCATCAGTCACTTGGTCTGTCTCAGAATCCCCTCTCTCCCTCTCAGTTGGTCTCTCTTCCCCTCGTGTCTCTTGGAACCTCTCTGCTTCCCTCCAGCCCTGGGGCCCCTGGCCCTGTCTCCCTCCAGGGGCCACCTTGCCCTCAGTCTGCGGGGCAGGGCCTGGCCACGGGCTGCTCACACTGCGGCCTCGCGGACAGGCGGGCCCGGCCCGGGCCAGCGTCCTTCCTGCCAGGCCGGCACCGTGGCCATAGCAGCCCCCGCCGTGCAGCCCCCGCCGTGCAGCTCCCGCCAGAACAAAGCACCGCCGTCCTGGGAGACGGCCCTGGGAAGGGAGAAGGCGCGCGCTCAGAGCACTGTGCACCCCGACCCCAAAGCCCGGTCGCCAGCCTGCATCAGTCTGAGGTCCGGAGCCGCTTATCTGCCGTCGACGGAGCGCCAGCCAGGCATGTGAGAGGAGGCCCTCGATAACACGCCGGGCCCAGCACTCGATTAAGCAGTTATCCATCTCCCCGCAGCTGTCAGCGCGCCCGATTACCGTGCTGTCAAGATTAAGGAAACGTGTCTTGTTCTCCTACGGGTCTTTCTCAGCCTCATACCATAGATTAAAGATGTTTTTAAGATAAAAAAGTGGTTACCGTCATGCTCAATGGTAGAAAAAATAACTGAAGAGTATAAAGTGACAATTCTCCATCCCCACACCCTGACAGCGTTTCCAGCCTGGAGGGGGGCGAGGGCCAGGCCGCCCCTCCCGAGGCCCGGTCACCTGCATTAAACCAGGAGCCAGTGAGGCACGCAGCCTGCCCCCCTCCTCCCCCCGTCGTGTCTCCCCCCCACCCCCCGCTGGTCCGGAAGGAGACGGAACAAAACCAGGACCTCTGGGTGGGAGGGGATCCAGAGACCTCTACAAAAGCCCGAGGCCAAGTCCACTGGTTCCCAGGGACAGGACGCCCTGGAGAAGGGAGAGGGTTACTCCCCGGGCGGGGGGAGGGCGGGGGACGGACCGTTAGGGGTTCTAGGCCAGAGGGGCGCTTCCTCGCTTCCTGACAAGAGATCTGGACCCTCCGCAGAGAGCGCCCGTTCCCATCCCCGTATGTGCCGGGATTGTGGGGAGAAATACAGACACGCCGAGCTATAAATCACTGGCTTTTTTCGGGGAGTTCCACTCAGGTATGCTCCCAGGGTGCATGAAGCCGCGGCCCATTAAGCAGTCACAGGGAAGGTAAAGGGCACGGGGCTAAATACCACAGGACCCGGGATGGATCTCGCAGCTTTAATGGAATCGGGTTTTAACAACTCTTTTTTCGTTAAATACAGTCCCGTCAGGAAGATGCGTCCCGCTCATAAAGCAGCGCCATGACAATGTACAGTGGCACTAACACAAGGACATAGTTCATCATGACATTTCCAGCAATTCCCCGCTGATTAGGGTCATTATGTTGGAGGCCTGATTTATGTTGTCATTTCCTCTCACCGATCCTGCATCAATGAATCTTAATGAATTGGTAAATAAGGGTGAAGATTACACTCTATGACACGGAGACATTCCTCATTCTCAGCTCCTGAGATTTATGTAGCCAATTAGCGACTAACAGAGAAAATTGGCTGGCAGAAAAATAATATTCTTTATGGTACAAAATGGAAAAAGCTTTCTTGTTGAAGGGCAACGCCACAGCAAAAGTCCATAAAGTCGCTTGATATGTGGAAACAAAAGCTGTGCAGACGTCCGGGGAGGTCCCTGCGCCCGCTGCAGGCCGGGCCGCTTCCCTGATGGACCGGCTTTTAGCGGTTATTGGTGTAATAAGCGCCTGCATTTTATAAGCAGGAAGAGCTGTTGGCCTTCGGGGGCAACAAGTCAAGTATACCCTGTATCAGACCGGGGAGTCCTTTATGGTCACTGCACTAATGGAGACACATGAGTGGGGATGACCCCAGCTTCCCCTCAATTTTAACCATCAGGCCCGTCTCCCAGCTCCGTGCAGACAGGTAGCCGTGAGCGTTTGTACCTAATCAGGGCACTAAAATCTTCCCTCTGACTAATTACAGCTAAGTGTGCTTAAAGTACAGAGCATGTTTCAAATACCAGAACTTTTTAATTTAAAAAATAGCCTATTCATTAACACAGAAATCACTCCGCTTACCAGTATTATTTTACATTCACCTGCTCCTGACCTCATTATAAAACCAGATGAAACGACTGTCATAAACAGAAAAAAAGGTAAAAATTCCCCAGTGAAACATAATTCTGCAAATCTTGGCTTCACCTGGAGACGGAGTGTCACCCTATGCACTGCGTTCACACACGCAAAGCCCCTTCCGAGTCCTCAGTGCTTACGGGCACACTCAGTGTGGGGTTCCCTCAGAGAAAGGAGGTTCCAGAGCTTCTGCCTTTACTGATTCCTGGTAGAATATGCAAATCAGACATGTCTCTTTTCTCTCTGCTACTTTCCAGTCAATGTCACCAACAGAGCTTTGAAACATAAAAATATAAGTATTTAAGAAGCCGACGTGGCATCAGCTTCGGCGGGTTCCCCATGCCATCTTGTGAGGGCGTCCAGCGTCCAGGGATAATGAGCAGGTGGCCTCCGCATGGACAGTGCGCCGCTCCTCTCAGGTCTGCACGCTGGATGCGCAGGCCGCCTGGGACCCCCGGGAGGCCTGCTGCTCCGCTCAGCCCTGAGGCCGCACCCTCCGGCTCCCGGGAGCTGCCTGCTCACAACCGGGCTCCCCCAGCTCTGGCAGCAGGGCACACCCATGGGGTGGGGCAGAAAGGAGAAGGCATAACAACCTGCAGAGGCGGCGGCGAGTGTTCAGAAAGGCCAAGCGCCCAGTGCAGCCTCTTCAATGGATGGCTGTGGCTGTCCTCTGAACCAGGCTCTCAGAGACCTGCCAGCTAAAGCACGGAGCAGCCGGTGCCGAGACCTGCACCGCACACAGAGGCCGTGGCACCGAGCCTGCCCTCGGGTGGCCCTCTGCGTCTAGGACCGTGAATGGCTATTTCTTTACAGTGCTTCCCTCTCCAAAGCAAAGAGGGTACAATCATCTCCTTTACCGACGCGGTGAACAGACAATGGTTTAAAGTGCCAGGTGCAACCGCCATCCAAAAAGTTTAAACACAGATATACTGATCCAACCCTTAGCTGAAAACCAGCCTCTAAACCTGCTAAGCCAAACCTGGGTGTAGAGCCCTAACCGAGGGGGGAGGGGGGAGGAAGGTCGGGCATGAGCTCCGGTGGCAGCGGCCGCCTGCTCGGGAGCCGGAAGGAGCCAAAAGAACCCTGCACGTGCTCTATTTGGTACCAATTCCAGATGAGGGTGTTCGGTAAAATATTCCACAGTAAGAGGTATCACGTACCAACTGTGGGAGGGTGTGGTGGTGTGAAGCGTTTGCCTTTATTAAACTAGCAAATAATCATTTAAATGGCTTTCACACATTCTGCTCCATCCAGATACACCTACAGGATGGCAGGCTCCCAGGCCAGGGAACCCCACAGCTCCTGGCTCCCCACAGGCTGGCCTGCAGCTCTCCTCTTTAATCCATGAGGAAAATGCCAGGGTGCAGACCCACTGCTGGCAGCGGGGGGAGGAGCCGCCACCTGTGGCTCTGGGCCAGGAAAACGCGAGGGCTTCTCGCCACTTCCCAGAGCGAACTAATTTATGACAAGTGTCCAAAGAAGGACTGGGCCTCACCAACTCAATGACCCGGGACCACTTGGGAGAAAGCATGAATTCTGGACACTTTACGTTTCTCCTCATGTATTAGAAAAAAAAAAAATAGGGATGACAAACATTATTTTTTTCAGGCAACGTTTTTAAAATCTAGAGCTGGGGAAAGAGCACCCAGAAAAACAACAGCAGTGAGACAGTTAAATAATGACCAGAGACGGGGAGATGGGAAAGGCTCTTCTATTTGATATTTTCATTCCGGTGCATAATTCGGTGGACTCCAGTGGACTGTGGTTTCGGGTGGAATCAGAGAACGTGGGTGTCAGCACAGACGCCTAGACATGTCGCCAGAGGCACAGGCAGCTTGCGGAGGCCGAGTTTGCACTCCTGCCACCTCCTCGGGACACGGACGGCCATCCGCGGGGTCCTTCATCTGCGCGCCGGAGTGAGCCCGGGGGACCGGCGTGTGGCCACTTCACAATCACCCCGGAAAGGAACTTCTGGGCGTGTCTAGTCTTCCCTAGGCCACTGCTAAGAGTGTGCGTCCGAAAAGGAGCGAGACGGCTAGGGAACTGAGGTAACAGAGGAGCCTGGCAGTGTTGGGCTCAATGCGGCCCCAGGCACTGAGGGCGCTCCAGCAGCCAGGGCCCCACAGGGAGCGGGGGCGCAGGCCTAAGCTGGCGCCCTTGAAGCGACGCCGTGGCTGGGCTGCTGAAAAGCGGGGGGTCATCAGAGCCCTGTGCCGTGAGCCTGGGCAGGAGCAGTGATGCCCCATGGCCAGCCCACTCCCCGGCCCCGGACACACAGGCCGCCCCCAGGGCTGTAAGCCAGCGCTAAGAAATAAGGACGCCCTCTCTATGCGGCAAGCCAGCCCTGCCACCCCGCTCCCGAAGTGAGGACAGAGAGCCGAATTCCAAGAGGGAATTGTTTCAAATTTGTATCAAGCCAGTGTGGCTCAGTGGTTGAGTGCTGACCCACAAACCAAGCAATCACCGGTGAGATTCCTCATCAGGACACATGCCTGGGTTTCGGGATCCATCCCCAGTAGGGCACATGCAGGAGGCAGCCGATTGATGATGTTTCTCTCCCATCAGTGTTTCTCTCTCTCTATCCCTCCCCCTTCCTCCTTCTCTAAAAATCAACAAAAACATATTTTCAAAAAGGGGCCACAGCCACGCACAACTGGCACGAGCCCTGGTGCACGCAGGAGGCACTTTCTTGGTGGGGAGGGGGTTCCCGCCATTCTCTGGGGTGGCAGCTGGTATCCTGGGTACGAGAGCTGCTCTGAGCTTCAGCCCGGATCACCGACCGGTGCACCAGCTTCGTTCCTTCGGCTCCATCAGGAGAGAGGCACAGAGGCCACGCTCCGAGAGGCACTGAGATCCCTCTCACATGCAGAAGAGTGGTAAGTGCCCAATTCTATTTTACTTTTCAAGTTTTTAGAATTAAATAACAAACAATTGGACAACCAGAGAGTTTGCCAAATAGAAGTCAGGGACCAACTCCTCAAAACACAGCACAGTGACAGGGCACTAACCTGCCCTTACCGCCCAACCCCAAATGGACCGTCCGCCCGGGACTGCGGTGCTGCGGCCAGCGGCCCTGCGCGCCCAGGAGTGCCAGGCTGCCCCCGGCCACAGCCAGCACCGGCGGCAGCTGCTGCTCTCAGCCGGGGGAGAGGTGCTGCCAGGCGGCCCCGGCACAGCTGTCCTGCCGCGCTGAGGCCCGGCCGGGGCAGCTGGGGCAGGAATGGGGCTCTCCACTCCGAGGCATCCGCAGGAATGGTTAGTCAAACAAGCGGAAGGCGTTTCCTCCCAGGCCTGCACAGGACACAAGCTACCACGGACGCCCTGGCCAGTGGCTCCATGGCTAGAGTGTCAGCCCACGCACTGAAGGGTCTTGGGTTCGATTCCCAGTCATTGGCCCCCAACCAATCAAAGTCTCTCTCTCTCTCCCTCTCCCTCCCTCCCTCCCTCTCTCCCTCCCTCTCTCCCTCCCTTCCTCTCCCTCTGCCTTCCCTCCCTTTCTCCCTTCTCCCTCTTTCCCTTCTGTTCTTTGAAAAAGCAATGGAAAAAATATATCCTCAGGTGAGGATTAAGACAAAACAAAAAAACAAAAGCTATCTCTAAGGTGTTTCCCCTGTGAGTCCAGAGTCCAAGCCCACGTAAGGCCAGCTGGACGTGAGGCCCCGGACATGGGAGCAGCGTGGCAAATGCCACAATGACCAGAGTCAGGGCCCCGGGACACAGCACGTGGAAAGCCACTGTGTGCTGGACACTGATCTCGCCAGGCCATCTTCCTTCAGCTATCTCACACCTCATCTCTGTCCCTGGATTTCGTTTTATTTTTTATTTTTTAAAAATATATCTTTGTTGATTTCAGAGAGGAAGGGAAAAGGAGAGATAGAAACATCAATGATGAGGGAGAATCATTCATTGGCTGCCTCCTGCACCACCCTCACCAGGGATCGAGCCCACAACCCAGTATGTGCTCTTGACCGGAATTGAACCGGGACCCCTCAATCCGCAGGCTGACACTGAGCCAAACCGGCTAGGGCAGGCCCTTGATTTCTTGAGGGCCAGAAAGTAAAGTAGGGTAGCATCCCGTTGATGCTGCTATTAGGGGAGGAAGTGATAGCGATCCCCATGTCTTCACTCCAGTGAAGTCCCATCCACCCTGATGGGGAGCGGAGCTTAGAGGAGTCTGACCGAGCCCTGCCCTGGGTTGGCAGGACTGGAGTGGATGTTTAGGGAAAAGCTTACAGGTACGTAACTCACCTATTTGCAGTTATTAAAGATTTACAATTAAAATCACTAATTTCCCTAAACCATCTGTACAGTAAATAAGATGTGGGAAGCATGCAAATCTTTAATGAATACTGACAATCAATCCTGGTGAAAAATCAAAGCATCTTTTGATAAGACAAACAACGCAGCTCCAAATTGGCAAACACTGAGTTTTCGTGTGTTCGGTTTACATCCTCTAGGTCCTAGGCAAGTCTCCTACTTGTCCAGACAGCAAGCAAGCTGTCGTATTAGCCCCCAGGCCTAATCAGACAGGTTCCAATCAGAATTGCTGAATAATTGTTCATTCAGATGATGCTGTTCTCTTTCTTGAAAAAACAACTATACTTCTACTTAATGTTTACTGAAGGCAGGATACACTTATACCAGGTGAGGAGTATGTATCAGGAGAGCATCACAAAGGTAACTGCACCTATTTACCTAAGAGAAACGCCCTTACGGGAGCTATGGCAGGGGCCCAGGGACCATCCCTATAGGTAACCGCAGCCCAGCAGTCACCTGGGAACTCTCTCATCACCTGCTGAGGGGTCATTATGGTAGAGGAGCCAAGTCCAAGTTCTGGAAACAGTGGGCATGTGCTGACCCCCAGTCTGATTAGGAAGGACAGGCGTTGAGAAGGCCGAGGCGAGTCTTTCCTTGTACCCAGGCTTCCTCCCAAATACGCCCCAAGCGCGGGCGGGGCCGGTCCTGGCGAGCACCCGCTGCAGCTTCCTACCCTGGGGCCGCCTGGGCTGCCAGCGGCGGCATGTACAGCAGTGGGTGTACATTCTAGAACTGCGCAGTCTCGCAGAAATATGAGACACACATGATTAATTTAAATATATCTACTAGGCATATTACAAAAGTAAAAAGAAAGTGAAAGTACTTTTAAAGATATATTTCAGTTAACCTAATACATCCAAAACATTTTAATTTCAACATGCACCAGTATAAAGACTATTAATGAGGTAGATCACCTCCTTTTTCCACTCAGTCTGTGAATCACAGTGTGGATTGTACGTGTGTGCTCCCTGATGGGGGGAGCACATCCCAAGGGCTCAGCAGTCAATCTGGCTGGTGGCTCCCACACGGACATGTGGGCCTGAGAGCATGCCCAGACGGGGCTGGAGGCGCTCCTGCAGGTCAGGGGCAGGGCGCCACGCCCAGTCACCACTCCCTGTGCCGGACGGAAGCTGAGACCTGGGAAAGGCTCTGAGGACAAGGAGGTGCGGGTTCCCCTGAGGGTCCCCACTGCTCTCTCCACGTGTGCCTCCGAGCGGCTCACTGAGGTAGCGAACAGTCTGCACGCCCACGGGACCATGGAAACGCCTACAGATCCACGGAGCCGCAGCCTGCAGCTGACACTCACTCTGCCATCTGTCACGGCCACAGTAAACAGACTTCAATCTACGGGCGATGGCAGCACAGCACCTTCCTCCCCAAGAAAAAGGGGCCGAACAGCCGCCTCACTGTGTGGGAGGCGGGGAGGAGGTTGCCAGGGGTTTCACATCCCCCGAAGACGGGAAATCAGGAGATGTGGCACCTACGGAGCGCTCCCAGCTAAAGCCCACATCCCCGAACTGGGAAGGGCTTCGCGGCCACAGGCGCAAGTTCACTTTCCGCTCCCTCCACATCAGAGAGCAACGTGTCTGCTGGCAGAGGTCCTGGGTTCAAGTCCCATTCAGTCACTTCCTACCTGCAAGGAAGCCACTCCATCCGAGTGACTGTCAGCCTGCTCACAGACAGGCACGCAGTTACCGGGAAGCGGAATACTAAGACGTGTATCTGCCATGCAGTGCGTATATGTACAAAACATACTACAGGTGCAGCTACAGGTATATCCTTGTGCACAAACCAGGCAGTCACAAGGCATGTGTGCCTCCACTGACACCAGGAGTGCCAGCTGGCTCCCACCCACAGCAGCCGCGGCGTGCCGGGGCTGCACTGCAGCACAGCTGCCTCAGCCGCGGGAGGAGGAAGAGCACCCACCCTGCCAGGCTCCCGAAGGCGCTCAGCACAGGGCCTGGCCCACCGCTGCTGCTCAGGACCTGAGCCGCGGTGCTGCCTGAGCAGGCTCTCTCTCACCAATAACCGACTGAGCCCCCGCCTCGGGGCGCTCTGCCACCTGCAGCGGAAGAGGCCAAAGAAGAACAGGCTGGTGGGGTTCCCGCCTAAACACCACCAGGCACAGGGAAAGGCTGGGCCCGTGCGCCCTTTCTTCCTCATTTCCTCACGGCTGCTTACAAGCCTCCAGGGGTAAGAGGTTGATTTTCCTCTTGAACACCTACCATGAGCAAGGCACAATCACAGAACTCAGATAAGTATTCCCTGCCCTCAGGGAACTTAAGTGCCTGTGTGAATGCACGTGTTTGCTTGCTCACCTTCCTAAGAAGCTGGAAATTTCCCAGTGGGAATATTTGTTAGGAACTTGGTCTGACCTAGAGAAAGGCTAGTCCATATGATTTAATTAAAATGACAAAGCTCTATACTATTACATAAAATTGTTTCTTCTTTCATCCATCTACCTCAATTATATTGAAAACAAAAAAGTTCACTCCACATTTTTGAAAAATGTAACACTGAGTACGTAATTACAGACATGGAAAGTTCTTTTATAAGCTTCTTTATACATTTTTGCATTATGGTACTTTCAAATCACATGAAAGAGAGGAAAGGCCTTTAAAGGTTTGCCTGACGTTTGACTCGCTTTTAAACAGCCTGACATGTCAACAGTGCGGCAGCACTTGCTTCCTTCAAAAGCCGCTGGGAGAGGAGGGCCTCCTCCGGTCCCCACGTTAGCAGACGCGCCCTGTGCTGCTGGCCCGGCCGGGCTGAGGAGCCCGCGGAGCCAGGGCACCGCGCGAAGCTCCCGCACGCCGGAGAGGCGCCTCCCCAGGGCAGCGTGGGGGTGGGAATCACAGCAAAACCCTGGGTCAGGAGGCAGAGAAACGGGCAATGCTTAGAAAGGGAGGGCAGGCTTTTCGTTCCAAGAAGTGAGGATGGACACAGCCAATTCCTCGTTTTAATACTCTCCTATTTACCAGGAAGCAGCCTGCAGGAGAGGCAAGCAGCTTGCACTATTTATAGGCCCATGGCCCTTTTACAAACACAGAGCTAAATCCAGTCCTTACACCCACTCAGCTCCCACTGGCTGAGCACAGCGAGCTGAGAGGAGCTTGGTGCAAGCGGAATGGCAGCCGCCGGCCAGGCCTCACAGGCCCCCGGGATGTCTCCCAGTTCCAGGCGGGCAGCAGCCAGGGTCAGCGCTGAGGAAGGCATGTTAGGTTCCCACACAACTGGGGGAATGTGTTTTGACAATCGGGCAGAGGAAAACCCAGAAGCTTCTCTTAAGACAGCAGGCAATCTGTTTCGCCAGGTGTCTACAATGACCATCTCACCTGTAAGAGGCCACATCTGAAGAACTGTAACATATGGGCTAAATAACCGTTACCCCGACTAGCCTGGGTAGTTACCGTGCCGTTCGCTGTCGCCAAACCCAACGCAATTTGTACCAGGAACTACTGGACGGTGGGGCGAGCGTCATCCGCAAGCAGCAGGCCCGCGCTGACTGGGGCTAGTGAAGAGCACTTGGCATCTCACCTCCCTTAAGGAGGGACTGCCACAGGCCCTGAGAGGCCGGCCCTCCCTCACACGCTCTCATTCTTCCTTCTTACAGGAACACTTGGCAAGGCAAGGGGTCCCTTAAATGTTACATCTTCGGCCCCGCGTTACTGTGGTGAGAAACTCTTCACATCAAACAGTCATCAGGACTATTACAAAGTGGGCTCAGAAGAGGGGCTGAAAGGAGCCGTGTGAAAAGAAGTGGAAAATTAAAGCTGAAGCAGTCGAAGAAAGGGCTTAATTTACTGGCATGTACAGTATGCAAATGAGATTACTCTCAGCTTAACTGCATCATTTATGTCCATAATAACGGCATCATCATTACAGGGCTCAAATTAAATTACACCATAATTAGCATATCAAAGTGATTGGTTAAAGTTTAAAACAAATACCCAATTTTGTTAATGAACAGCTGTAATTGTCATGTACACTTCAGTGAAAACTCTCTAAACAAATATGTGTTAGAAGAGAGGGAGATGTTTTTAAGCAGACAGGCCTATGGCAGAGGTAAATTACTTAAAAAAGAATGACATGGACTATTCTATTAATGTTAATATATGCCCATCACTTCCTGGTAATAAAGCATCTATCAAAACAAGGCTTCGCCTACATTTAGACACCTTCCCTGCTCTGGAATGTGACAACCCAGAAACCTGTTTCCACTGGCAGCAGCGACAACAATGCAGGTGACCTGGCTCCAGCTGGAGAAGGGCATGCTCACTGACATGCCATCGCGTTCAAATGTGCTCAGCCTCAACGGACTCTCCCATTCCGACCAGAACACAGGAGAGTGACAGACAGCCAGGAACTGGCCACATTACGGCTAGACCAGAAAGCTCCGAGGCTGATGCTCTGGTATCACGTAGCACAGCCTCCCTCAGTTTCCCCTTTCAGAGCGCAGCCTCGCAGCAGCTTCCGACCTGAGCCACGCCAGGAAAGCTTCCGCTCCTCCAGGCACAGAGCTGGGGGTGTGGCTGGCATCCTGGCATGCTGGCTGTAGCGGCGTGCCATGCACTGTAAATATGCCACGCCAGGCACAAATCAGTGCTTGTTTCGAACCTTTCTGTTACAATCCTTTAATGTCAGAAGAGTTTCTGCACACACGTCAATAATCTCGAGACTCACATGCAAAAGAGCACGTGCCTAGATCCTTCCCATTTCTTAAAATGTGCCCCATATGGTCTCTGACATATCTGAGGATCGCCATCCACTGTGGTGTGCAACAAGGCAAGCCAAACTATATTTTTCCCCAAAAGAAAAAAAAGAAAAGCACTTTCAAATATACTTAACAAGCAAATTGAATGTCTTATTAAAATCGTATTATCTAAACAGTGTTCAAAAATTTAAAGAAAGTAGCTTTTCATTTTATTCATCAAGGAATCCATTAAAGCTGGGGCTCTGAAGTAGTATGTAAATTACGTGCCTTTCAAGGTAGAGCTGGGCAAATCCACTCCATCAACTAATGATGAACCTCATTATGGCAGGGAGGATTCATAATGAGGAGAGAGCCACGCCAGTCCATGTTCTAACATAAATCCCTGTAAAACCTGAATATCTCCCCGCCTAATTAAAGGCTACTAATTCCGGTCACCCCTCCGCGGCTCCAAAGTAAAAATAGACCTCTTTATTAAAAGCACGGTCTACAGTCATATTTCGAAAGCAGTGCTGGATGCTGTTTGGACTCAGAACCTTCCCCTCAGATGTGTTTTACGACAAGCAGAATCAGCAGCTTTCTAAGATACAAACTTTGAGGCTGTTGGAGCTCCTTTTGGTTAAAGGCCCGGGTTTCTGCTTTTCAAAGGGCTTCACCTTGAAGGGGCTGCAGTGCGTGCAGAGGTGATCCGCCGGGAGCGGAGGGAGCGCGGAGCCGGCGGCACAGACAGCTTCTCAGCGCGGCTCGCCGGAGCCCAGATGCTGGGAGCAGCGCTGTGGCATGAACTCGAGATTGCATTTGGAGGGGGACATACTCAAATCTGCTCAGGAACTCACACTCGGTTTCTGGAACAAACTGCTCACTTATTTAATGCGTTCTGAACTAATGAACAAGTAGAGCCCAGCATCTCCCAAGCCAAAGAACTATTCCCTTTTCTAATCACCGACTTTGATTTCCCCCTGAAAATTACAGAACGCAACCACAACGTGGACAAACATATTTATTATGATTAATAGCCTGTAATATCCCTCACTGAGGCCCAAGTTGCCCTTGTTTTCAATTATGAATCGGCAACACTCTATCCCAGTTCCCCTTTCGGGTGGAAATAATTTCTCTCCGCCTTCACTCTGTCTATTGTGCTGCCTCTGAGCAGGGCGCAATGAGTAAGATGGGCTCTACCTAGCCCTGACAGAGACCAGACTACGCAAAATGGGAGGAAAAAATCACTGAGAAGTAAGTGAAGCTGTCCATGGAATTAAAGTAATTAGACCAAAGGAAGAAGAAAAGTCATCCAAACACTCACACCTTTACATTACAATTCAAAGGAAAAGAAAAACAACTCCTAGGTCCTTTATTTAATTTTGATAAACTAAATGCAGAATCCGGGAATCTTCTCTGCTGTCATAAATCCAACCACCCCAGAGGTCTGAGCCCAGCGCTGAAATACAGTGAGCACATCAGTGTGGTATCAGTGCAGGTTCGGGAGCTAACGAGTCCATTCCGCCGAAGACGCGGCTGCGTCTTTAAGTTGCATAAAAATAAACTCCGCTCCACAAGCGCCGCCGCCACGCGTGCTCGCTCATCCCTGGGCTCGGAGCAGGACCCTCCTGAGGCCAGCAGCTCGCAGTGGGAAGACATCCCTCCCAAAATAACCTGGCCCTCCCCCGCAGCGGAGGCGAACACCTACCTTTGTGCTGGAGCTGCAGATAACAGGCAAGCCTCAAGACCATGAGGGCTGGGGAAGAACAGGAGAGTGGAAAAAGGAAGAAAAGAAAAAGAAATATCACAAGTGGAAAGAACTGGCAGGAACAGGACAGCCTCCCCAGGACTGGCCGCACACCACCGTGCCTTCAGTGTTTACACCAGTGAGTACACTTCTGCTCTGTCTCATTCACAACTGGTGGCATTTTTTTTTTCCTTCAAATCCATGCATGACAATTAAAAGCAACTGCACCTCTGCAATATTTCTTTACAATGTCTCCATCCCTGATGAGCATTAGTTTGAGTGACAAAGGTCCCAGGCTAAATCAACATTCTTACCTTAATGTTCCTAGTACAAGGCTCCAGGAAACATAACTCATGAGACATGTATGCAAAGATACGTCTCAGAGAATTAATCCAGAGCGCTCAGAGCAAGTGAGGGGGAAAGGAAAAAGGAGAACGAAAATGCAGTGGCTTATTTCCAAACAAGTGCAGCGCAGCCTGGGCAGCGGCAGCATCAAAACAGGTTTGCATATACAGAGCTCCGCGGCAGAGGCAGGAGTTCTGGAGGATTTATTTGACACTTATTTTCCGCGAAGCCTTTTGTGGAGTTGCCGCTTGTTTCTTATTGTCTGGGAGGCGGTGAGGAGCTGTCTCCGAGGGGCCTCTCACCCCGGCTTGGCCGCCTCTGACAGGGAGGTGACCATATTAGGATGTGTATGGTAAAGTAAACAATAACATAGTTGCAATGAAATGGAATTTTCCCCCAGCTAGTGGTGCGGGCCAGTCCTGTCTTTTTAGCCTTTCCCACTAATTTTGTTTCCTAGTTAAACAGGCCCTCCTCCTCCTTTTTAAAAAGTGTTAGCTGTTTCCAAATATCTGACTGTAAATTTGCTGAGAATGTTTGCAATGTAAGAAAAAGCTTTGAACATCCAAATAAAGCTCCTGCCAGTTGAATCATTAAAGGGGATGTGAATTTTGAAACCCTCACAGAGCTCCAAGCCTTGCCCATTCACACCCCCTCTCCTCATCTCTTCCTGAAGGTTGAAATTACTTGGCCGTTTAAAAGTATCTTCTAGATAAATCAGACTTTTAAAGAAAGACCATTACCTTCATAAAAATTCCACATCCACATACTGTCACTGAGGGAAGAGTCTTTAGCCGCTGCGCGCCTGAGCATGCCTTACCTGGAGTGCATTCCCAGGGGGTGACTTTTAGCGATCAAGCTCTTCCCACCCCACCCAACTCCCCTCCCCAAGCAACAGCACAAACACCGGTGTCCTCCTCCTTCAGCAATTAGCTAATCAAACAGAAATATCAAGCACGGGCTCCCCAGATGTCACATTTTCATAAGTTCTGAAGGTCCAAAGGCAATGAAACAGTAAGGCTGCTGCTGCCAGTCACTCAGTATCAGATCCCCGCCCCCAACCAGGCGGGGGGAAACAACCCTCCAAGGTCAGGGCCGGCTGGGGAGGAGCAGGCGGATGGCACAGCCGGAGAGGGGCCCAGCAGCTCTGGAGAAGGGAGAAGTTGCTGGCTGCTCTGGAGCAGCTTCCCTGAGAGATCTGCCCACAGGAGGGCATTTCAATGGCGGCGGCCCTTGGTGTGCAGGGGGGAGTGAGGGAATTGGGGGGCGGGGGCTCACTCTGCTGCTGGGAGAACCAGGAAGCAGGCACCAGGCAGACCTGTGCCTGAGCTAAAGGCACAGCAGGAGAAGCTGCTCCCCGGCAAAAAGGAGGCAGGTGGCCCCCGGGAAGCTCCAAGCTCAGGGAGAGCCTGCCCCTGTCCCCTGGCTGGCCTCGCCCGCCTCTGCCTCGGTTCTTACCAGGACCCCATCACACAGAAACCTAAGGCCCTGCTACTCATGTTTTATTAAACGTGTTCAGCATTCTCCTTAAAGATAGGCTTTAACCCCAAATACCCATGAAATTAAATCTCCTACGCCACTTATCTGCCCTGCTGGGCAAAACTAAAGTTGAGCTAAACAGAGAGATAGCAAAATCAATAAATCACATGAAACAAGTAGCAGTTCAAAAGTTCAAAGATATGACGGCCAGTTCAGTGCTTCTTAGCACTCACCCAATAATAACTCGTCTCCGCCACTCCTCACAGTATAGACAATTTCATGGCATCGTTTTCATTAGCCTGTCTCATGGAAAATTGCTAGCTATTTATGTATACGCTAAAATAAATTAGCCATTTCATCGAGCAGTGTGATTCTTATAAAATACATTAACACAATACTCAATTTTCCAGTTGGAGTAAATAAATAAATCAATAAATTCAATACAGGGTGATTCTTTTATTGTGCCGCTACAGCTCTCAGCATAAGTGTTTTTATTGGGTTTATTTGTTTCAATAAAGATTGAAATGGACCAGTGATCTCAGTGCTGGCATCTTTAGAAAAATCTAGCCAGTGTTTGAGAAAGTACTGTGCAGAACACTCAAACTTATAATTTTATTCAAAAATCATTTCCATTTTGATTATTATTCCCCAGCCCAATTCAGATGGGAAATTTCACAAGGGGAAAGAAATGGAGAATTCTGCCAGGTGTGTGACTCCATGGGGTCTCCCTGCCCCAACCCAGGGGTGAGGCCTGGAGTGCCGCTGGGCAGGGACACGTCAGTGGACAAGTGCCAGGCGGCCTCCTCTGCCACACCTTGTGGAATGCCACCGACTGTGGCTCAGAGAAGGCCACTTCCTCTCACCTCTGGGGAGACGGGGCCATCTGGCCAGGAAAGGAGGGGAGCTTGTGCTGCAAATAAAGCAGCCAGGCCTGGAAGCAGCTCTGGAGGCAAAATGGAGGCACCGCGAGGTTCCCAGTTACCAGCATAACTCAAACCCAAGAGACAGAGCAATGGATACCCACTGTGTTTTCTGCCTGGCACCCCGCTCCTCTTCCTCTGGCTATAGCCGACTTTTCTTTGGGAAAGCACCCCATTTCCCTTGTCAGTCCCCGAGGTTCCCAGGGGGTTGATGCCAATGTCCCAGCTCCAGAGGGGGAAGCCCTAAGCCACATG
This sequence comes from Pipistrellus kuhlii, assembly GCF_014108245.1. Classification (NCBI taxonomy): domain Eukaryota; kingdom Metazoa; phylum Chordata; class Mammalia; order Chiroptera; family Vespertilionidae; genus Pipistrellus; species Pipistrellus kuhlii. Next base: position 699,490 of record NW_023425416.1, on the reverse strand, counting down.
TGTCAAACACAAGGCCCGCGGGCCAAATCCGTCCCGCCAGGCCTTGCAATGTGGCCCGCACCGCGCTGTCATCACTGCACTCCGCTGCGTTTCCATCACAATGACAGTTTATGACTGTTCAGTAAACCATTCGGCCCGCGATTTAGGCTGGATTTTAGATTTGGCCCCTTCTCTGATTGAGTTCGACACCCCTACGCCTAAGCCCTAAGCCAATCAGTGTGTTCTTCTCTGCTGCCACACTGACTGACGGATGGATGGGCCTGTCCCAGACCAGAAGCAGGCACGGGAGGGACAGCGTTCCTGCTGCTGGGCGCTGAAGCTGTCGAAGTGAACTAGGCTTACCTGACAAAGCAAAAGCTGAACTCCGAAGTAAGCACAGGAGCAGGGCAGGGCCCAACACTGCCCAGAGGGCCCCCTGCTCCTGGCTTTTCTGATGCGCGAGCCAATAGGATTCTCTAATTTGCTTCGCCAGCCAGAGTGGGCTTTGGGTGATTTGCAACCAAAAGCTCCAATACAGAAACTCAAAATAGATGTGTGTTCTCTATGTGCTTCTTCCTCTCTCCAATGTCCAAAGAAAGCCACAACCCCCCAAGGCTAGCACACAACTCGGCAGCCCTCATGTGCCCAATGCAACCTGACCACCAGCCACACCCTCTTTTCTGCTAACACTGGGAAGAGTTAGAAAAATATTAAGACACACAGTCAGAAAGAACAGAAGAGGGTCTCAAAGCAAACTGAACTGAAGATTTAAAGCAAGTGAGCATGAGGTCTAACACAGACCTTCACGCTCTTCTCTAGGCCTTTGGGGGGCGGGGGGAGAGCAGGTTTCAGGTCGGGGATGGACAGCGCACCAGTTCAGGTGAACAGCCACTTGGCTCTCAAAACAGCCACCGTCTCCTGGTCAGGTTCATGGACAGCAGAGGAGACCTCGCGCCTTCTGATGGAAGGCTGTGCTACGGAAGAGGAGGCAGGACGGAGAGGGCCTCGACCAATCACTCTAAGCACAGGCCCATCGTGCCTGCAGCCCAAGGCCTCTGGACCCTTTCACTCCATTCACATTCATATAAAATGACCACCAGTTTGCCCAAATATTCTACTTCAGCCTCCAAAGTCTCAACGTGCTGGACAAACTATAAAATGATCTTGGAAGACACAAATTTCTAATATGGCAAGTGTGATACCTAAAGTTTAATGTCTAATATCGATAGAAGGGAAGGAAAGGTTACAAATTCATCAATTATCCTCTAGTTTTACTCCAATGTCGGTTCTTGAATCATTATAAAAACCACCATTTACTGAACGGATGACTGAAGTGGAAAACATATTTGTCATGGAATGCTTACAATTTCCCCCCCATTTCACAGACATGGCAAATGTGACTCGGACGAAATAATTAAGGTCACAAAGTGAGTAATGGATAGAGCAAGAATCCTGTTCAGGTCAGTAGCACGCAAGCTCAAGTCTGCTTTACCCGGTCACAACCTTCCCTTCTTCATTCTCATGAGTTCAGTTCATCATTATAACATGCCATTAATTCTCCAATCCCTGATGCCTAACACCAACTCCATGTCTAGAAGAAGAGATAACCAGTAAAAACACACAAAGATATAGTCACGGAATTGACCATATTCTGGAAGAGATAGGCATGTGATGGGATAAAGTGATGACAGGGTCTGGGGAGGGAGCCTACTCCAGGAGGCTGAACGAACGGTCCTCTGTGTGAGTGACACTTGTCTACGGGGGAAGGGTCCAGCCCCGGCGCCAGCTCAGCCAGACCGACAAACCAGGGCCCAGATTCCTCCATGGCAGGACAGGACCAGATCAATAGCCAGCATTTCTGGGCCAAATAGCCATAGTAACACAAATAACAAAACAATAATAAAAGCTATCTATGACCTTATTCTTAATATGCTAGACTATACTAATCACTTTATATGCTTTTCTCATTTAACCTTTAAACAACCCTGTAAAATGCATACTATTACTACTTCCGTTTTATAAAGAAGAGACTGGAGCTCAGAAAAGTTAAGTGCCTTGCTCTTGGCCACACCAGAGCTCAGTGCAGAGCTCAGATCTGAAGCCGCTCTGCTGGGACACTGATGCCTAGCTGTCACTGGCATCCACCTGCTGCAGGAGCAGCTGTGAGGAGGAGCCCGGCGGCTGGCACTCACGTCCTGGCTGCGGAGCTGGCGTGGAGAGGCAGGACAATCGGACCACTGCAGACTCCGTGTGCCTGTCGGGGAGGAGAGGGAACGTGTGTGTCAGCTGGATTCCCCTGCGCAGCCCCCTTGCCTCCAACCAGGGCCTTGGGATTTGGGGCAAGTCTTTTCTACACCTAGTCTCAAGTTTTGAACCTATATTATATGCAAAACACAGGCTCCCTACAAGTTTGGCAGTGGGCATTGCTTTAAAACTCCAGCTGAGGGGCAGCGGCCACAGGGCTCTGCCCTGCCGGAGAGCCCAGCCCCAGCCGCAGCCCCGACACCTCAGGCTGCCGCTCTGCATGGGAGCACGTGTGCACTGCGGGATGTTCGCAGCATCCTTGGCTGCCATCAGCACCAGCACCAGCTGGGACCGCTGCCGCCGTCACATGCTCCCTGTGAGGGAAGTCACTGATGGACTCATCTAGAGAACACTGTCCTGTGGGAATTGCTGTGATGACCCAAATGTTCTGTCCAACGCAATAGCCAAGAGCCGCCATCGATCACTTGAAATATGGCTGGTGCTACAAAGAAACTAAATTCTAAAATGTCTTATGTACTTATTTTTTTAATCCTCACCTGAGGATATCTGAGGATATGTTGATTGATTTTAGAGAGAGGGCCAGAGAGAGAGAGAGAGAGAAAGGGAGAGGGAGAGGGAGAGGGAGACTTCAACTGCTTGCCTCCCAGGTACCCTGACTGGGAATTGAGACCTTTTTCTGCATGGGGTGATGCTCTCCAACCCACTGAGCCACACGGGTCAGGGCTGTAACTTTAATTCATTTACTAGTATGTGTAACAGCCACATACAACTGATGGCTACTATCTCATGGACTGTGCAGTTCAGAAGTATCACCAAATTCCAGGTCCACCAGACTCCGCTCCTCATCAGAGAGATATTTGGTTCCCAGTAGGAGATTCTATATATCAATATGCATTTTCTTCTCACTGGCAATCAATAGCCTCTGAAATGTAGTGGTTTTGGTCATGACACTTTAAAAATTCTATTCTTATGCTGAATCTTTTCTTTTAATTTCTATAAAAGTATAATTTAATCTATTTATGCTAATAAAGAGCTAATATGCTAATGATCAGGACACCGCAACGGGTAATGACCAGATCATTAGCATATTAGCTGGGGCATTCCTGGAAGATGGGGCAGAAGAAGAGGCACCCGGAGGAGGCGGGGCCATCCTGTGCTGGGGAGGGTGGGGTGAGAGCTCACAGTGCCCCCTCACCGGTCCTGTGCCACCCTCCACTGGCACTGAGTGGCCCGTGGCCCACCTGCCAGGGAAGGAGCACAGCACAGCAAGCAGGAGGCTAATGCGCTCTCCTCGGGCACTGTGACGGGGCAGAGCTGCTGCGTCGCTCTGGAGACGGGCAGAAGGTGGGAGGTTCCCAGAGAAGGCAGGACCAATCTACGGCAACTCTAGGGACTGAGGGAGCGGTTTGAAGCGGCCAGAGGTTTGGGGCTGGGCCAGGCATGCTGGAGCTCTGCATGGACAGGTTCAGGCGTCAAGGCAGGGCTGCAGGTGGGTGGGTGGTGCCGTGCGATTTTGTGCAAAGGGCTCCTAGTATATATATAAAAGGCTAATATGCAAAGTATCCCCTCGGTAGTTTAACTCGGAGACCAGAAGGTTGATAGCTCACTATGACAAGCACTGACCACTAAGGGGCAGTACAGAACATGGTGGGCGACCAGAAGTGGCAGAGGGGTGTTGAGGGGGCGAGGTGAAGAGGTGGGGAAAAGGGGAATCTGATTGGCCCTTATCTCTGCCCAGGCCTAAGAACCCTACCCATGCATGAATTTCGTGCACTGGGCCTCTAAGTTCTTATATTAATTATAACAAGTGTTATTTAACTGAATACCTTGGTGAGACTTATGCTGAGGATTAGAACCAAGTTACCTCTTTGAGAAGCCGGCTGGCTGCCCTCTCACTGCCCACCTGGGATGCGAGAGTGCTCCTCACTCTGCCTTCCCAGCACTGGTGACTCCAAGCACTGGGAACCAGTGCCATTCTGAAAGTTTCCTAACAGTGTCATTCCTCTACCACGTCCCTCCCTGCAAACTCCCGACCCTGTAACTGCGTGCGGGTGTGTTTTCAGCGCAGGGAGGGAGATTAGCATCGATGTAACAAAGTGACGGACAACCAGCGTTATATAATAAATACATCACAGCTGTCAGGATGTGCCTTTCACAAGGAGCCAGGACAGAAGCAAAGGCCACTATTGGGGGCGGGCAATCATGCCCAGCACCATATGCAGGGTGTGAAACATCTAGAACGATGGCTCTGAGCAGGAAGCTGAGCCATCTGCAAAACATTTCTTGGGCAATACATAGAGCGTGAGAGGGGCTGGAGCCTGCTGCCGAAGAACGGAAGTACAGAGTGTTTGAGTTACCCACCCTCTCCCGATACCAAAAATATCAGCGTTAGCTATAAAGAGAGAATCCAAACATGCATTGTCATTTGAAATAATTTGGACAATCAAAACATTCAGACTATTTACAAGGCACAATCCAGATTTGGGTCAAGTGCTAGACAGTTCTTCCACAACCATGCCCGATTCTTCCCGCCCCTCTCCTACTCTGCAAGCTGGAAAAGTGAGCTATTCCCCTGCCCAGCTTCCTCTGCAGTCAGGGAGAGGCATCCACCTTAGTTCTGGTCCAAATGTATGGGGGAACGGCTTGAAAATAGTTTTCCTCCTTGATTAGGTCTCTTTGACTTACTCCCTTCCCCCACTTTGTTTGTGCCTTAAATGTAACTTCGTAGGAAGGTGATGGCTGTAGCTTTCGCAGCCACCTTGCGACCCGCGGGTAAAGCTGAAAGAATCACAGACATGCCAATCCAGCATCAGGCATTACTCAGGTGCTTAGCCAGTCTTAGGGCTGCCTAACGTTTCAGACCTCTGACCGCGTAGATGATAATCCCCTTATGGTTCAGCCTCTGTGAGGTTTTCCCTTACTAGTCAGTGGGCACATGCTGGCTGATAAATCCCAGGAATGGCAAATCTATTAGAGGAAAATCACTTCCTCGAGGGAAACAAACTAATGGTGTGCTCAGCCCAGTCTCCTGTCCTCTAAGGAGGTCCCTGTCAATGGAGAAAGTGACTCCGTCTTCACAGGATGCCTGAGGAGACTCCACCAGCTTTAACAATGCGTGCCCTCTGCCGGCCTGGGTCCCCCCCCCCCCCCCCCAGCAGCCCCGGGAGTGCAGCGGTTATCCAGAGAGGACACCAATGTCCAAAGAACTTCGCACACGGTGGGGAACGTCACTCGCATGGCCTCAGGAGTGAGCGTGGACAGCCCCACACCAGTGCTGGGCGTTTCTTAGGTTCTAAGACGTAACTGCAGAAGCCTGGGCCCAGGGCACGCGGCTCTGAGCAGAGGCCGCCAGCAGCTCTGGCAGAACCTCCTCGCTCAGCCTGTGCAGCAGGACGCTCCCTGGGGCTGGCAGCAGCGCCCACAGGCAGTTCCAGCAAGGCGCCATGGTCTGTCCCCAGGCCCTGGATGGGGCGGAGCAGGCCCAAATCCTGGGGAGCTTCCGGCTCTCACAGTGTATAACCCCATCGGGGGAGGGGAAGATAAAGATAAGCCTCTGGGGGAGCTTTCCAAAGGAACTCGGTGAGAAAAAATAGCGTGGAGACTGGGTTAGCCCCGTGGACACATGGCACATGCGCCGGTGGGCGGGCCCCGGCCAGCTGCAGTTCAGTGTGGTGGTTTCCCACCACCAGCCAGTCTGGCTTTACAGTTCCTGGCTGCGTGCTCCTGAGTAACTAGCTTGAACTCTCAGAAATAGCTCAACTTCTAAGTTGTGGTGAGATTGAAAGAAAATGACACATACCCAGTTCTCACCTATACAGGGCACTGCTCAGTTGTTCTTAAATGCCATCATCCTCACCGTGAGAACTGAAGGGTAATGAATTCAAAATTACCTGAAAGGGCCCAGCATAGCTGGGCATGCACTAGGCACTCAATAAATGCTTAGCCCTCGTTTTTCCCATCTCTATTCTCTCTAGAGATAACTCAAAGACTTAATTCTGACATGATGAGCTTACTGCTATTTTTTCAAAATGTCAATGAATTCATCCACTAAAATGGTGTTGAGCTTGATGTTCAGTAGAAACAAATATGTCGTGTCAATGCATATGCTCACTTAATAAACATCCTATGTAATAAAAGGCTAATATGCAAATAGACCGAATGGCGGAACAACCAAACAACTGACCAACCAGTCACTATGAGGCATGATGACCACCAGGGGGTGTGCTCGGAACAGTGTGGGCATTGGGCGTCCACCCTGGTGGGATGATGGAGGTGAGTGGGGGCATCAGACCAAGGGGGACGCCAGCTGCTGTCATCGGGATGAGCCTCTGGTGGTTCTAAAAATATTTTGCTCCTGCGTGCCCCTATCACACCTGGCACTCGAACCCACTGCTGGCACCTAGCACCAGTCCTCCTCACTTGGCACTGTCAGCAAGTGTGAGTGGCAGCTACCAGCCAGGATCGCCCTTGAGGGCTTTTCCACCTCCCCCTGTTCCTGAGGGGCGATCAGGACAGCTGTCACAACTCACACCCACTGACGGCTGCGGGTGCCAGCCTGTCGCTCCTCGCCTGTCAGCGGTGCGAGCAGGGCCAGCGCCCTCAGCACGTGAGAGTGATGGCCGGAGCGGAGCTGCAGGCAGGCAGGGGACAGGGGCCGCAGTGGGAGGGGCCAGGACCCGCCCCTCCCTGTGCCCACCGCAGCCTCACAGCCCACAGTTCCTGTCAACGTGCATTAATTCGTGCCCTGGGCCCCTAATATTAAATAAAAAGACAAAAAACTATTTACTCATGGAAAATAATTAGAAATATGTAACATTAACACATATATTACCAAATTTCTCTGAATTGAGAACAGAAATCATTTTCATTTTTAAAGTGTTTATTTATAGCCGAAACCGATTTGGCTAAATGGATAGAGCGTCAGCTTGGGGACTGAAAGATAACGGGTTCCATTCCGGTCAAGGGCATGTACCTTGGTTGCGGGCATGTACCAGTAGGGGGTGTGAAGAGGCAGCTGATGGATGACTCTCTCTCATCGATGTTTCTAACTCTCTTTCTCCCTTCCTCTCTGTACAAAATCAATAAAATATATATATATATATTTTTTTTTTAAATAAAGTGTTTATTTATAGGTCAAATTTTCTGCTATATACATGTACAACTTATATATTTTGAGGAAGAGATAATAATTTTCAAAAGGTAAGAAAAGGATAACAACAATCCAATTTCTACCTTCTTGAATTGGTTTTCTAGCAGTTGATAATTTCTCAACTATATAAATGGCAACAAATCTATAAGAAATAAAAATTGTTCTAAACATTTAACTAACCTAATCTCTATGCTTTTAATAAGTTATTCTTCATTATTTTTCCTCTTCCCTAACTTCCTCTTCTCACCAGGAATAAAGTCTTCCCCCTGGTTTCAACCCTACCTTTCTCTTCCCACGATTATCTCAGGGGGCATCGTTAAAGCCCACATGGGGGTGACTGAAAATCCCCACGTGAGCTGGGAACACAAACATAAATAACCCAGAAGAGTCATGACCCTGGGCTGGCCTCCTCCGGGGAACTCTGCGAGCTGGTGTTGGATAGAAAGTTTTCCTTTTTGGTTGGCTGGCCTCAGTCAGCCAGCCCTGTGAATGCCAAGACTTGGGATAGGCAATGACACACTTAGCTGTTACATATTAATGTTCATGATAATGCGATCTTTCATTTGGGTGATTTAAAAGTCCCGCTAGTCCAACATATAGTTAGACACACACTGAATGCTTCATCAATCAAAACCATTTTTTATCCTCAGTCTTGTGCAAAAATACTAAAGACGGTGAATTTCAACTACGCACTGAAGTGGGTTTGCTCCTAGCCCTGAGAGTTTCTCTTATCCCTTACCCGCTGGATTCCCAGCTCTCCCTGAACAATGTCCCTGCATCTCCCACATCAGAGCTCGTCCAGCAGAGGAAAGCCAGGCTCCTGCCTCTCCTATAGGTCAGATCGCCGGCTCCTAAGGGAGAGAGCGCACTTCTCAGCGCGAACGAGACAGATGCTCAGCCGCTCAACACCTGCAGCCCTGTGAGCAAGCAGCTGAGGTCACAGCAACTCAGACTCGACTCAAAGGAAGATGTGAACTAACTCACGAGATCCAAGGGGCTGCTGATCAGTAGCAAGTCAGTGACCACACTCCTGACAATGCCCTTGAATGAAACCAGGACCCTCTCCACTCCTGGAAGGGCTTGTCGTGCTTCCATGGCCCCAAGCCTCTCACGCTAACCCTGGGCCTGCACATCGTAAGGCCAAGCAAAACGGAGGCAGAGATCAAGCCGGCACGGTCCCCCGTGCCCGCGGGTCCCACCACAGCCACAGGTCTTTACAGTTAGACACACAAGATGTTTGTGGGAAGTATATACAGCCTCTGACCACCTCACTTCGAACAGCACACAGATAATCGCAACCACAAACACAGGGGGCCTACACCTTTAAAATGTTTTATGTTTTAATCTAAAACATAGTCAATATTTAAATTTTTATTTTATAACCTTTCTTCACTTTTATCCTCTTGAATTCACCATCTTAACAGTCACCTTTCAGGCTAATACATTTATGTTTGATTCCAAGGTATTTATAGAGTGATCTCCTGAGGGAAGAAAACAGTGAGCCATTGGAATTCAGAGATGCTTCAGGGGAAAGGTTGTCTGTTTATTAGCAGAAGAAATACATTCAACTAATTTGACTTGTAATTCTGATAAAAATCTCCCTGGAAAACAGATTCTATTAAGATGAACAATCCTTTGAGGTGAAAAATGAGAAATTTACACACTGGGTTTTATTATGTATTAATTCTAACAGAGTCTGAAAGGAAACTCGGGCGAGCCATCTTTTAGATGTTGGAAAATGGCAAACTTTCCCGCAAACTATATGCAAGAAGTAATTAAAGTAAATGAACATGAAATTAAACACCCCCCGTAAAGTAGGATGTAAAAGTAAAGATTATTATGGGGAAAAGATTGTCTCCCTGCCCTATATTAATCTCACGAATTGTGCATTTACTCTATTTCTTATATTATTTGATGATGGGTTTTTGGAACCCGGTTTTATTAAGACTTGCGGGAGGAGGACTTCAGCATGGGTACTATAGGCTGGGAGTGTTTGTACATCCTCCTCAGCGCCTCACAGACAGGGGGCCATGAGGGTGAGGGCAGCTCACCAGACCTGCGGTGCAGAGCAGAGTGGAGATGCGGTCAGAGAGGAGGCTCGGCCACGAAGGCAGGATGTTCACGGAGCAAAACCGCAGCTCTCCCACCATCTCCGGGACCACACAGAACTCAGGAACACTGGGGCCTGTGGAACTGGGGGCTACCCAGAGTCCATTCTCACTTCAGTTTCCTGTGGAGAATTAACAAGTCCTGCACCCCTCTTAGTTGCAAACAAGGCGGGATCCTCAATCAAGGTCCCCTGCCCTCCCTTACTCCCTTAGCCATGGGTAGATACATGACATAAGCCAGGCCATCTGATTCATAAAAGCAGGCTGAGGTAAGGACATACATTCATTTGTAAAATGCATAATAACCAATCTGCAAATCATAAACTCGTTCACAAGAGTAGAGTTGACAATACATAGGAAATATCTAGCCGTTCTGGTGCGGCAGGCCCTTCACAACTCATCGCTGTGCTAACCAGCACCCTGGGCCTCCAATCACCACCACCCGAGGACGGGGGCCCACAAAAGTGAGTGACCCAGGTTCTCACCTGCAGCCAAGAGTCTGTGGCTTTCAGATCCGAAAGCAAAACAATAGCATACAGAGCAGATCCGAACAAAGGTCGCAATGAAATATAAACACACAGGGTGGGGCCCAGCCAGGGTGAGTCCCGGGGGGTCTCAGCAGTGACCTCTGCGCCCGCCAAGCGGAAGGGTGCGCAGGATGTCACTAGGTTGGGGGCAGGGAAGCAGACTGGCACCCACGCTGAAGGAAACAGTCACACAGCTGCACAAGTGCAACGGTGGACAGGAAAGAGAAGGAGGAGGGTGTTATGGCATCACAAGGCCGAGGCCCGAGCTGACCACTGCTCCGCTGTGTCCTGCCTCCAGAGCAGGGCCGGGCCCCGAGGCTGGGTGCCGCTGTGGGCTGTATGAGGCACAGCGCAGATGGATGGCCTGCGTCTGAAGGGCCTGGATGGCCATGCTGAGAAGCCAAGTCTTATTCTACAGCTGGAAAGACAATGAGAGAAGGACTGAGAGCAGGAAAGACCTCAAGACAGTGAATGAGCAGGGCTAGGCCATGGAAGGGTGTAGGAGGAGGATGGGAATTTTTTTTTTTTTAACTGAGCGGGTCTAAGGCATCAGTCAGACGTCCCCTAACTGCAAAAGGGCGCAGGCCAGGCTGAGGGACCACCCATCTCCCCCCCCCCCCCCCCCTGCGTCCCACTGCCAGTTGCATGAATTTCATGCGCAGGGCCTCTAACAAATATATGTTAGAAGGACTAAAAAGAGAAGCTATACATAAAGGATTCAGAATGGCTCCTGGTGCATACAAAATGCTGCATAAATGTTAGCTGCTATTATTCCAATTGTTTTCCTAATTGTCATTATCTACCAAGGAAGGTGAAGAAGGAGTGCTCAGGTCCCACATGACCAGGATTCTGAATCCAGGGGCCCTGAGCTGCTGGAGGCGGGAAAGGACCTTTAAGAGGATCCAGTGTAACCAACCCTCCACCTTCCTATTTACTAACTGGCAGAGGAGACCAGAAGTTACAAGGAAACCTGAGTGAGAATTTAGAGAGATCCCATCTGCCCTTCCTCTAAGCACAAATTCCAATTAAAGTTTGGAGTCTGTTAAACCATTAACATAATGCCCTTCTTTTGGGTGTCCTGTGACACTGAGCAGGAGTTCCTGAGCAAATTGAGGTGACACAGAAAGAGCCCCGGTGATAAATACAGACCAGGTAAGAAGGTCAGGTGTCACACAGCTTGTCCCTTCTCCCTTTTAAAGGCACTCGGGTCCTTTACTTAGCTGCCATTTCATTAAGGTAATATCTTACAGCACATTAAGGTCTAGACAGTGTTTTATATTTAATAAATCTATCTAAATGATGCTACTTTGGGTAAATTATTACTCAGTTTTCAATACAATATAAAACACATTAATTTAAAATCTTAGTGTGTTTTTTTAACTTTAGTTTCCAGTTCTGCAATTGTAAAGTAAGACCAGTTCTTGTAAAGAACTAGACAGAAGTATTAAAGCAGAATTTACATTTGCTTAGACCCGATGTAACTGTGGTTAGTAGAGGGAGAGTTCCCTTCGTAAACGCTGACATCTGCACTCTCGGCATGGAAGAGGCACAGCGTATGAGGCGGCTGCAGGCTCTGCAGGCACTGAAGCTCTGGGGCCGGGTAGTGGACTCAGATGACCGTGACACATTCAGACTTCCGGATCACTGTGTCTTGGAGGCTTGACTTCCTGTCCCCAGAAACACAGGCGGAAAGCTTTTCCACTAGGAACTGCTTTCACTTGGACATCACAGGTTCGAAACAAAGCCCAAGACAGAGCATTCATTTCTCAATAAGAAGGCACACACTTTGTCTGGAAATATACTTTGTGAACTGCCCTCCACACACATCCCGATTACTATTAAATATCATTTATTAACTCGTTCACCTACTGGTTCATTGAACAGATAGATAGTATTTGTGAAATTCAAACTATATCCAGACAGTGAATGCTAAAGCTACAAAAAAGATATGAGCCCTGCCTGCACCATAACTTTGGAATAGAGAAGGGGGATTAGGATATGCCTAACACACCCAGAAGTAAATAAGCAATATAATTTTTATACTCATGGTTTACTTCCAACATCAAATTTATGTAGAAAAGAAAGAGGCTGCCCTTTAAAAGAAAAAAATGTCACCATCTCGAAGCACCATTAATCACTGTCTCTTTTAAATTAAAAGGTTTGCAAAAAGGTGGGCAGGAAACCAACCCGGGAAACAAATCACTCCCCTTGCTGAGTGAGGGTCAGAGACTAACGGGAGAGTCCTCCGTATTCACCCAGCTCCCTCCTGTGCCATGGAATCACAGAAGAGATTTCCATGAGAGCTTGGAAAGTGTGAGGCGTGGCTTACAAGGGACGCCTGGGTGGTTACTCCAGTACTGTGACTGGTCTGAGAATACACCTTCCAAGATCTATAATATCTGTAAGGTTCTTGCTTTCCTGACTTGACCTAGCCAAGCGGAGCCCCCGCAAGGCTGCTTCCTCAGTGACTGCTGGCCCCAGGTTCCATGAGCACAGAGGCTTGGCCTCCTAAAGCAAATGCAAAGCACGCCATGCACCTGAGAAGGCCCCTCACACAGGGGCCAAGAGGACTCATGAAACACCAAAACAGACACGTTTAAGTCAGCACTATGCCCGTAAGCAGGCCTCTGCTAGGTGTTCCCCGCCCTGTCCTCAGAGCACTTCTTCCGGCCGGCCAGCGGGTCAGGGCAGGGGTGCAGCATGAGGCTCCCACGATGCATCGAGGGAACTCAGCCTGGCAGAGTCAGACTTCCAGAGGAATTTAAATATGTTTACAACTAAAATAAAACAACTAAGCCTTGCCTCTGCCATGCCATTAAAACTGGGAGTTTTTATAGCTGCTGAGAGGATGCAATCACAGGATTTGCTAATTGGGTTTTAGTGGTTCCAGTGCTGTTTACCGCAAACTTTGTCTAATCAGGTGGGGGGCTATATTTAAAAGCTCATACTCTTGCTCTGGTTCGGCTCAGTGGATAGAGCACTGGCCTGTGGACTGAAGGGTCTCGGCTTCAGTTCTGGTCAATGTACCTCAGTTGCAGGCTCCTCTCCAACCTGGGCTCTGCTCAGGGCTCCTCAGGAGGCAATCAACTGACGTGTTTCTCTCACATCAATATTTCTCTCTGTCTTTCCCTCTCTTCCACTTTCTCTCAAAATCAATTGAAAAGTATCTTCGGGTGAGGATGAAAATTATAAAAATAATAAAATCTCACACTCTTATGGAATATTTATGACAACTAAGAGCTCCTATACCAACCCTTCCTCATACTTTATAGTAGACATAAAGCATTTATTATTCATTATTCCTCTATTTCCTTATGTTTTTTAAAGTAACTATATCTGTGTTAGTCAAAGCAAGTGGAGATAAAAACATAACTTGTACATCCATAGCCATCATAACCATGGCATGTGCCTTTACTGTGTGTGACCATGGGCTGGCTCAGCACTAAATGCTTCACACACATTCTCAAACTTACCCCACTCAGCTGCAGAGTATGCACTACACTGGTTTCCAATTTTAAAGCTGATAAAACTGAAGTCAAGGTCATAAAAACAGAAGAAGAGCTGAAATGAGCTGAGATTTAAACGTGCCAAACAGGTGATTAACCAGTACCTCTTATGTTTAATACATAACTAATCCGGAATAGAAAGTAGTTGGTGAGAGAGGATGAGATGAAGAAGGTTTTAAAACTACAGCACAACACAACTAATATCATACTCAATAGTGAAAAGCTGAAAGCTCTTCCTCTACAATCATAAACAAGTCAAAGATGTTCACTAGGCACTAGTCAAAGCAACAAGTTAAGAAAAAGAAATAAAAGGAATCTAGATCAGAAAGGAAGAAGAGAAACTCTCATTATTTGTAGGTGACATGATATTATACATATAAAATCCTAAAGAATCTACTAAAAAACTACTAGAACAAATAAATGACTTCAATAAAGCTGTCAGATACAAAATCAGTATACAGAAGACATCACATTTCTATACACGAATGACAAACAGAATGACAAATGAAGAAAACAATCTGATTTACAAGTGTATCAAAGGCATAAAATAAATAGGAATAAATTTAACCAAAGAAGTGTACTCTGAGAACTATAAGATATTGGAAAAAAAAAAAAAGGAAAGAAATGGGAGATACAAATAAACAGAAGAATATTATATTAGCAGATTAGAATAATGAATATTGTTTAAAATGTCCATATTAACTAAAGCAATATATAAATTCAATGCAATCCCTATTAAAATACCAATGGCATTCTTCTCAGAACTAGAACAACTAAATCTAGAATTTATATGGAACCACAAAAGACCCTGAATACCCTAAGAATATTTGAGAAAGAACAAAATGGAAGGTATCAAGCTGTATTCCAAAGCTATAATAATAAAACAATATAATACTGGCAAATAATATATATATATATATTACACACACACACACACACACACACACACACACACACACACACACATATATATATATTGTCTATCTCGCAGCCGGTGTGGCTTAGTGATTGAGCATCCACCTAGGAACCAGGAGGTCATGGTTCAATTTTTGGTTTAGGGCTCAATCCCCAGTTTAGGTCATGCAGGAGGCAGCCAATCAATGATTCTGTCTCATCATTGATGTTTCTATATCTCTCTCCCTCTATCTTTCTCTCTGAAATCAATAATTTATTTAAAAAAAAAACACACAGATATATAGATCAATGGAATAGACAGCCCATGTATAAATTCCTGCTTATAAGGTTAATTAACCTATGACAATATAGGCAAGAATATAAAATGGGATAAAGGCAGTCTCTTTAATAAATGTTGTAAAAACTAGACAAATGAATGAAATTGAACCAATTTCTTACACAGTATAAAAAAATAAACAAAGTAGATCAAAGACAAATATAAGACCTGAAACCATGAAATTGCTAGAAGAAAATACAGACAGTAACTTCTTTAATCTTATGCTTAGCAATATCTTTTGGGGTATGTCTCCTCAGGCAAGGGTAACACAAGAAAAAATAAACAAACGGGACTATATCAAACTAAAATGCTTTGCACAGTGAAGATTGAAATAATCAATAAAATGAAAAGATCTATTACATAGGAGAAGATACTTCCAATGACACATCTGGTAAGGGGTTAATATCCAAAACATATTAGAAACACAGATAACAATATCAAAACCCCAGAAACAACTCAATTAAAAAATGGTCAGAAGACTTAAACACAGATGAAAAGATGCTCAACATCACCAATCATCAGGGAAATGCAAATTTAAACCACAATGAGACAGCACCTCACACCTGTCAGAATAGCTATTATCAATATATCAACAAACAATTGCTAGCCAGGATGAAGAGAAAAGGGAACCCTAGCGCACCACAGGTGGGAACACAGACTGATGCAGCCACTGTGAAAAACAGTATGGAGATTTCTCAATAAGCTAAAACTAGATCTGCCATACAACCCAGAAATCCAATTCCGGTATTTAACGGAAGAAAAAAACAAAACAAAACATTAACTTGAAGATATATATATATCCAATATTCATTACAGCATTATTTACCATAGCCAAGATATGGACGCAATCCAAGTACCCATCAATAGATGAATGGATAGATATACACAATGGAATATCACTAAGCTATAAAAAGAATGAAATCTTGCCATTTGTGACAACATGGACAGATCTAGAGGCTATTATGCTAAGTTCAAGAAGTCAGATGCGAAAGACAAACACTATTATTTTACTTTTACGTGGAATCTAAAAAAAAAAAAAAAGTGATTAAAACAAAACAGAAACAGACCCATAGATATACAGAATAAGCTGATGGTTGCCAAAGGGGAGTGGAGACAGGGAAAAAAATAAAAGTAACTTTTAAATCCGGCAAACTACCCCACCACCACCACTCCGAAACCCTACAGTACAGTAGATCCCACCAGTTGCTCGTCCAGTCTCCATCACCACCTCCTTCCTCAGCAGCAGGATCCAAACTCTGCTGGGCAGTGACATGCTCAGTGACAATACTTGCCATTTCTGCTCTCTGTTCATGGGAGGAGCCCTCAGCCAGGGTCTGGCCAATGAGATGCGGATGGGAAGGCAAAGGAAGGGCGTCCTTCTAAAGTAAGAGAGCACATGGGGAAGATGGAGCTCATTTTACAGAAGGCGAACTCGGGAAAGAAGGAATGTCTTTGTCCTTTGCTCTTTCACCTTCTTCCTGTTCCTCTAATGTCAAAGGTCCCACAGCCACTGAGACCCCGAGAACAAAGCCCTGTGGGAAAGATGGTGGACTGACAGCGACAAGAAGCCCCACTGTGGAGGGGTGCCTGGGCCAGAGGCTCCCGCCTCCGAGGGCCCACTTCTAGACTCAGTCTTAGTCCACAAAAATAACCTCTCCTCCAATTGGATTAGGCTGGGGGTCACAGCTGTGGCCCATGGACCAAACCTGGTGCCTGTTTATGTCAAGTTTTATTGGAACAGAGCCACGCCTGCTGATTTAAGCATTTTCTATGGCTGTTTCATGCTAACAACTGCAGAGTTGGGTTGTGACAGACGGTACAGCCTGCATTACTGTCAGGCTATTTACAAAAAAGTCTGCCAACCCTGGATTAATTCCCCACAGACAGGTTTATGTTCCATGCACCCAATTCAATCGGAACTGAAATACAGCCAGTCATGGAAAACTCCCAGTAAGGGAAAAGGAAAAAGTGCTCGCATTCCATACTCAATGGATGGTCAATAAATGTGTATGTCAAGTCCTCCTTTTTAGTTTGATATAGTCCCGTTTGTTTATTTTTTCCTTGCCTGAGGAGACATACCCCAAGTCCTGTGTGCCAGATCCTTTGTGACCTGCTAAATCCAGAGAAATGAGGATTACCCCTGACCTTTCGGGAGCTTGAAACCTTTGTGTAGTTGCTGCTTCAGAAACAATCACTGCAGTTGTACGTGCTGGGGGCAGGACACTGTGCAGACGTGGGGGCCTACCATGAACTGAAAGAGCAAGAGGAATAATCCCTGGAAAGTGCCGGGTACTTGTTTCTACAGGAAGTTGCTCCACCCAGCTTCTAGTCAAATTAAAGGGACATTTTCCAAAATACATGAATTCAAAAGGCCCATGGAATATCCTATATAATAAAGATGTAATATGCAAATTAATCCCCAAGCCCTCACAAGATGGCTGCCTACGATCAGGCCGGCAAGGGGGTTAGTGAGGGACAACCAGACGACTGAACAGCAGGCTGAAAGGGGTGACCAGGCCAGGAGGGAGGCTGTGAGGGGCGACCAGGCTGGCAGGGAGGGGGCAGTTGGAGGAAACCTGGCTGGCAAGGGAGGGCAGTTAGGGCAACCAGGCCAGCAGGGAGTGGCAGTTAGGGGTGACCAGACAGGCAGGCAGGTGAGCGATTAGGAGCCAGCGGTCCAGGATTGTGAGAGGGATATCCTGGATTGGAGAGTGTGCAGGCTGGACTGAGGGGAGAACCCCTCTGGTTTATGATAAGTGGCCAACAAATACAATTCTAGAATGCAGTCAAGTGAGGAGGAGAAATGCAAGACCCATGAAATCCTAACACCAGGATGGAGAGCCACCAATGGCCTTTGGAGGCATTAGTTCAGTCCTCTAGTCCTCATAACTCAGAAAAGACTGTCGCAGCGAGGTGTTGTGATTGGTTCTCTATTTGCTTTGGCACCTGCCTTTCGTGCCTCTTTGTTTGGTTTGCTGAACACTGGATTAGAGTGCAGGGAGGTCCCCATGTTCTCAGCAGCAGCCTTCCCCTCTGCTCTCCAGGACAAAACTGTCCTCCGAGCAGCTCCCACGCCGCTAGACGGACACCCCGCAGCAACCGCTGAGCCCTTTATTAGGCCCTCTGAACAACATAAAAACAACTAACATTTTATCCACCGGCTCTTCCCTATTGCTTTCACATTCATTCATTGTTGTGTTTTATTTTCATAGCAACCTTTTTAAACTGGGTCCCCAATATGTTCCTCACCAGAGGAGGAAAGAGAAGCTCAGAGAGTTGCTAGCACAATGTCACACGGGGAGGCAGCGCTGAATGGGGTGAAGACCCAGTTCCTCTGATCCGAGAGACCTCGCAGGCACCACTCACCCGCCCGCAGCTTTGGGCAGGAGCTCTCTACTCCCCGAGTCCCAGTCCGACCGCAGGAGTGCAGAGGTGGCAGGCAAGAAAGCAGAGGAAGAGCAACAACACACTGCGTCCTGCTCTCTCAGGAAATGTCCGGGCTGCTTCTCTTGGTCTAACAACACTATAAGCCACATCCATAGCTCTGTTCCCGGGCCTGCCACAAGTACCAAAGAGAAATCTGTTGGGAGGCAAAGAAGGGGTAATTCTGGTTCCTTGAAGTCAAAGAAGTCCCTAGAGCTGAATGACAGAGGGGCCTTGGGTTCCAGAGTCCGGGGGGGGGGGGGGGCGCCCTGCGGCAAACCCACTGTTCGCGTGACCCTCACTGCCCACACTCATCCTTCAGCTCATTGTCAGTCCTGGGGAAGCAACTAGAAGGTTCTCCTCTAGGAAAAACCAGCCACACGTGAGAAGAGACACCTAAGGAGCTGGCTGACATACGAATACTGTCTCTTTTCTCAAAGAGGCACAGAGGGAACTAAGGGCTCTGCAGGAACAAGCAGGCTGGCCCCAGCCTGGCCGGGGCCTGGGGTGTGGCCAGTTCAGGGAGAGTGACAGCAGCAAGCAGGAGCCTGGAGCTCCAGCCCCCAAAGCAGGGTAAAGTACAAAGGAACTGAGAACATGGTGACAAACACATGCAAATAGAGCTCAGCAGAGTCACGTAGGAGGAAGGGAGTGAAAAATGAAGGTTACATCTCAGGCATCAAAAGGCAGGAGCGCATGTCACACTTGGGAGACAGGTGAGGGCACCCCAAGTTGAGAACCAGCTCCAAAGTACAGAGGTCGTGTGGTGGGATGACTGGACCTACAACGAGGCGCAGAGCATGGGAGGGTCTGAACCCCACCAAACGGTGGGTTCATTTTTACCCTCAGGAAGAATCCCTTAAGCCACATGTGTCAAACACAAGGCCCGCGGGCCAAATCCGTCCTGCCAGGCCTTGCAATGTGGCCCGCACCGCGCTGTCTTCACTGCACTCCGCTGCGTTTCCATCACAATGACAGTTTATGACTGTTCAGTAAACCATTCGGCCCGCGATTTAGGCTGGATTTTAGATTTTGGCCCCTTCTCTGATTGAGTTCGACACCCCTACTGAAGTACCGATGCAGGGCCAGTGGGGAGGGTGCCTAGAAATGGGACTCCCGTGGGGAAGGGCAGCAAGCGCCCATGCCCACAGCCACAGCCACAGCCACAGCCACATTAAAAGACAGGGACTTTTAGTGCTCACGGCAAATCAAATCTTCCCTCCGGTCACAGAAATCCAAGGTCAAGATTGAATGTAACCTGAATCTCCATTGATAGATCACATCAGAAGTAGTATTTTGAGAAAATCACCTGACTCATGCTATCATGCTGATTATACATCGAATATGTGAAAACATTAACTATTTGAAGTAAATGTTGAAAAGATACCATACAGCACATGAGTCTGTTTGTATTACCTATCAATACTCCATGAGCCAGACATGGCCCGGGGCTCCCCTGTCCTCAGAGAGGTCCTCCTTCCATAAATGTATGAGAGAAAGAGAGTCAACATTAGACAATCTTAGAGAAGGTTAAAGGAGTTTACAGAAGATCCATGTGGAGGAGAATCCAAAAGGAAAACCAACTCTGGCTTGTTTGGCTCAGTGGATAGAGCATCAGCTGTAGACTGAAGGGTCTTGGGTTCGAGTCTGGCCAACGGCACGTCCCTGAGCTGCGGAATCCATCCCCAGTTGGGAATGTGCAAGAGGTAGCCGATCAATGTTTCTCATCATTGATGTGTCCATCTCTCTCCCTCTCCCTTCCTCCTGAAATCTATACAAATGCATTTTTTAAAAGTAAAACCTAAGATGAGACCAATGTCTCAATGCTCTCAGACCATCAAAAGCGAGGTCCCAGGAAGAGGATAGCGCGGTAGCCAGGGGGCTGCGTGGTGACTGGGCACAGGATGAGAACACGGTGAGTTGGCGCAGAATTGCGCTCCTGATGTGCTACATGCGATGTGCGGGAGGAATCAACTATTGTATGCGGAAGGACAAGGTCACGCAGCTAAAAGCGAGAGCAGAGATGCCATTTGCAAGAGAGACAATAGGTCAGGGCGTGGGGCGCTGCTGTGTAAGACAAAAGCAGTGAAACCTGGCAAATATTGCTACTTGTGCAGACAGGGTAGCAGATTGCTTAAAAATGCCAGCAGCTTAATAATTCTGAAATTATCTCAGCTTCAGAATTGCCATTAGCTAGATGAAGGAGGCAGAAAATAACTCTGAGAGTCAGGCAGTCGCATGAAGGACAGGAACGCGGAGTCCGGCTGTGGAGCGGGAGGACTGTGCTGGGGCCGCCGGGCAGGTGGCAGCGCCCTCACCAAACCAGGAGCCCGGGAGCTCAGAGGGCTCTTCACCCGGCCATGCCAGGGCGGCACAGCTCGGAAATGCTTTCCACCGTCACCCTGAGCAAGTCACCAGGCACAGCCAGTGAGGTTTCCTGGAGACACGAGGGGCCACCCTCTGGCCCAGTGAGGGTGGCAGATTGCAGGGAATAAAGATGACTCTCAGCACCCTCGGCTCCGCTCCTGCTCCTGCCTGCTCAGCAGCAGGCCAGGAAAATGCCAGTCAACACACCACACCCCCGAGGCAGTCACCACTGGTGGCTGTCAGCCGGGGACGCCTGGTAAGTGAGGTCCACCGGTGTCCACCTTCCCGCCAGGATTACCTAACCCCTCCGCCCGAGAGAACCAAGAGAGCTTCCTGTGCCCGGGAAAGAGCCGCCATGGAATCCAGGCTCTCCCTGTCGCCATCCCGCATCACCGCCCCCATGACCTGCCAGCAGCCCCGGCTCCTCCGCAGTGAGCAAGCAGCTGGAAGGCGCCGAACAGAGAGGGGAACCAGCCCCAGCATCAGGATCTGGGAGGAGCCCGGCGCCCACCCTCACAGCAACGTTTGTTTCCTTTAATGACACATGATGCCGCCCGCCAGCTCCAAGGGCGCACACACAACATGGTCCCAGGAAAGCCAGGACACGGTCAGCTTGGAAGCCACCCACAAAGATGGCACCCAAAGACGAGCTTCTAGTGCTGGAGTTCTGTGTCATGTTGGAGACTGGTTTCGGAAGCAGCAGCTGACCCCAGTCCCAAACTGCCGGAAACAAAGTGCCCCCCTAAAAGCAACAGCGCAGCCCCGTGGGCAGAAAAGAGAAACTGCAGAACCGGGTGTGACATCATCACCCAGGCCAGGTTAGTGCAATGCCGCCCGAACAAGTGCTTTCCCAATGTCAGGTCCAAGAACACGGCCGTGAGGCTCCATCCCAAGCAGCTCCATCGATTCAGTTTTACTGCTAGTCTCCCCCAGTTCCAAGCACCTCACTATAAACATTTACAAATTTCATCTCAGCCTTAGTACTAAACAATACTCATTAAGAGTCTCGCCAAAGTGCAACATGTAAGTAAATCAAACCTTTGATGCTCTATTTGCAAATTTCATGGGCCACTAGGGATAATTAAAAGGGCAATTATATAAAGTTGGTACAGTTTTGAGAAACAAATGACATTTTCTGCTTTAAAGCACTTGATAATTTGATATTTTGCTATTAGAGCCATCATGTGCACTTTTATAGACGGGCAGCGAAATAAACAATAAATGTTCCTTAACAGCCTCTAATGATTGTTTTTGCCCACTGATATCACTCACCATTCCAGTCCATCAATCATATGCTAAGAGATTAAGGTAAAGATAATGAAGAAGCAGTAGAACCCATTAAACCAGAAGAGAAAAAAGTGAGGCTGAGAGCGCTGGTTTCTTCTGTGCTTTCCTCAGATGCCCCGCAATGTCGGGGAGGCGGCAGCTGCAATGTGGGTCCCTGTGTTTAAGCACCGCTCTGAAGCCAGCAAAGTGCATTACAGTTCATGAAAAATACAGCGGAGAAACTGCTAGTGGCAGAAGCATTTAACTTCCTTGTTAGCAGCCTCCCCGAGTGGCACTTTCCACCGGCACGTTGTTTATTATGTTCCGTGCCAGGCAAAACTGATTAAATAGGGCTCTTAAGAATCAAAGCGTTATAAATTCATGGAAATACAGCAAGCAATAAATTCCATGGAATTAAAAGCTTACCAGTGCTATTAGCATTTCGGGGTGTTTGAATTGTTAATACTGATGTGCAAAAATGATGTGCCTCTAAGACAAGGCAGGCGAAGGCAAAGCAGGCGAGTAGCTCGGAACATTTTTTTGTATCAAAGAGGCACTGGGACTCGGCTGTTGCTGCAGCCACAGGAAAGGAGGGGGGGGGGGAATTATCTCCAAAATGCTCCTCCGCCCTAAAGTCAATCCCACCCCAGAAGAGAGAAGGCACCAAATAAAGGTTTACATGCAGAGGAAAACAAGCGTAAAAATATTATGCAAAGGATTTATGCTGTGAATGAATAGACATTTTTTCTTACCAACTAAGAGGGATAAACGTTTTATCTTGTTACCTGGTCTTACAGGGGTGGCCCCGCATGTAACTGCGCTAACTTCACCCTGGACCAGACCCTGAAAGTTAGTAAGGTTGGGCGCACTGGGGAGTGGGTGCCCCTGGATAGCCATTCCTCACCTTTGGCTCTTTCTGGGGAGAGGGGTATGCAAGTGTTATTCTGAAGTGGCAGGGGTGAAGAAATCAATGATTATGCCACTAGACAAGTCAGAGACATGAAGTAGTAATTCTCTTCACCCACCTACTCCTTTCCAACTGAAATGTATCTGAGGGTCTTTGCCGGGTAGATACAAATGTAGGAGAGAAAGAAAAATTAAAGAATGCTTCTTAAGACTAAGATATTTTAGGAAAAAGGTGTGGGAAGGTATGTCACTTCTGAAAAGAAATCATTACTGGCCCCGCTGGTGTGGCTCAGTCAGCTGTGCATCATCCTGGGCACCAAAAGGCCACAGTTTGAGTCCTGGTCAGGGCACATGCCCTGATGGGGTGCATGCAGGAGCAAGTGATCACTGTTTCTCTCTCTACCCCTCCTTTCCACTCTAAAATCAATAAAAACATTAAAAAGGTAATAATTACTGCCTATAAATACAGTGTGATCACTTAAAAACAATTTAAGAGGAAATGCACTCTTAAATCTGGAATTTCCAAATTCAGAAAAAAAAGGCAATCCAAAACTCAATCCAGGAAGATATCCAAAATATGTATTCATTCCAAAGTTGCCCAAAATGCGCCCTTTTCTAACAAATCAAGAAAACCTCGTTCCTTTGCCCAGAGAAGCACAGAGTGGAACCTCCTGACGGAGCACTGGTGCAGGGGTGATCCTGAGGCCGGGCTCCACGTGTGGAGGTATCTTCTGTACCACGGAAGCTCCTGCTGCGCCCCAGGGAGGCAGAGCCTGCTCACGTACAAACACAGGCAGATGGCGAAGAGGAGCTCACAGCAGCCGGCACCCAGGAACGTGCTTCCAGGGCATGGTTTCAGGAGCGCCATTTCCTGGTGTCTGAACTGCTAACACCGCCGTTCAAAACGGTCCTGCCTCTAAGACAAGACCTACTATGTGTAGAACATCGAAAGGGAAGAGGAATGAATATAAGACACTGTTCTGGCACTAAAAAAGCTAAAGAGTCTCACAAACACATATTATATATTCTAAATCAGGAATTAAAAGAGCCTTAAAAGACAGGTTCTATACCCATTGGGATTTTAGAGTGACTTTAAGATAAGGCACACACCTAAAAATAACCCATGAACAAGGCAGTGTTATATCTGTCAACATTCCAACGCTCTATACACATAGAAGAATGCTTTTTTGTGCATGCAATACTCTCTGATTTTAGGAGAATGAAGAATAAAACCTGGATAAATAGATCACTGGGGAAATTTTTAAAAACAATGAAATGAAAAATATAATAGTATGGGCAAGCTGCTTTTGGCAGTGGCCTCTGCATTATGGGCGCTAAGCCAGAGTGTCCATAAGAGGCCATAGGTTCAACAGCTGTGAGCAAACCCAACATGGCCCTTGTCTCAGTGCTTCTCAGTCTGTGGTGGGCAGTCTGGGGGGGGGGGCAGTAGCAGAAGGTGGTCACACAACAGTAGAGAAAACCTGGAGGTGTCCAGGCCTGTGTCCAACACTTACACCCCAACGTCTTCTCTCGCCTCCTCACAGAGTCTCCAGTGCCCCGCTCCCCTCCAACCTAGAAATTCCCATCTCAGCCCTGTGTTCCCACTGACCAACAGCCCTGTAAAGTCAGCCAACAGAAGGCTGCCCTTCGGCCAGCTTTCTACGGTGCGTTTCTGGACTCGCCGCTGCTCACACTGTGTCCTCCGGCGTTACGCTGTCCAGAGTTGCTGGCGAGCGCACTGTTAGCTGGGGCCTGTTTGGGGCCAAGGTCTCTGGCTTGGCAGACACAGCACCTGCAGAAAGGAGCCCCCTCCCCCCACACCTCTCCGGAGTGGGGTCTCCGCCCTCCTCACCAAGTGCAAATACGGACCAAGGAGAGGCCTCACTGCACGGTACACTCGCAGCCTCTCGCATGCCATCCTCCCCCCGGTACAACGGGCAGGTGGGCAGGTGCACTTCCTCTGGTTTCAGAAGAGCCAGGTTCAGACTGGTGGGAGGGATAAAAAACTGCGACCGGCCATGTGCTCAGCTCAGATCCAGGAATTCCATGCCTGCAGCCAGGTGCTGGGAAGGAGCAGGCCCGGGGAATGAGTGCTCTCACTACCACCATTGCAACAGAACTGGACTGCAACCTCCAGGCCAGGCCCAGGCTGTCCTCTCCTCCTTACCCTCAGCCATAGATGGAGCTGCTTTTCTCCCTCCTCTCAGCGCCTTACCTTTCTCAGGTTCAAGACCACTGTATTGTATTTCCAGCACAAAAAATGGCTGATATTTTCATTCTATGCCCACCCCCTCCAGTCTTCCTTGAACACAGCCCTATATTATAATATAGCTGACTCCATTATTTCAGTACCTGGGAACCAAGTTTCTGATGACAAAGTCTGTCCTTGGAAAGGCAACCCCTTTGCTAATGGGGGGCCATTGCTTGAAAATAGGGCACTAATTGTGCAGCTCAGACAATGAGCAAAAAGAAAGAAAGAAAAAAAAAAAAGAACTAGGAAAGGGAGATAAGTAAATAATGATACAAAGTAATGAATGCACCTGCCAAATGTATGCAAAGAAACAGTGGAATGGAGCTGCCTGGGATGGTGGATGGGGGGAGGGGACACAAGATGCGAAGAGGATGGTGCAGGGCGGCTGTGAAAGCTGATGGGGATGGAAACCGCTCCCTGTGCTCTTCTCCGGGGGGAGGCCGTCCCTGCTCCTCTGGCCCGGCTACAGGGAGGAGTCTGTCCCCACTGCCAGTTCTCTGAGTACCCTCCCGCCAAGATCTGGGAAGAGATGAGCCCTCTCTAGAATCCTCGCAGCTTAATAATTCATGCCTAAAAGGGTTTCTATATTAGTTTTTCTGCCTCCTAACATCCTGTGACCTCCCCAAGATCCACAGAATACTTTATTCATCTTGGTGTTCTCAGGCCTATAGACCTCAGCATACAGTAGGAGTTTGGGGTTTGTCACCTTTAACTGAATTACAAACAGAAATAGAAGACAGAGAAGAGTGAAAGCTGACCCTCAGGGTCCCCCAAGAAGCACGTGGCCAAGGCAAGCCTGAAAGCACATGTGTGAGGGTCTGCCCTCTCAGAGCTGAGGAGTGGCACGTTAGAGCTCTAGAGCCACTTGCACCAAGAAGGTGCCCGCTGGGCACCAGAGAAGGAGGCAGAGGGAGAAATGTTAGGATGGGCTTTAGGGCTTAGATCCTGTCCAGCCAGGCCTACCCCTGACCTATTCAGTCTCTTTTTGCTTAAACCAGTACAGGCGGCAACTAAAACCATGTATTTGGTGACACACAGACCATGGAAGCCTATTAATAGGGAGTCCATCAATAAACCATGTTCTAGGTGACACACAGACCGTGGAAGTCCATCAATTAACCATGTTCTAGATGACATACAGACCATGGAAGACCATCAATAAACCATGTTCTAGATGACACACAGACCATGGAAGACCATCAATAACACATGTTCTAGATGACACACAGACCGTGGAAGTCCATCAATAACACATGTTCTAGGTGACACACAGACCATGGAAGACCATCAATAACACATGTTCTAGATGACATACAGACCATGGAAGACCATCAATAACACATGTTCTAGGTGACACACAGACCGTGGAAGTCCATCAATAAACCATGTTCTAGGTGACACACAGACCGTGGAAGTCCATCAATAACATATGTTCTAGGTGACACACAGACTGTGGAAGTCCATCAATAAACCATGTTCTAGATGACACACAGAACGTGGAAGTCCATCAATTAACCATGTTCTAGGTGACACACAGACCGTGGAAGTCCATCAATAACACATGTTCTAGATGACACACAGACCATGGAAGACCATCAATAACACATGTTCTAGATGACATACAGACCATGGAAGACCATCAATAAACCATGTTCTAGGTGACACACAGACCGTGGAAGTCCATCAATAACACATGTTCTAGGTGACACACAGACCATGGAAGACCATCAATAACACATGTTCTAGATGACATACAGACCATGGAAGACCATCAATAACACATGTTCTAGGTGACACACAGACCGTGGAAGTCCATCAATAAACCATGTTCTAGGTGACACACAGACCATGGAAGTCCATCAATAACATATGTTCTAGGTGACACACAGACCGTGGAAGTCCATCAATAAACCATGTTCTAGATGACACACATGTTCTAGGTGACACACAGACCGTGGAAGTCCATCAATAACACATGTTCTAGGTGACACACAGACCGTGGAAGTCCATCAATAACATATGTTCTAGGTGACACACAGAACGTGGAAGTCCATCAATAACATATGTTCTAGGTGACACACAGAACGTGGAAGTCCATCAATAAACCATGTTCTAGATGACACACATGTTCTAGGTGACACACAGACCATGGAAGTCCATCAATAACACATGTTCTAGGTGACACACAGACTGTGGAAGTCCATCAATAAACCATGTTCTAGATGACACAGACCATGGAAGTCCATCAATAAACCATGTTCTAGATGACATACAGACCATGGAAGTCCATCAATAACACATGTTCTAGGTGACACAGACCGTGGAAGACCATCAATAACACATGTTCTAGATGACACACAGACTGTGGAAGTCCATCAATAACACATGTTCTAGATGACACATAGAACGTGGAAGTCCATCAATAAACCATGTTCTAGATGACACACAGAACGTGGAAGTCCATCAATAAACCATGTTCTAGGTGACACACAGACTGTGGAAGTCCATCAATAAACCATGTTCTAGGTGACACACAGACCGTGGAAGTCCATCAATAACACATGTTCTAGGTGACACACAGACTGTGGAAGTCCATCAATAAATGAGCATTGACAAGAGACAATTCACGAAAGTTGGCAGTCTGAAGCGAGAACATAGTTGATCTGTGCTAAATCAACTGTTTCTTATCACTGGGTTTTGAAATCAATCAGCTATCCAACCTGATTTCACATTTACTAAAAGCAAGGCTTTAAAAGAGAGATCACAAAAATCCAGTATCCAGTCTTTTTTAGCAGGCTTGCTGCCCTTGAGGTTTCCTCTTTGACACCTAGGAACAACTATGTCTAAAGGCTATTATCCTCACTCATAGCCCAACAGTGCACACAGGAAAGGCGGACATTAACTCCAACCCCAACAGCCAGCTTCCCTTCCCAGAGGCTCCTCTGGTAGCAGGGTCTGGTCTCTTTGCTAAAAACTTCTACATATACAATCATATGTGTTTTGTATGTACACTGGTTTCCCCTTGTCCTCCAGACAGACATTTAGAGGACTTCATTGCTTTTGCTCCCACAAACAATGCTGTAAGTTTCATCCCCGTACACACTACACTAGCTGATGAGTAAAAACCCCTGGAAGCTGATGGCTGCTACTACATTTGTGACCTGAGTCAACAATCTTACGGCTAAAATATAAATCCCATTACCTTTCACATGCACTTTAGCTGCACTTCCTTGTTTAAATTCAACATATCCTGAGGATATGTTGTTGGTGTTTTATTTTATTGATTCTATACAGAGAGGAAGGGAGAAAGAGAGAGCAATATGAATCAGCTGCCTCCTGCATGTGCCTGGACCAGGGATCGAACCTGCTACCTGGGTATATGCTCTGACTGAGAACCGAACCCATAACCTTTTGGTGTACAGGATGGCGCTCCAACAGACAACTCCCTGGGCTTTCCTGCTTACTGGCCTCTCTCTGGTGGGATCTGGTAATCAAATGCCCTTGAGGAATACTGCAAACAGAGGCACAACTCTGGGGTATCAGCTGATACCAGCTGCAGCAGAACCCAAACCACAGGCAAATATTCCCCTCACCCATTTAAAAATCAGTCAATTTTATTTATTTATTTATTTATTTATTTATTAAATATATTTTATTGATTTTTTTACAGAGAGGAAGGGAGAGAGATAGAGAGCTAGAAACATCGATGAGAGTCATGGATCAGCTGCCTCTTGCACACCCCCCACTGGGGATATGCCCGCAACCAAGGTACATGCCCTTGACCGGAATCGAACCTGGGACCCTTCAGTCCGCAGGCCAAGGCTCTATCAACTGAGCCAAACTGGTTTCAGCAAAATCAGTTAATTTTATAGACCTTTCAGGAAGTCATTTGGGCCTACATCTGACGGAACACACTTGTCTGCTGGGTATGTCTCACAACCAAAAAAACAGAAGCACACATGTCACTGTCCCTTCACAAAGAGGGAGAAATATTCTTCCTTCATCCAATCCTTCCTTAATGATATCTATTATCCAAGTTTTTAGTTATTTTACTTACAATTCTGAGATGCTTGAGATTTGGGACCAGCCTGAGAAATCTCAAAAATAGTCAACTGTGTTTCAGAATTTTTGAGTAAGCTAGAGTCTTTCATCCTTTTAGTTGATTTGAAAGATGGATGAACCCATAGAAGACTACCTATATTAGTCTAAGGTAAAGGTGATAGACTAACATGTGGCTTAGACACAAACTAATACTTTACTAATCTAGAGATTATGCTAACCACATCAAGCTGTAATGTACTTCAGATGATTAAAAATAACATATTTCAAGTTAGAGATACAAGTATATCCCCCTTTTGCCCTGTCGTTGTTTTAGACTTCAAATCTGAACCATCAGATGAGAGATTGACTCAAAAGGGCAAAGTGTGCCGAAACCGGTTTGGCTCAGTGGATAGAGCGTCAGCCTGAGGACTGAAAGGTCCTGGGTTCGATTCTGGTCAAGGGCATGTACCTTGGTTGTGGGCAAATCCCCAGTAGGGGGTGTGCAAGAGGCAGCTGATTGATGACTCTTTCTCATCGATGTTTCTAACTCTCTATCCCTCTCTCTTCCTCTCTGTAAAAAATCAATAAAAATATATTTTTTAAAAGCGGGGGGTGGGGGGGCGGGCAAAGTGTGCAGGATCCCTTTCTATAGCAGTGAGTTTTTCTCTGCTCAGGTTCCACAGCTGCACTGTGACCCCTGGCCACGTGGGGCAGCAAGGCGTGGAGGCACGTGTAATGCCCTTAACAAAAAAACGTGCTGAACAGGCACTATTCCTGGAAAAATCATTCAAACGGCCTAATTTCCATAGCAGACGGGTAGTACAAAGCCAACACCTGTTCGAAGAGTGAGATTCAAATATTTTTGACGCTCGTTACAGTTGACTCTGATTTCCATGCTGACAAACCCAACAGTCAGCTCTCTGCCATCACTGTCCTTGACCCATTCTTCCTTTCCTCCTCCAACAGGGTCGGCAGCGGCTCCACTCACCCTGCAGCACTGCCTTCCAAGGGCTTCCATCTGGTACCTATGCCCAAGCTGCTCAGTGGCACTGGCTTCAGAACCACACCTTGCAGCCCATCCCGTCTTCATCTACACCCTGGCCTCCTCAGTGAGCTCCTCCACTCTGCCTGTACATGTCACTCCCGTGCTTAGAAACCCGCCCCCTGTGGCCCTCTGAGGGCTCTTCCAGAGCCACGTGTCCGAACACTCAGCTGACATCTCAACCTGTATGAATGACCAAGAGCTCAGCCTCCCACCTCTACCTGCCTCCTGGTCTCCGCTGCTTCCCTCCTCCACTCCCGACAGTGACAGCTTGCCCCAGCGCTAGCCATGCTCCTGAACACGCGCACCGCCTTGTGAACGCCAGCCCAGCAAGAACCCTATCAGCTCAGCTCAACCGGAAGCCCACCCCACCTCTGGTCGCCCTCTATCTGATCAAGTCCTATCCTCCGGTCCTCCATCACCCCCAGGATACTGACACCTGTGCACCTGTCTTTGGTGGTTGTTGTTAATGCTCACCTGAGGATATTTACCCATTGATATTTAGAGAGCAAGGAAGGGAGGGGGTAGACAGAAACATCAACGTGAGAGACACATGGATTGGTTGCTTCCTGCAGGGGCCCCAACCAGGTCTAGGGATCATGGCTGCAAACCAAGGTACGTGCCTTTGATGGGAATAGAGCCTGGGACCCTTCAGTCCCTGGGCCGATGCTCTGTCCACTGAGACAAACCAGCTAGGGCCACCCTGGACTGTCTTAACCAAGAATCCTGTAGATCCCTTTAACCAGGACCCTCCCCTTCTCAGTGATCATTTTCTCTTAACAATTTTCCAACCCCTGCTCTCACGTTGCTCCCTTGCTATATTCGGAGTTGAGCACAATCTGTCTCTCACATTGAAAATCTCTCTACAGCCGAAACCGGTTTGGCTCAGTGGATAGAGCGTTGGCCTGAGGACTGAAAGGTCCCAGGTTCGATTCCGGTCAAGGGCATGTACCTTGTTGCAGACATACCCCCAGCAGGGGGTGTGCAAGAGGCAGCTGATCAATGATTCGATGTTTCTAACTCTCTATCCCTTTCTCTTCCTCTCTGTAAAAAACCAATAAAATAAAAATATATTTTAAAAAAGAAAAAAGAAAATCTCTCTGCAGCGTGCCCTTCACCTTCTGAGAGAGAGGGGCCTGCATAAAGCCTGACCCCATCTTTAACAAGTGAAACTGGGTCCTGCTCATCCCCTCACCCTCACTCTACAGTAGGGGTGTCGAACTCAATCAGAGAAGGGGCCAAAATCTAAAATCCAGCCTAAATCGCGGGCCGAATGGTTTACTGAACAGTCATAAACTGTCATTGTGATGGAAACGCAGCGGAGTGCAGTGATGACAGCGCTGTGCGGGCCACATTGCAAGGCCTGGCGGGACGGATTTGGCCAGCGGGCCTTGTGTTTGACACATGTGCTCTACAGGCTTCCCTGTCCCAGTGGAGGGCAGCTCCACCCTCTAGTGCAGCCTGAAGGGAAACCTGCTCTGCCTGACTCCTCTTTCTACCCACAAGTCAAACACCAGAACAAAAATCCCAGGAGCATCCTCAATACAGTTCTTCCAAACTCCACCAAGAAATCTTTTGGCTCTACCTTCAAACAAATTCCAAGGTTAGCCACCCTCCCCACCTCCACCCCCATCCTCACTCTGGCCAGCCTCATCGCTCCCTGGTTGTCCCAGCGGCCTCCTGACAGGTCTCCATGCCTACCGTCGCACCCTCCCACAGTCTAGCAGCAAAACAGCTCCAAGAGTCAGATCCGGTCCCACCTCAAAGCCCACCAAAGTCTCCCCATTTCACCGAAAGACTAAGTCCCATCGGCCTTAATCAATGCCTGACTCGGTCTGGCCCTGCTACTGCTTGGCCTTCATTCCTTCCCCTCTCCCACGGGCTGGCTCTGCCAGCTTGCTCTCCTTACAGTATGCTCACCTTGGTTCAAAGTCACTGACTATTTGCAGTGGCAACCCCTTCCTTCCTGTGCCCTCCTCTATTTTCTCCACAGCACTTACCCCTCATGTTTACTTATTACATTTCCCTCCAGTTCCCACCCCACAGAGCCTGAGCAGAGGGCTTGTCGCTGTCATTTCCTGCTACACTCTCCATCTGAGCATGCTGTCTAATAGGAACGCAGTGCTGGCCACGTATGTAACTTTAACCACACTGAAAAAAGTAAAAAGAAACAGTTGAAATTAATTCAAATTTATTTTACTTAACTCAATATATCCAACGTATAATCATTTCAATGCATAACCAATAAAAATAATTATTCAAATACCTCACATTCATTTTCCATACCAAGTCTTTGAAGCACTTTGGGAATTTTCCACAAATAGCACATACATGTCAAGTGCTCACAGCCACATGTACCTAGTGGTTTCCATGTTGGCATGATAGGTCTATTCTACTCCATTGTGTGTTTATTAATTGCTTTAAATACTTTTGGGCACAACCCACTAAATTGAGGTCCTAACCCACAAATGGATCCCCATGCCCACTTTTGAAATCACTGTTGTAAATAAGCTTTAGGTATGTAATCTGAAATGAGTGACACTTCCTCTGACCTCCAGGGAGTGCTCAGACCTTGTAAAGGGAACAGACTTCCCAGGAGAAGAGGCCTGAAGGGCAGGGGAGGAACGGGAGACAAGGGACCAAGGTCAGCACAGTGCAGCGAATGATGCCAGGCTTCCTTCCACTAAAAGGTACTTTAAATTATCTCAGTGTACTGCCCGATAATTAACAAACGTCTGACTACCTATGATTATTCACCACATGCGTAAAACACTCAAGGGAGATCTACACACTTTTCACACGTCAAAAGTGTATTTGAACTGAGTAGAAACACTTCAAGTTTTTCATTTTTCTCTCCTCACCAAATGCCACTGACAGGGAGGTACAATAGCTTAGCTCAAGGAAGGAGAGGTATAACAATAATCTTCATTTTTCATTTTTACAGAATTCCCCTCACCAACAGCCTTTGAAAAAGATACCATGAGCTTCAAATCCAAACTTAGCCTTTGGCAGAAAGGGTCAACTTTTAAAATGGCCCCAAAATAAAGACCCTCTCATCAATACGCCAAGTGCTCTTTAAGCTCTGGATGCCAGGAGAGACCAGGTGTGCAGGTGTCTCACAGGCGTGCTGCCCTAAGCGAGTATTGCTGTTGCACAGATAGGCCCAAGTTTCTTCTTGAGGTTTCTGAATAACCGAAAAGGGGCAATGATCCTGCATCTGCTATGCTGCTAAGTTGTCACCTAGCTGAGAACTCCTTGTTAAGATGCTCAAAGTGAACCTTATACAGTTGGAATATTAGTGACCTTACCAGATGGAAGAACAAAAACATCATTTTGAAAAAATGAATAAAGCCATTTGTTATTTGGTTTTATATTTTTTTATTTGTTCAACTGTGCAAAATATGGCTACTTGATAATTGTGGCAAATATTGCCTCATGTACATTTCAGCATGTGAGCATGTTTCTCTGGAAATCAGTATTTAAATTTTTTCTTTGAAAGTGACACACAGGAAAGTCAGCTCTTGCTCACAGGGTAACTTAGTTCAGCTTATGGTTAACAATGTTTAAAGACAGCTAACTTAAAATGCAAACATTTAAATTCTAAAGTTTAACTGTTGAAAGACCGAATCAGTTCTATGGAAATATAAACAACATGGAAACAGTCATTTCTCCACCTGCCATTCCTTGTGAGTATATTTCAGGCCACCATTTTGTTAAATGTAAAGCTAAGAACTCAAACAACTTTAAGGTTGTAAAACAGTTAAAAACTGAAAAGCCTTGGATGAACTGTGAAAACGTTATGCTAAGTGAAAAAAGTGAGTCCCAAAAGACCACATAATGCATGATTCAATTTATGTAAAACATGCAGAATAGGTAAATCTATACAGAATGAGCGTAGATTAGTTGTTGCCAGGGGCTGGGATGGGGGAGCAGCTGCTAATGGGTACGGCCTCTTCCTGGGGTGATAAAATGTTTTAAAACTACATTGTGATGATGGATGCTAACTCTGTAAACGTACTATAAACACTCAACAGTACACTTTACATGGGCGAATGGTATTGTGTGTGAACTATATTTCAATAAAGCTGTTACTAAAAAAAGTGGCATGCCTGATAACATTCACAATGGCATTGGCATGAAAGGTACAAGAAAATCAAGTTAATCCAACCTAGCATCCATTTAATGCTGTATTACATGCCCAAGCCCCGGTCTCCCTGTTGGAGAGCACATTACAGAGCAACCAGTACCTGCCCTTCCTGCATTGCCATCGTCTTCCTGACGGCTGGCTCCCTCCCCACCATGTGAACCCTCTGAGGACTGACAGAATGGTGCCCTCCCTCCAAGTGCTCTGAGCCAGTACCGGCACACATCACCAACTAAAAGCTGAAGCAGGAGCTCATGTATGCATGTAGTAGTATGCACATCCATATAAATGAATGAATGACTGACTGAATGAATGCAATTTTTGGATTGAGGCAATTCAACCAATCAAGTTGATTTGTACTATCCCCTTAAATCTGTTCTCCAATTCTCCCACACTTGTGGCCACCCAGATAGAGACATTTTCCCACCAGCCACTGCAGCTTCTAGTGACCACATGACCATACTCTTTCTAATTAAATGTCAATGGATATAGTGTGTGCAATTTTTAATTCATTTGCTTAAAAAAAATTCCTGGCTTGGACTTCACTGTGCTTAACCACGCAGACAAGCCCGAAGAGGACAGCACAAGAGGAAGAGGCCTCAGTCAGCCAGGCCGGCCAGCTGTTCCCGGAGAGGGAGCCTGTGTGTTAGTGGGTCATGGTGTCTAGGGCTCTGTCTACATCAGCCGCCTCTTGGCCCTGACTGGTACAGCCACGTCGGCGTGTGTGGCTGTGGAGGTCGGAGAAGCAGGAGGGCTTCCGTGCTTAAGGAACAGCCTGCTAATAATTTCCGCCAATGGCAGCCCAGTGGAGACCTCTCTCCCAGTGTCTTCAGAACAGCTCTGTGAATTAATAGTTACACAACGCAAATGTTGAATGTTGCAAAGAGGTCATTTTGAATGGATTTAACTAGAAATATTTTCATTATGTAAATATTAAATCCACACATATACACTTTC
Source organism: Pipistrellus kuhlii (assembly GCF_014108245.1). Lineage (NCBI taxonomy): Eukaryota > Metazoa > Chordata > Mammalia > Chiroptera > Vespertilionidae > Pipistrellus > Pipistrellus kuhlii. Next base: position 664,328 of record NW_023425416.1, on the reverse strand, counting down.
CAAAGAACCAATGAATATATTTTAAATGGCTAAATAGCCAATTTTAGCTTTTTTGTAACCAAGAAATAATTTGCAATATGTAAGACACAGTGAGTAGAATCTATAAAGATGCATTAAAACTTCTTGATCTAACAACAACAAAAAAGTAGCTCAAGTTGGGGGTGGAAGAAAAACTGCAAGAATTACACATTCCTTCACGATGGTTCACTTTCTCAAAGCAGTTGACTAGTACAAAAATGAACCAACAGATAAAATGTGAAGTTTGAAGATATGTTTTAAAATAACCATTTAATTGTAATATATATGATCTTGACTGTTATCATTGACTCCCAATGCTTTTCAGAAGTGAACACAGCTGGTGAATGTGAAGCGAAAATGCCTGTGGGTGAATTGCCGGTGGGAGTGGGAAACGGAGGCGCTGAGCCACACAGCAGCATTAACTCACCAGACCAGGCCCCACAGCAGGCCGTGATCCTGGCCAGCGCCAGCAGCCCCTTTCCTCCTGCGGGCGTCCTGGGTGACCTGGGGGAGTTACCATTCACCTGGGGGCCGCTGTCCCAGGGTGTAATGTGGGGATTATAATAATTGCCAGGAATGCTGGCAACCAGACCCATTTTATAAAATGTTCAGATCTACTGGAAAGAAATTGTTAGTATCACTACCAAGTACTATGACTGTTATTTATGATTCTTCAGACGTTTGAAAAATGGCTGTGTCTGGTTTTCCGAGTTTGCCTGGCCACTTTCATGCACACAGTTGTTCCCATCATGTGAAGGGAGGCACATTTATCTGCATCTCTGCTGACAGTTAATGATCGCCAGATTTCAAAACCGGCCATGGCATTTACTAAGAGACTCCTGGCATCTGAGGTGGGCATCCTGCTTGCAGTGTGGAGGGCAGGGCTGGTTTCTTGCCAGCACTGGCAGCACGCTTTATGTTTGCTTAAGGTCTACTCACTGGGAGAAACAATAATCATTCTATCCACTTCATGTATGTTTTCTAGATTTCATATTTATAGCAAGGCTTTTTTTTGCCTTACAGATCAAGATATATTGATTAGTTTTAAAGGATCATTGACATTGTTAAAAGGTAAAAATTTCATGTCATTTATTATTTATTTGAGTCCAAATACCTTATTTCTAAAAAAAAAAAAAAAAAAAAAAAAATTCTTAATGAATCAAAACTCAGAATTGATATTGCAGGAAAAAAAAGTTAAATAATTAAATGCTAACTGGGGATAGAAAAAAATCAAGTTTATTTTAAAATACTTCAACAACATTGTTAAGATTAGAAAACTGAGTCTCAGCAAAGAGCTTTGCCAAAAGCCGAGCTCTGACTTGGTGAGCAGGGCTGGCGGGCCGCCACGGGGCACTGTCCTCACGGAGGACAGCTGAGTGCTCCCACTGGGGCTCCACTCACACCACAAAGGTAGTGAGATGAGGCAGGTTGGATTTTTTGGCCCAGATCAAATGTGCTGAAACACAAGTTTAAAAGCAAACCACTCTTGTAAGGCGTTCTAGAACCCAGCACCTGGGTGAGATGTAACACAAGCCGGTGCAAGAATCTGTGCCATTCGAAAGGCCCACAACAGCCCTGCCCCACTGCGGGGCGAGGCACCTGATCCAGACTGAAACAATGCGGGCCTGGCAAACGCACGCAGCCAGGCCGCCGAGCCTGCTCAGAGACACACACAAATCTACTGCTTAGCGTGGAACACTTAGTGGCCATAATTCAAAAACAAAATAAAGACACCACTTGAGAAACATGAGATGTTAAAACCACAAGCAAGATTAACTTGTATGTGACGAGATTCGTACTTGAGGAATCAAAAAAAATATGTAGCATCCATGATCACTTCTAGCAGAATGCTTTTTTGTCCCCTCCCAAATGTGAATCTGAGAACATTCACTGAGTTTTTACTCATCAAGCTACACGAGTCTCCTGGAAAACTTCTAGTTTAGAATCAAGTGCTCATTTGATTTTCAAGCAAGACCAAGGAAGCAGGCAGTCTCCTGCTGACATCACAGGGATGTGCCCACGCTCCGCAGTTACAGCAACGTGGCATGTTGCTATGGCGCCTGACAATTAATTTCTGAAAGAAGGTGATTGTGAAGCCGCCAGATGAACATCAATTTGATGACACCACTTCAGCTCAGAACACTGAAACGCGTTACTCTTATTAGCAGCAAGTTCATTTTATGAAATCACCACTTTTGTGATGTGAATATGCCTAACTTTAATCTAATTCAGCACTCTTTCATCCCCCCAAAAAAGCTCAGTTTCAACAAAGGGGAAAGTTTGCTATTTGGAGGACAAATATGACTCTGTGGACCATTTCTTAAGGGATCTTTTCTTTAACGACCTCCCAAAATATGCCACATACATACTTACACACAAATAAAACATATCTACTTGATAAATATGTAGGTCAGAAGAGAACTGAATTAAGATGCTTAAAAGGTGACAGCTACCACCCTGCACATTGCCCCACTAATCGTATCTGCATTTACCTTTTGTGGCTTCTGTGAAGCAATCTTCAGTTACAGTCACCTCCAAAGGTCACTGCTTACCCTGAAAACAAAAGAGAACATCAAAATCTGAATGTCAAGAGAAAGCAGCAACCACCTCTCTTGCCTGGAAGATTCAAGAGAAACAACAAAGGGACTGGGTTATGTTCAGTGGCAGATGACTTTCAGTTACTAAAAACAAGTCACGAGACCTCGCTTATCTGGACCACATGCCTCTGAGCTCTTCAAGACAAGACAGCTCCCATGGAAAAGTCGAGGTGAAACGTTTCACATTTTGCTTGTGAACTTTTTCTTGTCTTGCTGTTAATTTATTTTCACGTGGAATAATGCATGACTCACGGGTCTTTGTTTGGAAACCAGACTGCTATCGGAGCGTGTCTGTTCGGTTACCATCCACAACCTAGAGTGCGCTGCCGCGTAGGCTTCTCACTCCCCCAGAAGAGAGTTCTCACAGACAAGCTGTGTGGCCACCAGGGCCTTTCAGGAGGACGCGAGCACCGCAGTTCCAGGATGGGGAGTGACGGGGCTCACAGCAGTGAAAGCTGCTCTCAGAATATTTTCCACTTAGCATATAGCTGCCAGATTAACTAAGTCACATAAAAGCGGTTCGTGTCAGGTGAACTAAGCAATTGAAATCAAGTTTCCTAAAATGCAAAGAAAGGATGAACACATCCTCCCGCAGCCACTCCTGCACGGCATACTCCCTTCCGCAAGAAGTGTGGCCCTTTATGAACTGCCACAGGCCCGCGGAGCTGGGATCAGCATATGGCACAAGTGAAAAGAAAACATCGTTTATTAATTTAGGTCAAGTTAGCATCAGGGAACAGGACTCATTCCACATCGATAGACCAAATGCCAGCCTAACTTTTAAGATGGAGAAATTGTACCCTCATGTTACTGAAACGTCAGTGTCCTTTTGCTCCCTCTCAGCACAATGTGGAACGGCGTGCTTTAGAGTTCACGCAGGGCGTCTCCGCACAGCCGCCGCAGTCCTAACGGGGAGAGGCAGCCCGCTGAGTGCCGCTGGCTGCCCTGTGGCAGAGACCTGTGAGGGCACCCGGGGCGCTCCCTTTGAGGAACTGATACACGGCCAATTTATGACATTTCCACCGGCAAGTGTATGCAGATGCTTGCCATTAAGATTGGAAAGAAATGCAGGCTCTGAGTGAAATCATAATTTTCTTGTTTACTCTAAGAGGAAATTGGAGGTTTTCACCATAAATGTTCACCATTTGGGTGGGGGAAAACCCTAGCTCTGGGACTTAAAATTACAATTTTGCAACCTGCCCAAAACCTTTTTGTTTTTACACAAAACAATTCAAATAGAAAATGACAGTCTGCACTTTCCTGCTGGTGTTTGTGCCAGGATAGGTTTCTGCAGGGGTGGGAACCCTGGCTGAGCAAACGGTGCTCAGGAAACAGCAACGACAGTGTGGCCTAGGACGCAGAGCAGCGGTCACACGCACATCAGAGGAGCTCTCGGACCCCAGGCCACTGACGGAGGCCCCGCTCCTCCCTCTCCCGTCTCAGTGGGAAGTGAGGGAGCCCTGGCAAGCCTCCTGAGTCCCGGGCGAGCCCGTGACCCTCCTCTCCTTTGAAATGTGCACTAGTGAATGTACGCTAAGCTGTTTGCCACGTTTACCTCCTGGGCTTCATCCCTTCCTGCGGGCAGTCAGACCGACAGTAGCAGCCGTAGCCATGCAGGTGAGATTGCTGTCCCACAGGCCTGGCAAACTACCGGGCCTTGTGAAACTTCTATTTAAAAAATACTGCTGAAAACGCCTACTTTGAACAAAGTTATCCCCTACGCTGTGTTCACACCTGCAGAGCATCCTCAGGTTAACCCTGGCCCCACACCTCTCTGCTCAGCACAGTGTCCTCCGTAAGGGATGGGGGAAATCGAGGCTGGCCCACTCCAGAAATTACACAAAGCATTCCCTGGCGGGTGCGGGCTCAGCATTATCCATCAGGTCCTCTAACTGGAATTACTACAGCAATACAGAACCGGTTACTTTTAATTGAACCTATACATGAAACAGGCGTGGTATTCAAGCCATCTTTTCCTCTTCTTGAAGTTACAAAAATTTTAATGCATATGCATATTTGACTGCTCATTAATTCATTTGTTGATTTTAGTTGTTAGTATATATGAACAAAGAATCTACCAGATATTTTCCTGGCTTTGCTGAGAAGAGAGGAGTAGCTCAGAGCTGTGGTACCGTGAGCAGCCTGTGTCAGTATCAGGACAGACAGGGCCCAGGCCTGGGCCTGGAAGGACCAGAATCTACAACCAGAGGAAAGTCTGTATTTCATCTTCCCAAAGCACCACACTCCTATTTCCAGAACTGTATCTGCTATTTTTTAGACAATAACTTTGCTTATCAAATCCATCAATTATTTATCTGAATGTATACTGGCAGCATGATGATATCTAAAACTCAAATGATTATGCGAAGCTTTTCGGTTAAAAAAAAAAGATACAAGAAAAATATTGTCCTCTAGCCCTCCTGCCTTCTTTAAAAAATGCAGTCGACATATGAATTGTATTTTCTTTCTTTACCTCCTTTTCTTAAGTTTTCCTGTTGGTTTTAGGTTGTAAACACGAGCCCGGAATATGGTTAATAAAAACTACTTACTTTCCTTTATGTTTTTCTCTACAGGTAAGGTCCTGTGTGTGCGGAACTGCTCCATGGCCTCTTCACTGTTGTCTGTTATAATGTTACTGACCTGAAACTATGGATGACCCAGGACCCTGACCTAGACATCAGTGCAGACCTATGACCCTGGTTAGGAAAGTTAAATGTGCCCTCCACCGTCCCAACCCCTCCCCAGTAGGAGCATGGCTCTGCATCAGTTCAACAGCACTGCAGTGCCACACTGCACATGGATGCACCGACGGCTAAGGCAATCTGTGCGAAAAAGTGTGCACAGTGCCAACAGCCACGGCCTACCTGGAGCCAGGATGCAGGTACATGTGGAGGTGTGATTTCATCTCACAAGATGGCAAGTGAACAATATATACTCTATTTTCCCACTAAAAGCATTCCTCCTTTTCTTTCACAGCAGCTCAAGGAATGATAGTTCCTGCACTAGCTTTCATTTTACACAACTGCATGAACGTGACTGAAGGATGGCCACCATATGTCATCTCAACCTTCAGCCCAACACACGTTGGCTGTGAGCTCCCATGTGCCCTGTCACTGGGGATGCAGTGGTCACAGCCAGCTGCGCCGGGGGAAGGCGGAGGCTAGGAGCCACTGTGGGGCTGAAGGACCCCTTCTCCTCCAGCCAGAAACAGGCTTCACACGTCCATACTGCCCAGTACTCCGATCAGATGGCATCCCTGCATTAGAGGAAACACGTCTACATGGCCCCCGCAGTCTCTTTGGTGAATCTTAACTCGTGAGCTTTTTTGTCTTGCTTATCAAAGATTTCTTAGAAAAACAGACGCGTGTCAACACAGATTTGCCTAGCTGAAAAGTGGCAATACAAGGGTCGTTTCATTGTAAGAAAATCCACTCAGAAATCAACCCCAAAGTGTTGTTTCTCTGCTTCAAAGAACTTCAAAAGTGGTTACATTCTGAGTCAGGTTTATAAACATAAAAAGGGAAAAGAAAGAGAAGGAAAAGATAAGTGAAGGAAGAAAAGAAAAAGGAGAAGAAACAGGGAGAGCAAAATAGTGGGGGGGCGGGGGAGAAAGAAGGAAGGAGACTGAAAAGCAAAGAAATGGCAAGGAGCCTGGTTGTTGCTCAATGGATAGAGCATCAGTCTGGGGTCTGAAGGGTCCCCGGCTCAATTCTGATCAAAGGACATGTCCAGATTGTGGGCTAGATCCTTTGTGGGGGGGCATGCAGGAGGCAGCGGATCAATGATTCTCTCTCATCTTTGATGTTTCTATCAATAGCTCTCTGTCTCTTCCTCTAAAATCTATAAAAATTTGTTTAAAAAAAAAAAGAAGAAGAAGAAGAATTGACAAGGAACCCTTTGCAGCTCAGGCCGCTGGGAGGGAGGGGGCTGGCTGGTTTACAGTTAGGACATGCCCCAGCCCTGCATTCTCACTGCCAAAGAGTTCTACCATCTAGAACTCCCCCGCCCCCCCCCAAATCCCCTCCCGCTGCAGCAAGGACATCTGACTTCCTTTCCCCTCGGCCTGGGGCTCACCTAGCTTCGGGTCCATCTACAGGGAGACCTGGGCTCCCGTCAGTGAGCCCGGAACAGGCTGCACAGGAGGTCAGGGCAGCCTCCCGCTGGCAGGCAAGTCCACATGGGCCACTCCGTTCAGAAAACCACTGGGAGAGAATGGAAACCCTGGGCATGGCCATGTGAAAATAGTTTATAGTATCCTTTCACAGCCTTTAAGTGTTGAAATCTAAAAACAATATTTGCTGCTTTCTCTTTGAAGCACTAACAAAGCCTTTGTTTTAAATTTACCTCTAGTGAGCAATAAGAGTTAATAATCAAATCCATCCCAACCCCCACAAACCTTAAACAAAAAGATAAAAGAAATGCAAATAGCTATTGTCATGGAAAGTTAAGTACCTGTCTGTATTTTTAAGTGAAAACTATTATCTCTATCAATCAAAATTTAAGAATACAATGGCGCTAATCACAGAAGGTGCACTGACAGTTACTTTTCCTCATAAAAAAGTATTTCCCTTCAAAGCTGAGTGTAAAAGTCACATACTTACAATTAGATGGGGTATTTGTAATTTTATTATTAAAAACCTTCAGCAGCCTCACTGTTAATAAACGTTTCTAAGTCTTTAAAGTGATTTGTACCCAAGAAGACCCAAGTCCCTACATATTGTAATCAGGTTGATAAAATTTTATTCGAATCCTTCAGTTCCCACCTACGGGGGAACAGCACACTCTTCTGTTGGAAAGAGTAACTCAGACCCCGGAGCTCCCTGCGCCCCGCACCACTCCTCACCCCGAAATGTCTTCACAGGGGACACTCCTCCCACTGCGGCCTGGCTTTCTCCTGGCCATTCATTTCCGAAAGCCTAACATTCTAAAGGAAGCAGAACCACCCTCACTCCTCAGCGTGATCCAAGTGCATCAAGTTCTGAGTCTTTTTTTTAAATTCAGTTTAAAAAACATTGGATTAGCCTCTGAAAATGGTGATTTCTAAAGAAAGCACCAGGACTAGACAAACAAAAACAACAATAACAAGAAAGTGCTGGTAAGACCCAGTAAAACAACAGCTCAGGACCCAAATTCCTAGAGCACCCAGTTCCCTCGGGCGCCGCTGAGAAGGGAGCTCCCCCAGGACCACGTTTCCTTCCCTCCCGCAGCTCGGCCCACGCCTCCAGACCCGCTGCTATTAATACCCAGGGAGCCGTGCCAGGGGCCCTGCAGAGGAGCCTTCCCGGGCCAGCCCTGCCCAGGCCGCTCCCAGCGGCTCCTGCCTCCCCACTCTTCACCTCCTGTTTGAAGCCTTTCGAAAACAATGGTAGCATTCTCTCCTGAACAGTGACAAAACTGGATTTGTGGATGTAAAGAATAATAAATCTATTCTCTCTCCTCTCTTTCTGCTCCCCCCCCAAGTTCCCAGTATATCCTAAGGCACCTGCGCTTGTCCATGCCAGGGCCCAAGAGGCCCAGCCAGGAGCCCACGCTGTCTGTGGGGAGGCGCCAGAGGAGCAGCAAAGTCACCTCTCAACATTTGTAAAACGAAACAAAAGTCTCAGCAGGCTCCCCACACACTTACCGGCTCATGGCAAGGAGGGCGGCTCTGGGCCCAGAGGCAGTGTTCGCACGGGAAGAAAGTTGTGAGTTTGTGAGAGAGGAACTCAGGCAGTGGGAGCCGGCTGCAGGGCTCTGGCTGGCAGAGGGAGCCAGGACTGGAGGTATGTGGGCTAAACACAACAAAGCCACTGCCTGACTCTAGATTCAGTGCAGGAAGAGGCCCCTTTGCATAAACACAAACACTCAGCAAATGAGTAACTGGCTCAATCAGAGGCCGCTGGGCCTTCTACCTGTCCTGTCTCTGACAGGAGACTCGGCCAGTTCCAGGGACAAGGACTAGCAGGAGACAATTAAATGTTGAGTTGCTATGATGACAATTAAAAGGGATCGCATTCATTAGCAGTGAAGAACTGACTCCCGGGAGGGCTGGGCCGGGCCGGTGCTGTGGGTGCACCCCGAGCCACTGCGTCCGTACAGGCTGCCCGTGGCCTGCAGCTGCCCGAGGGCCCCTCCCGCCCAGAGAGGGGTCGGCCACAGTTTAAGGCAGATGTATACATCTTGTTTCTATGCTCTGACTCACTCAAGCCAGTCCTCACGAGTCTAGAAAAAGGCCTATTTTATAATGTGAAAGACACATTCCTGTACATGCATTCACACACATAATAGTCACACATATCTAATTAAGTAAAATAAACAAAAAATGCTATCTTACACTACTTTACTAATGATCGAAGGAAAGTAATTTGAGTTGTTCAAAAATACATCCCAAATGCCTGCCTTTCAAAAGCCATCCATCCAGGATCGCGCCCGCTGCTTACACACATGGCCCACTGGTGAGGGGACACTTCCCACTGCGCGGCCTCACCAGGGCCGTTTCCATCGCACCCATGGCCCCAGCGAGCCATCCTCTCCTGCGCAGGGGCACGCCGCTCCCCATTACCTGTCCTTATGTTCCAGAAAACAGGCAGTGCTGGGAGGCCCCTGCCTCCTCGTGAGGCCAGCTCTCACTCACCCACTGCGCTGCCAGGGACTCACTCAGTAATAACTGGGCAGTCTGAGTGATTTCGGCGGAAACGCCTGGTAAATGGGGTTGTGTTCAGCGGGTTCTGCTGCTGTGTGATCTCTGAGGGCTGGGGTCCCACAGGCTGTGTCGGCGGGACTGGGTCAGAAAAGGGTCCACCAGGCCTCTCCAGGGAAACAGGTGGCGTCAAGTTCCAAGGTGAGTTGTATTGGGCTGGTATTGCAATACCATTTTCTGGCTACAGCAGTTTACCACAAAAGCGAAGGAATAATGCTGAAAAGTTTTTTAAAAATCACAAACACACAAAAAGCCCATTTTAAACATATATCATGGCATAACACGAGGACACAAGAAACAAAAAACAAATAAAAAGATTCTTAAAGCCCCAAAGAATCAAACACAGTTTCTCTAAGAGAGGTTCCCCCAGAAACTAAAGATACCTATTCTGTTCACTATTTTGTCTTGAAATGACCTTCCAATGAGGCGTTAGATAACCTATGTCCATGGACGACAGTGACTAACCTGGTGCAAACGACCACAGAAACACGTGTGATCACCTGCCCTGGACAGGGCCTCTGCGGCAGGCGGGTTCCCGTCACTCAGCTCAGCTCCCCGGCAGAGCAAGCTGACGGGGCGCTGCTAGAGGAATCCAACGGGAATGCTCTGCGTTGTGCAAACCTGGATGCAACCGACTATATTACACAATTGCACGTGGTATCTGATGCCACAGGTATCCATGAGACACGGCACCCTAAATTAATATTTCAATGAGGACAGGAAAATAGAGACGAGCGTCCAGGCAAGGGGTGCAGCCTGTGGTCCGGCAAGCACTGTGCACACGCTGGGTCAGCAGCACACTCCCCCGGCCTGGGGGACATGCACTCCTGCGCAGGGCGCCGCAGCCGCTCAGAGCTGCGGCTCACCAGGCAGCGCTCTGTGCCAGCTCCCGAGTCTGAAGAGGGGGTGGCTGCAGTGAGACCTCCAGAAAATAAACAGGGTGTACAGTTTCAAAGGCTGCAGACACAGACATTTCATTGTTCGAGCCAATTATCAGTGGAAAATAATAACAGCAGATGGATCGAGAGTCACTGACTTTTCATACGCACTTCATCTCGGCGGAACAGATGATGAAACGCGAGAGCTATCTCAAAAAGGCAAAACATCTCTCAGTAAAAGAACTCTCCAGTCCAGATGGGGACCTTCTAAGTCTGCCGATTATCTTGTGTAATGTGTAAGATAGACTCACTGAAACATTCAAGAGCCGATCAGAGATGATGCACACAACGGCCTCATTATTGGAAGGAGTGCCTCAGACGTGTGACTAAGCCGGCAGAGATTTCAATAAGGTTAGGACTTAGCTTCCTGTTTTCTCACCAGGAATGCAGGTTCCAAGCAAAACTGGAAATCTGTGCACAGCCGGAGGAGAGACCATTGTGCTCTTCTCTTGTTTGGGGGGAGGGGGGGGTAGAGAGAGACAGAGAGAGAGAGAGAGAGAGAGAGAGAGAGAGAGAGAGAGGAAGGAAGGAAGGAAGGAAGGAAGGAAGGAAGGAAGGAAGGAAGGAAGGAAGGAAGGAAGGAAGGGAGGAAGGAAGGGAGGGGGAAGGGGGAGAGGCTGTGAAAAGGACATTAAATTGTTCGGAAGCATTCTATCAAAGGGAAAAAGGAATTCCAAAGCAATTCCTATTGGAAGCATTCAGTGATAAAATATTATCCCTTATAAGCAGTTAGGACATCTTAAATATCTTTTGCCACGGTGATCATAAAGTGTGATTTGCTTTTAGTAGGAAAGAAATGTAAATTTCGATGGTGGTGTAATAAATAGTTCTAATAAATGCCAACCAAACATGCAGGCAAAAACCCACCAACCTTCCCAAAAGACTCTCACTTCACTGAAATCTCACCAAGTCAGATGTGCTGTCTGACACAACAGGGAACCACAACCCGAAGCTGGGCTGGAAGTAACAGGAAAAGTTAAAACTCTCATCAGATAAGCTTCATTATGCTGGAATGACAGTGTGTCTGCTCTGTCTGTCTCTGTCCATCCATTTACACATCATCAACTCCACATTCATAATATTGCAAAACTCTCTCCGTGAACTATTGTAAAATATGGTCGAAATCACTGTTAAGAAAAAAGAAAAGATGATCCTCCCACCATTCACTAACATATTTAACATTTAAGAAATATTTTTATGAACACAATGTTGACTTCACAAGTTTATAACTTAAGTAAAAAATAAATTTTTAGAGCAAGGCTTTTCTTTCAAAGTACTCTAACAAAAGTAAATTCGTGGCAGAACATACAAGCGCGAAGAAAATATCGCCAAGGGCAAAATTCTGCAACTGCTATCAGAAGCAGACAAGAACACCAAAGCTGTGTCCTGTGGCCATCTGGCTGTCGGCAGGCTGGGCCAGTGCCCTCCCCCGGCCGGCCCACACCAATGCCACAGCACCGAGCGGCTTCATGCTGGTTTCCTGCATGGCAAACTCACAGGATGCCGAGAAGGCTCCTTCAAGGCTGCCTTTTACACACCAATGGTGTGTTCACTTTTTTCTCCACTTTAAGAACTCGGATTTTGCTGTTATCAGTCAGAATGGGACCTCCGAGACCCCTGAGGACCTCCTGTGATGCGAGGTCCCCACATCACAGGATGTGATGTGAGAATGGACCTTAATCTCTACCGTTTTGTGTTTTTTGTTATAGCCAGGAAGTATGTGTGGACCTAAAAGAAGACCCCTAATTCCTCCACTAACCCTTTCTTCTCAGTGCGCTAAGCTGCGGGTTGTCCCCCTCGCGTCATCGGAAGCAGCGGCACCCATTCCGGGCCCCGCCTGGCCGCCAGGGGCTCCGGGCCGCTCCGCACCGCTCACACAGGCTCACCCAGGGCTCCTGTGGCCGCAGAGGCTGGCCGGACCGTGGGCGATCACACCATCATTCTCCTCCTGTGGCAGAGCCTGCCTGGGGCGCTAAACCAGAAACTCCACACGCATAAAGCTCTCCCGCACGCATCTTATTGGGGGCGGCAGGTGGGTGTTTGAAGCTTTAGGGCACGCCTGTGGGTATATAGTTGCTTTCAAAGGTGAAGATGAAGGATTTAATGGAATTTCTGGATAACGGCCCAACGTTCTCTGCGGGAGCGCAGAGGCAGCCCTGTGCCCCGCAGCCTCAGTGGGATGCAGAGGAGCAAGGCGGGGTGTGTGTGTGTGTGTGTGTGTGTGCGCGCGCGTGCACGTGTGTGTGCGCACGTGTGTGTTGGGGATGGGTTGGTGATGACGTGCATGTCTGGTGTACTTGTGCTTTCTTGTGACAATGGCTGTCCACCCTCCCACAGCCCCCATGTCCCAGGACCAGGAGGCCCGCCCAGATTCCCCAGGAGCTGATTTCTGGGTCCCTCCTGGGTGTTTCTGCCGGACCTCAGAGGCTCTGGCAGGACAGCGGCAGCACCCCGGGGACACTCACAGCGAGGCAGCCGGGGGAGGATTCCGCTGGCTGTGTAAGCCAGTGTCTGCGGGAGGCACTCACGGCCACCCACCGGCTAGGCTAGGTGCTGGCCCGATGGCAGCCCTCAGACATTCTTCCCAGGGCACAGCTGGCTCCTGGCAGCCCCGACACGAAGCTAACCTGATCCTGTTGGTTTTCCTGGGAACATTTAGGCTACAGGTGAGACCTGTCCCATTAATTTGACTGTGCAGCTCAGTCTGGAACAAGAGATCAGAATATAAACTCCATGAAGGCAAGAACGTGTCCCTGCTGCTCATTTACTGATGTGGAGCGAGGAACACAAGACCTGTGAGCTGAGGTCCAGCGCCTCTCGCCCCTGGGGGGGTGGCGCACCCCGATGCGCACAGAAAAGACGGCCCGTGGCTCCGGTTCACCTCACTGTGGCACAGTCACCTTCCCTTGCCAGCTCACTTGGGAAGAACTCTGACCGTCCTCCCTGAAAACACACCTCCCAGCAATCACCACCCGACCCCTCCGTCCTCACAGGGCAAAACTTGGCAGCCATGTGCCCACAGTGCTTGTGAGGGACCTGAGAGTAGGAATTTACCTTTGGGCCCAGAAAAAGGCAAATAGTGATATAGCCTTTCCCATTTCCGTTCCCGGGCCTCTCTTCCTGACGGCCCTTCCTCGCAGACTGCAGCTCCTTCTACCCTCACCCCACTCGCCAGGCTGCCCTGGAGCGCTGCTCCGCTCCCTGCCACCAGCAGCGCCGTCATGTGGCAGCGGTGGGCCCGCCTCTGGCTGCAGGGGGCCAGCTCCCGGGGAGCGTAAGCTGCCGAAAGGAGCGTGTCCAGTGGGCAGCTGGGCTTCCAGGCGCCTGGCAGGAACCCTGACCCGAGGGAGGGCGGCCCCAGACGACCCCCATCTGCCCGCTCTTGTTCCTGCTTTCTGGAGTTCCCTTCCAAGTGGAAAATGCCTTGCCACAGTCAGTTCAAGTTCCAGCTGATGGAGGGAGAAGCTGTAAGATGCAAGTGATTGACACCCCGTGCTTAGCTGCGAACAGGCTACAATGTGCAAACCACCAAAACAGAACAGTTTTAGATCAGGGCGGAGGGGGAGGAAGGCACGGCGAGGGTGTGCAGGATGAATATCCTTATTTCCTGACTCTTCCCAAGGCCGCCCTGCCGCACACACAGCCCCTCAGTCCAGTTCACACCCGAAAGCGGGATTCCAGTGCCCGAGCTCAACCCTCAGCTCCGCGCCCACTGGCTGCGGCGAGCTCACCCAGCACGGGCGCCACGTGCTGTGGAGGAATAATGTCCTCACACAGAACGTGTCAGCGAAGTGCCTGGCACACGTGCGTGCGGAGACCCCGCCGGGCACAGGGCCGCACCCGGGACAGACGGCCTCGGACTGTAGCCCACTCAGGACTGAGTCTAAAAACCCAAGCCCCGTTCCCTCAGTGTGAGCTGCGAGATGCAGGCCTAGGGTTGTGGTCTCACCTACCTCCGTGGAGGGAAGGCCATGGCCTACAAGGAGCTACAATCCACGCTCCGTGCCAGCTGCTTGACGGCGATGACCAAGAAGGACTTTGGGGACACGCAGAGGCAGAGGACACCGATTGGAGCCCGGCCCCGCGCAGTTCCTCGGTCTCGAGGCTGCGCACAGATCCTGTCACTGACTTAGGACCTTACCAGCTTGTTTGTTTGTGAAACGCCTCTGAGCCCACAGTTAACATCACGTTTCTGTGACTTGGCTGGCCAGGCCTCAGCATTACACGCGGGAACGCTGCGGGTGGAAGGTCCAGTGAACTGAACCCTCCGGGCCCGGCAAAGCAAGGCTCACACTGCCCGCAGGGAGCACGTCTCTTCATGCGGGGCAGGCTGCTTCCCTGCCAAGGCGCTTCCACAGAGCAAGCTGCAGGAGCCCCGCCTCGCTTGATCAGCGTCAGAAACAGCGATCACCATCATCATCACAGCAGGAAAGTGCAAACCTCATTCGGATTTGATGTGGCAGATCCACTTTACCAGAACTTCCTGGACCAGTGACAGAAGGCAAGGATGTCCCCCCAAAACAGACAGGGGATCAGGTGAGGGCCAGTGTGTGTTCACGACCACAGTGCAACCTCTCCTGCACCAGCCGGACGACCCAGACTTTAAGGTGGAAGGAGGAAGGCTCAGGTGGGAAAGTCTCCGAGGAGGGCGAGAGCAAACACCTGGCAGAGCGGACAGGTACCTCCGCGAGGAGGGCGCTGTGACCGAGGCCACCTGGGGTGCGCATGGGAGCAGGGACAAGGCCTCCGAAGCCGGCAGAGGAGGAAAGCAACCGCTAGGAAGTGTGGTGGCCGGAACCAGTCTTGTCCCCTGAAGCCAGCAGCGCTCCGGGCACCTCACCACCTCCTCTCAGCTTTATTTTTAAGAATATTAAGAACATTTCTTTAGCCAACTCTGGTGTGAAACCAGTGGGCATGGGGATATTTCCCACCTCTGCTGAGGAGCAAGGGAAGATAGAAGGCAGGAGTCGCTGTCCCTCTCCCGTTCCAGCAAGTGCGCCAGGATCTGCTAAGTAAGCCCCTTCCAGGTTCCAGGCTGGGCCAAGGGGGGACAAGGAGCGGATCGCAGGATGATGTCCAGCGGACCCAGTGGTCGCCTGGCTGAGAGGGTTGGTTGATACACTTGTGCTGGGAAGGGCCCTGCCCCCAAGCTATCTGAATACACGTTTGGCCTCCACCCTGAACGTCCCAGAATCCTTCAAGGTACAGCGGATTGCCCGGTGTCCATCCTGGATGGCCAGTGCCTGAGCTGTACCCATCACCCAAGGCTCTGAGAGGCCCTTTTCCAAGGCCGTTAGGCACTGATGTGCTGCCCTGCATGTGCCCCGGAGGACCCACAGGGCACAGAGGATGGAGGCATGTGTTCACTCAGCAGTTCGTGGCATCTCAGGGCAAACTGCTAGGGTTACAGGTGTTTCAAAGGCTTGGAAAGAAATACATCATTGTGAAACACTCCCAAAGTGAGATCCTGAGCTCGAGGGAAACTACCAACACAGGTAATCCTATCCCTTATAATAAAGAGGAAATATGCAAATGGTCATTAAGCAGTGATGGTAAGGACCCATCAGCAGGTGGGCGGGCAGCGAGCTACAGTGCCTTGGAGAGCTGCTGGCACAGGGATCCATGGGCAGGGCCACTAGTCAGATTACATTTACCATGGAAATTTCTACAGCTCATACTTTCTACTCCACTTTCACAACTCTTCAGGAAAGGAATGCTTCCCTGTCCAGTGTTCCACACACACAGCAGCCTGCACCCTCATACACACTGACATGCCCAGGAAAGGGGCGACTTTCCCGTTATCATTCTCTCTGCCTCCGCCCGCCGATGCCGCCTTTACTCAAAAGCCATTCAAACACTGTGCTGGCTTGCATGACGCCATGGGTCACTCAATCGGGTGTGGGGTACCACACGGTCTGAATAAATACTCACCCAAAACCGCATATTAAATGGGAATTTGCAAAGGCGAGCCCTGGAGACAAAGGCGTTTCTATATGGAAATATTAAATAAGGATTTAAGTAAATGGCCCACTGGAAAGGAAAGTTCTAAAGTATCAACATAAACTATATTTAACAGTAACAAAAAATATTTTCCTTTGGGAAAGCTATTTGGGCTGCTAAAGTTACGGCCTATCACGTGACTTAGTACCGTGGGCCTAAATTATTTAGTTTCCTAAAACACAGATGCTAGGCTCCCAAACTGTACTTTGCGAGAGTTAATTTTTAAAATTAATCTTCTCCTAAATATAATACTCAAAGAGGAACCTGTTTTACCAGCGTTGTTATTTTACCTACGATTAGTATTTTTGAAGTGCTTGAGTATCACACGTCCCAAAGAACATATGTTCCCAAGGAAGGAAAAAAATTGGGCTCTAGAACTAATACACAATGAAAAATAAATTTAAAGCAGCCTTATGGTCTGACATAAGAATATAAAAATGATATGAGCAAGAACAGCTTAGTTTACATACTTTTCAGTCACAGCTGCTGCTCCGAAACCACAATGCCTTTAAGTGACATTTCTAGGAAACAGACGCGGCGGCTCCAGCCACGGCTCCCGCCGCACATGGGCCCAGGCGCAGCTCTGTGAGCCTGTCCCCGGGCACAGCCAGAAAGAAAAGAATGATTCCTTTTCAAACCATGTAGTAATAGAGAGAACGGATTACAAATCATTCTACCCACTAAGAATTTTTTTTTCGTTTTCCTTAAATTCAAGAGTCATGAAACAGAGTTTGGGGAGAGAGAAGTGGTGCACTGCTGGTCAGCACAGCCCACAGGGCGGGTGTGGCCTGGGAAAGGCCCCGCCCTCAGGCCTGGCTGGCCCCCCAACACATGGCAATCACACAATTAAATCAGACGATTCAATTAATAAATTACTTTGGTGGACTTTGGAGGCCAAGTCCTATTTAGTTACATAATTTAAAAAATATTTGCACATTGCAATCACCGAAATTGGCTTAGAGGTTTCATAATACATACTTAACACTTGAGTAGGAGAACAAATTTATTTAATAAACGCAGCCCTAAGTGCTAGAAGGCCGTCCACTCTAACTGCAGCCTCACTTAGCACACCCTCAGAAAAGCAAATAAACGTCCCGGTTTACAGGGAGCCTGCGCTGACGCAGGAGGCCGGCCCGCCGCCCGGACACGTGCTGCTGCGATCTGACGGTTTCGATCGGTAACAGAACGGAGCTAATGCAGACAACGGTCCGTTAAAGATAAACTGAAGACACACACGGGGGAAGAAGTCAAGAACTCATAGGAAAACTCCTCAGAGCACACAGGGCAGCAGCTTCCCCTCCCATCCCTCACTTCCCAGGACAATGCGCAGCAGAAGCCAGCGTGGTTCCGGGGCGTGAAGATGTGTGCTCCTAGGAAAGGGGCGCGAGGACTGGCAGAGAAAGGACAGGTACATGAACCCGCAAGGGCAGCAGCACTGACAATGGGTTTCTTAGGGGGGGCGGCAGGGGGCGGGGCAGCAGGGGCACCGTGTCCTGGGCCAAGGCAGGCCTCGGGCTCGGCTGACCGTGACATTTCCATGGAAATCTGCCCAGCACGTTCACTTCCAGTAACCACACGCTTCACACCCAGCACGGTCAGCTGTCCGCGCTGCGTCTGTGGAGCGGACTCTATTATACCAAAGCCCCAGAGCATGTGCTCACGTGGCAAATCGTGGAATCTCAGGGCAAACTTATCTTTAGCGTTGGAAGTACCCAGATGTCCCTTTCCCTTACGGACCCCTCCACCCTGCTCCCACCCCTCCCCAGGCCTTCCCTGCACTGTTGTCTGTGAACATGGTTATGCATATATGCATATAAGTTCTTTGTTTAATCTCCCCCACCCCCTGCATGTTTCCATGTCTCTGGATCTTTTTTGTTCAATTTATTTTGTTCATTAGATTCCACGTATGAGTGAGATCATGTGATACTTATCTTTCTCTGACTGGCTTATTTTGCTTAGCATAACACTCTCCAGGCCCCTCCATGCTGACTCAAAGGGTAAGAGAACCTTCTTTTTTTAAAGGCGGTTGTTTTTTTTTAAATATAATTTTATTATTGATTTTAGAGAGAGGAAGGGGGAGGGAGAGAGAAATAAAAATATCCATGATGAGAGAAAATCATCTATAAGCCACTTCCTGTACACCTCCAACTGGGGATTGAGCCAGCCACCAAGGTATGTGTCATCACCAAGAATCAAACCGTGACCTCATAGGTCAATGCTCAACCACTGAGCCACACAGGCCAGGCGAGACATCCTTCTATGTTACAGCTGCATACTATACCATTGTATAGATGTACCATAGCTTTTTTTATTCATGCATCTACTGATGGGCACTTGGGCTGTTTCCAGATCTTAGCTAGCCTATCTAATAAAAGAGTAATATGCAAATTGACCATCACTCCAACACACAAGATGGTCACCCCCATGTGGTCAAAGATGGCTGCCCCCATGTGGACATAAGACGGCCGTCACAAGATGGCTGGCAGGAGAGGACAGTTGTGGGCAATCAGGCCAGCTGGGGAAGGCAGTTGGGAGGGACCCAGCCTGCAGGGGAAGATAGTGAGGGGCAACCAGGCCAACAGGTGAGGGCAGTTAGGGGCGACCAGGCTGGCAGAGGAGCAGTTAGGTGTCAATCAGGCTGGCAGGGGAGTGGTTAGGGGGTGATCAGGCTGGCAGGCAGAAGCAGTTAGGGGCAATGAGGCAGGCAGGCAGGAGAGTGGTTGGGAGGCAGCAGTCCTGGATTATGAGAGAGATGTCCTGACTTTCCATCCCTCCAGGGGTCCAAGATTCGAGAGGGTGCAGGCTGGGCTGAGGGACACCTCACCCTCACCCCTGTGCATGAACTTTGTGCACCGGGCCTCTAGTTGTAAATAACACTGCAATAAACATAGAGGTGCATACATTCTTTCTAACTGGTATTTCTGGGTCTCTAAGGATATATTCCTAGAAGTAGGATCACTGGGCCAAATGGTCGTACCATTTCTAATTCTTTGAGGAAACTCCATAGTGATTTCCATAGTGGCTGCGTTCCCACCACAGTGTACTAGGGTTCCTTTTTCTCCACATCCTCACCAGCACTTGTTTGTTGACTTGTTGATGGCAGCCATTCTAGCAGGTGTGAGGTGATACCCCATTGCTGTTTTAATTTGCATCTCTAACGATTAGTGATGTTGAGCATTTTTTAGGTGTCTCTTAACATCATTAAAATGTCCATACTACTCAGAGCAATCTATAGATTCAGTGCAATCCCTACCAAAAAGCCAATGGCATATTTCACAGACCTAGAATAAATTCTCCAAAAATTTATATGGAATCAAAAAAGATCCCAAACAGCAACAGCAACATTGAGAAAGAAGAGCAAAGGTGGAGGGATCACAATAGCAGATTTCAAGTCATAGTGCAGAGCCACTGTAACAAAAACAGCAGGTCCTGGCACAAGAACAGAAATACAGATCAATGGAATGGAAAAGAGAACCCAGAAGCTGACCCCAGCCCTCATGCTGTTAACACCTGGCAAAGGGCGCCTCCGACATGCCCGTGCCCATGCGGGAGACCCCACCCCCTGCAACGGGCACAAGAGCAAACAAGGGAATAAGGTGGTCTCTTCACTAAATACTCTTAGGGGATTTGGACAGGTACATGCAAAAAAAAAAGAAAAAAAGAAACTAGACCACCAATTTATATCATACACAGGAATAAACTCAAAATAAGAATAAACTGCAAATAGATAAAAGACGTAAATGTAAGTCATGAAACGATAAAAACCCTAGAAGAAAACGTTAGCAGCAAATATCAGACATCTCAAATAGCAGATATATCGACTAGGGCAAGAGAACAAAGGGGAAAAAAAATAAGCAAGTGGGACCGCATCAAAATAAGTTCTGCCCGGCAAAGGAAACCAGCATCATCATGAAAAGGGAGCCCACCGTGTGGGAGAACATATTTACCAGTGATACATCTGACAAGGGGTTAAATTCCAAAATACATAAGGAACTCATACAACTCAACAAAAGGAGGACAAACAACCCAATTGAAAAGTGGGCAGAGGACCTGAATAGCTACTTCTCCAAAGCGGACAGACGGCCGAGGCGGTATTTGGCCAGGGCTTCTCTTTGGGATTTCTGCCCGCTCAACCCAGCCTGCCTTCCCCACGGGGAAAGCTGCTCACCTCTGAGAAGCCTCGACTTGCTGTTAGAAAGGCATCTAACTTTCTGAAATTGAACTTTTTCAATAAGGTTTCAGCCGAAGCCGGTTTGGCTCAGTGGATAGAGCGTTGGTCTGCAGACTGAAGGGTCCCGGGTTAGATTCCAGTCAGGGGCATATACCTTGGCTGTGGGCACATCCCCAGTAGGGGATGTGCAGGAGGCAGCTGATCGATGTTCCTATCTCATCAATGTTTCTAACTCTGTCCCTCTCTCTTTCTCTCTGTGAAAAATTAATATATTTTTTTTTAAAAAAGATTCTGGAATGATCTTAATCTCTGTTTCTAACAAAATAAACAAATTTGCTTTAGCCCCATGTCCCTTTCATAAACTTCTGGGAAGAGGGGCCTATAGGTCGCGGACCTCCCTTCCCACAGGGCCCCTCCTCCCTGGTCCCCAGCAGGCACTGAGCTCTGCCAGGAGGCACTCAGCGCTCCGCCTCAGCTCCCCGGCCCCTGGCCGTGCTGGGTGGACGCGTCCTCGCTCCAGGGTCCCACTGGGACTCTGGCTTGCCTCCAGCCTCCAACCTGCTCGTGCAGAAGATGAACGACCCTGGTCAATGTAAGCTAAGTTCGCTCAGTTCCTGAACAGCTTCCCTTGCCACATCTTGGTATTTTTGACCCTGCGATGCATCTGAAAATGAATGTGAATGCTCAAATGTTGCATGTCACCCAGATGCAAGCCGCACCCCTGCTTTAAGTGCCCTTAGCTTCCTGCGGCCCAGAAAGCCAAGTTGAAATGTCCAAAGGCACTCGGAGGGCCGCTGCCTGCTCCTCTCTTCCATCCCACCAGCAGCAGAAACAGTGCACACATGCACACTGCAAGAGCAGCCCCGCCACTCTGCCCTCTTCCAGGGAAGTTGCTGTCCCACAAGCTGGGCGCAACCGCCACGCCCTCCGAGAGCCAGGCTCTGAGTCTCCTGAGATCTCCGCTTTCCTGTGCCACCTGCGCCGGTGCTCCTGCTTACGCAGCAATGGTTCCACCACACGTCAAGCTCTCATCAGCAGCTTCTCCTGGGAACCCGGCGTCCATTCTATTAAGGGCACCGAATATATCTACTTCTTGGTTTCTTACTGATTAATTAGATATAACTCGCATACAATGTATTACAGGTGTAACACGAATATACCTTCCTGAATCGGTAAAACTGATTAATTCTGATAAACAAAGTTAATGCCAACAATTCTTTGGTTCCTTCATAAAATCAACTCTTCTCAGTAAATAATCTTATTTCCTCTTCCCACTAAAGGTGCTCAGCAAGGTGAAGTCAAGCAAGTAGTATCTGTACAGTATTTGTTCACAACTCTGAAGATAAAAAAACATTATCACAGCTGATATTTATGTGAATGGCTGAGATTTAATTTGAAGAAAAATATTTTATGCTCCCTTGAAGTAAAATCATCTTATGGTTCGTAATACAGTGCAAAGAAAATAGAATGAACAAGGAAGCTATAAGGATTTAATCAAATAGCCATCTTATAAATAAGAATTGAGATTCCCTCTGCACCAAAAATGCAATTACCCTCCCCCTTCTAACAGCACCTGATGTAAACTGCACGAGAAAGCAGCTTCCAGGTTGTAACATTAGGGCCTCAATGAGCATTCATGCCACCCCCTTTCCTGGCCTGTGGCTGCTACCCTTCACTTCATAGTCTCATCACAAACCCGGCCAGCATGTCCACGTCCACGCCACACAGCCACCTGCATGGTGGGTGGGCAGGCTGCCAGGGCACACCGGAACCGGCCATGGCTGGCAGATTCCACCATGGTGGTAGAACAACACGCCTGGTACCAGCCAACAACAGCCCAGACTCAAGGGATAATGAAACATCAGTGACCGAAGGAAAAGCCATCCTCAGGAAGCATGGAATGACAAGGGCCAGAGTACATTCTCTTGGGGGCTCACCTCCTCAGAAGCCCAGAACTAAAAATATCAGAAGAAATGTGTTGTTTACAATGTAATTAAAGGCAGTTGATGAATCTTCTGGTACATCATTATGACTTGGCCGAGTCATTTAACTTCTCTGAGCCTCGATCATTTCTTGGTCCGATAAGTGGGGTAAGGAGAGCTGAGAGTCACGGCGGCGTGTCTGTCCCGGCAGGACCTGCACTTGGGTGTGGAGAGCGTGTGAACCACGGAAAAGGCTGTCTTGGTTCAGCTTCTACCTTATGCATTCGGTCACGTAGCCACGGTCAGACCCACTGTGTGCCACTGGAACTCAGGAGCTCATCGTCTAGGTCTGTGCTGTCCAAAACAGTCGTCATTAGTGGTATTTTAATTAAACCACTTATGGTTTTTTAATCTAAAGTTAAATGGAAGCTAAAACTCCAGTTCCTTATTGTCAGATGTCTAGTGCTCAAGGTCCCACGTGCTGCCGGGCTCACGTGTGGCTCCATCTCGGACGTGTGGACCCTGTCACCTGGGAAGGTGCTCCCAGCAGCTCTGGTCTGGAAGGAGGACAGGCCAGGGCGGAGTGCTCACACCCCGGCTGTCCCAGGACCGCATTATGGAGCTCAGCTTCTTGAGAAACAGGTACGTTTTGTTTCTCTGCAGCAGAAAGGGGGGCAGGTGGGGCGAACCCCAGGCACAAAGGCATGGGCTCCTCAAGAAACACCTGAGTCCAGGGGTCGGGGGGCACTCTTCCTGCGCAGGTGATAGCTGCCAGGGCCTCAGGGGGCAGTGAGGCGGAGCCTGGAGGGGTGTGGGATCCAGGAAAGGCCTCCAGGCACAGGAGAGTGTGGATTTCCTGCAGGACCAGCCATGGCAAGCGAGAGAAGCCATGCTGGTGGTTGTCCACACGGGAGCTGCACGGACTGGGAGCCTGGAAGTGCAGAGCCAGCGGCTGTCTCCCTGAGCGGGCCACTGCCCCCGGAGCTGCTCACTGCACTGCCCAGGCCGCTGCCCCCGGAGCTGCTCACTGCACTGCCCAGGCCACTGCCCCCGGAGCTGCTCACTGCACTGCCCAGGCCACTGCCCCCGGAGCTGCTCACTGCACTGCCCAGGCCACTGCCCCCGGAGCTGCTCACGGCACTGCCCAGGCCACTGCCCCCGGTGCTCCCCACTGTGCTGGCCCCAACACTGCCCCATGCCCTGCCCCATGCCCGACCTCAGCCCTGCTTCCAAGGTGACGTGCAGCAGGGCTGAAGCCAGCAAGACAGCCAGAGCTGGGTCCTGGTGAAGTGCCTGGGGCCTGGCCCCACCCAGGGCCCAGCAGGGAGAGGAATAGAAGTTTCCAAGACACCAGTAACATGACCTAGAAATGAATCTGAGCATCAGGGAAGGAAAAACAGACCCCAGCCTGACAAGTCTGTCCTAGGGCCAGTCAGCCAGGGCCTTTCAGAGGTGCCTGGAAGGCAGGGCCAGGAGGGGCGGGGCTCCAGGGCTGCGGGAAAGCCAGGGGTGAGCAGAGCTAGTGCCAGCAGAACTCCCACAGAGGAAAGGCCCCACCCTGTCAGAACAGCCACAGGACAGTGCTCTCCAAGGGCTCCCTCCGGGCTCGCCCACAGGCACACCAGTGCACCTCCGTAGGCTCGCCAGCAGCCCTGAGTGCCTGTTCTCATGGAGAAAATTGTCCGACAGGGCGCCCATGTCTCAGTCACAGGGGAGAGGACTAGAGTGAGAGGCTGCCGGACAGTCAGAAGAGCAGAACTGCTGCATAAGTTTATAATAATTCATAATACGGACACAGGGTTAGATTACATTTGTATTCCTAAGGTTGTATATATACACTTCATAACTTATACAGATTTCCAAAATCATATATTGTCTTAGTCTCAAAAAGACACATTCAACGTTTTGTTTAGTCTCTGATGCCACTGTCTTGGTTTTCCTTTCCTACGTAAGGCCAAGAGCAGCCCTCCCGGGCCTGCCTGGACAGGACAGAGGGTGCAGGGGGAGCTCAGCACCTAGAGGAGGGCATCACCAGACCCTTCTGAAGGCTGCAGCCACTGGGGAATGTGACCCCAATATAGCTACAAATTTTCACAAAATAATTTCAGAAATTGTATTAGGTATAATCTCATATTTAAATGCTGGCACCCAATACACATTATTTTAAAACTAGAAGCCCAATGCATGAAAATTCACGTACTGGAGGGGGGTCCCTCAGCCTGGCCTGCCCCCTCTCACAGTCCTGGAGCCCTCAGGGGAGGGAGGCAACCCGAAGATCAGGGTAAGGCAACCCCATCACACCTCTGCTGCTGCCACTGCCGGCAGCACAAGCCTCAGCCAGCCCTAGCTATCTGAGCCTTGGGCGGCTGGGCAGCCACCATCAGTGGCTTGCCTGAATTTTAGGCTGGCCCTGGGTGGCTGGGGGCTGAGGGGACTGAGGGACTCCAGAGGCAGGTGCACAGAGCGGCCTGACCTGCCTGGGAGTGGGCCTGGCCATGCCATGTGCCTACCACCCCAGCAGGGCTGAGGGAACTGGGCATCGGCATCTTATGGCTGTGGGTGCCACCATCTTTGAGGGTGGGAGGGTCAATTAACATATTCCCTCTTCATTGGATAGGATGTTGTGCAGACCAAATATAATAGTCCTGAGGCTGCTGTCCTATGGCTTCGAACCCTGAACACCAGAAAACAAGGAAGAAGCCCTCTTAGTTCCTAGGACAGTTCTGACCTCTGGTTTCACTCTAAGTTTGACCAGCAACACTTGTGTAGGACTTAAAGCAAACTTTATACCAAGTGCAGATAAAGACATTTCCTACAAAATGCATCATTTTTTATGAAACATTTGTGTGGAGTTGGAATGGAGAAAGGACACCCGGTAAATGAGGTCTTTGCGTGTCAGATACCAGGTGGGTTTTAAGACTTTAAGACAAAATATGGTGTGTTACATTCAGTGTATGCAAAACAGAGAATACTCTTCGGGGAGGCAGTGTCACTTCTTTTTTTTGAGTTCAAATAGGGAAAATAACCCTCTTTTCGTTCCACTGTCTTATATGGCGCACTAAGCAGTCTGGTCATATTAGAAGGAGGCCAGTGTGCATGGAATATGCCCTCTCCTCTTCTTCGGAACAGTGAGATGGGACCCTCTCCTTTAGGTCACCCTCACCCGTGTCCTGTGCCAAAGAGCCTGCCAATTGAAGGAGTTGGTATTCACAAGGGTTGTTCTGTACATACCCAATGGTTGAAAATCCATGTGAAAATCATAAAAAGAAACATGGATGAAAAACAACAATCTAATGATATTTATAATGAATCTCTCAATGATGAAAAAAAATGCATGGTAGCAACCTGAGTTTCATATTTATCCTATATAATAAAAGGCTAATATGCAAATCAATCAAACAGCAGAATGACCAGTTGCTATGACATGCACTGACCACCAGGGCGAAAATGCTCAATGCAGGAGCTGCCCCCTAGTGGTCAGTGTGCTCCCACAGGGGGAGCACTGCTCTGCCAAAAGCCAGGCTCACGACTGGTGAGCGCAGCTGCAGTGGCAGCAGCCTCTCTCACCTCTGTGGCAGCGCTAAGGTATCCAACTAATGGCTGTCTAGGAAGCAGGCCAAGCCATCAGTTGGACATCCCCCAAGGGTTTCCAGACTGTGAGAGGGTGCAGGCCAGGCTGAGTGCCTCCCTCCCCCAAGTGCACAAATTCCATGCACCAGGCCCCTAGTGTTTAATAATGACTGTGGTGGCAGAGCGGATAGTGTCTGGTGCCCCACACAAGACCCAGGGCAGTTCCTCAGGAGGGAGAAAGCGTTTGTGAAAAATGTAATGGGAGGAAGTAAGGGAGAGTTTGTGGTCAGGTATTGGGCACACAATCCCACTTTGTCTAGTGAAATGCAATGATAGCTAGAAAGGCTTTCTGGTCATGCTCACTAGTTGCATGTCTTAGATGGGTAAATATTTGGTTACGTTTTAAGTAAATCCCTAAACCCACTAGGAGTTGAGAGGAAGGAAGAAAACAAAGGCTGTGGGAGTTTCGAAGGATGGGTTGTGCTAGGTTGTTGAATATAGGAGAGCCCGGAAGAGTTCTAAACCAGGAGGAACCTACAGAAGGAGGTGGGAGAAGGTGATAAACCAAACCAATAAGAGCAGAGGAGGGAGAAAAGGGATCATTAGAAAACAACACTTTATGTATATAAGGTACAGCTCTACACTGTTGTTATTTTCATTTAACAGATGAGGAAAGTAAAACCTAGCAAGGTAAGTAGGTCCAAGTGATACACATAACAAATGGCATATCGTAGACTTGAACCCACTATCTATACTAGAAGCCAATGTCTCAACCACTATGCTACACTGTCTCCCAAAGTTGGAGACAAGAGAGCCTTGTTGAAGAAAAGAGGTAAAAACCAAACCAGAGGTGAGAAAACAAAGATGGCTTCAGAAATGCTGTGAAGGGATGGCTTTGAAAAAACAGTGTAGGAGCAGTTGAAAGGGAAGAAGGAAGCCATGCTGTGACTCAGAGAGAGGGGGGGGGGGATGACTCTTGGGATGAACCAGATTTCCTAGCTGCCACAGATTTCCTAGCTGAACCATCCTATATAATAAAATGTAATATGCAAATTGACCCCTAAGGTGTATCAACTGGAACAACTGGGTGCTATGACACATACTGACCACCCGGGGGCAGACGCTCAATGCAGGAGCTGCCCTTGGGTGGTCAGTGGGCTCCCACAGGGGGAGCTCCACTCAGCCTATCCTGTCTCTATAGCAGCGCTAAGGATGTCTGACTAATGGCTTACGCTCACTCCCCATCCCCCAAGGGCTCCAGGACTGCTAGAGGGATGTCTGACTGCCAGTTTAGGCCCAATCACTTGGGGAGCGGGCCTACGCCAGCAGGTGGACATCCCTGAGCGGTCCCAGAATGCAAGAGGGTGCAGGCGGGCTGAGGGACTTCCCGCGAGTGCATGAATTTTCATGTACCAGGCCTCTAGTGTTTAAATATATACCCACTGACTATAAAATCTGACCACCAATCAATTTCTCAAAGTTATAAGAGAGCAAATGACTTCCTATAAAAAGTAGTTCAATTCTATGAGACATGAGAGTGTATGGATGAGTGTGTTTACTGGTAAAACATTATACTGGCATCTCAAAGTACTTCTAACCTAGCTTTTACTCTTTTGTTAATTATAATTAGCTCTTTCAAATCAGCTACACATATATGCTTATATTTTTATGACCAAGATGCAAAATTTTTTCTGAATAAGAAATGTCCTCCCAGAACCTCCCCATCCTTCTTGATAGAAGGTCTTTCAAGCACTTCAGATATTGTTATTTAAAACTGCATCAGGAAGTCCACTCACCAGCATTAGGAATTTTTACAATTATTTTTCATTGGTGAAATAAGTAGATTCAAGAAAAATGACAACTGAAAAGATTGTGTGTCAATATGTAAGAACCGCAGGCCTTGAGGGCTACTGGAGGCCAAGAGCTCCCTGGTACTAGCAGATAACCCTGTCACATTCCAACTAGAAAGTTGGTCAAGTCTGCCATAAAATAGTGTTATTTGCTCCTCAAAGTAAACCTTCCACATGAGATACCGCTGGAGTATGTGAGTGCAGCGAAGAGGGGCTTCAGGCCTCAAACAAACAAGCTGTAGGCTTCTCTGGGCTTGCTTCCCAAATACCTCTCTGTCCATTTGGCAGAGTTCTGGATAAAACTGGTATCCAATACCAGTTGCAGTGGGGCGGGGAGGATGTGAAAGGAAGAAATGTCTACCTCTATCCACTGCTAATTAGCTTCCATTTTGCCCAGGAGACTGATAGTTTGGAATGGCCAACGTGGCTCATTTCAATTCTCAGTAACCTTACCTGTGGCCAACCTGCACATCAGCCTGGTGCTGACTGAATAGCTAGCATGTGACCTCAGCAACCCGCTGGGTGGTGATGGTTGAAATAGTTGGAATAAATGATCCAACCAGACACTGATATCTCCTTACATTAAGTCTAGCCCTATTACATGTCACAACAAATGACCATAAACACATAACTATCAATAATTTCTTTAAATATAAATGGATTAAACTTGCCTACCAAAAGACAGAGTGGCTGAACAGGAAGAAAAATAAAACCCAGCTATATGCTGCCTACAAGAAACTCAATTTAGATGTAAGAACACACAGCCACTGAAAGCGAAGGATGGAAAAAGATATCTCATGCAAATGGAAATCAAAAGAAAGCCAGAGTAGCTATATTTATATCAGACAAAATAAGCTTTAACACAAAGATTGTAGTAAAGGACAAAGAAAAGTGTTAAATATACTAAAAAGTGTCAATCACAGAAGAAGATACAATGTTTATGCACCAAACATAGGAGCATCTGAGTATATAAAGCAAGTATTAACAGTCCTAATGGGAGAAATAGACAGCATCACAAAAATACTAGAGGGCTTTAATACCCAACTTACAGCAGGGATAGGTCATCAGACAGAAAATCAATAAGGAAGCATCGGCCTAAAATGACACGTTAGCACATGTGTCAAACACAAGGCCCGCGGGCCAAATCCGTCCCGCCAGGCCTTGCAATGTGGCCCGCACCGCGCTGTCATCACTGCACTCCGCTGCGTTTCCATCACAATGACAGTTTATGACTGTTCAGTAAACCATTCGGCCCGCAATTTAGGCTGGATTTTAGATTTTGGCCCCTTCTCTGATTGAGTTCGACACCCCTACGTTAGAGGATTCCATCCAACAGCAAAAGGACACATTCTTCTCAAATGCACAGGGGACATTTTCCAAAAGAGATAATAATCTAGGCCACAGAACAAGTCTAAAGAACTTTACAAGCATTGAAATCGCGTTCGGCACAGTTTTAGACCACTACGGTAAAAACCAGAAGATTGCTGCATAAGGAGAACTGGGCGCACCTGCTATGGAAGGAAAACAGGGCCCAGAAACCATGCTTGAAGCAGTGGGCGCCCTAACATGCTGCCCCTGGTGCCAGCCATGGCTTTGACACTACTTTATCCTTTTTTCACCAGAGGGTCAGCTCTACCATGTGGAATTCGTATGCCTTTAAGGCTACTAACCAGGATGCCTTTATGTGAGTACCAGATTGTCAGAGGAAAGACTGTGCAGTCCTGTCACAGAAGAAGGGAGCCAACAAGTCCCTGGATTCCAGCACAGTGACTCACTCACTCATAACTCACCTATCCGGCCGCCGAAAACATTAGCTGTGATGACAGCAAAGAGAGCTGATGGCAGATCCCAGGTGCAGAGGGCGCGCTGTGAGCAGCTCACTGGAAACACAAGTGTGGCTGTGAGACTCCTGTGGACAGGCTGCGTAAAAGAACTTATTTCCCAGGTCTGCACCCAGAGAGCGGAGAGGAGGCCTCTTGGAGGCTGCCTGATGTTACTGGGGACAGATGCGGAATAAGGCCTCAGGTGCACAGGTGTGACTCTGCAGGTTTAAAGCCACTGCAGCAGGAGTTAAACAAACTGAGTCAATCAACTTTCTTGAGGGAGGGAAAAAGTGAAGAAGAAATTGGATTGGACATTTGAATAGACAGATTGCAATTACATGTCTATCTACTGCTCTATTAATTGATTTCTATTAATTAATTGGCCTGCTGGGGGAGGTTGGCTATGGAAGCGCGCTGACCGCCAGGGGGTAGCTCCTCTGTTAAGTGTCTGCCCCCTGGTGGTCAGTGTGCATCATAGCGACCAGTCGTTCTGGTCCTTCCAGTTACTTGGGCTCCAGTTACTGGTTGCTTTCAGAGGGTAATATATAACCAATTCATTAGTTTTAAAATGTGTAGACAGTTGGAAAGAACCAGGCATTTGTCCTCTATTTCTTTTCCTTTGGTAATCCTCACCTAGGGATATTTTTCTGTTGATCTGATATTCACCGAGAGTGGAAGGGAGGGGGAGAGACACACAGCGAGAAACATCAATGTGAGAGAGACACATTGGTTGCCTCCTGCACAGACCTCAACCAGGGCCGGGGACTGAGCCTGCAACCGAGGTACATGGCCTTAACCTGAATCAAGCCAGGTACCCTTCGTCCTCGGGCTGACCCGATAGCCACTGAGCCAAACTTTTTCTTTTTTTTAAATAAATTTTTATGGATTTCAGACTGGAAGGGGGGGAGAGAAAAAAACAACAACAATGATGAGTGAGAACCATTGATCGTTTGCCTCACTGAGGATCAAGCCTACAACCCAGGCATGTGCCCTGAGCAGGAATCAAACTGTGACCTCCGGGTTTATAGGTTGACAATCACTGAGCCATGTCAGCCTGGCTATCCTTTATTTCTACATGAAGAGTTTCACCGAATAACCAAAGAATAGATGAAAATTACAAAAGCATTCCAGCTAATACAACAGAATTAGAATATCATCGTTTTGCAATTGATCAATCGAGGCAGTGAGCATTAATGACTGTTAACACTACAAAAAGAAGAATAAGAGAGTATGTCCCTCCTGAATGGAAGAACACACCATCACTTAGAGTCTTGCCAAGGGATCGGATGTGTGCCTCTGAGCCCAGCGCCGAGGTGCAGAAAAAGGAGAGGACCAGAGAGGCAGGCGACCGACTCTCGGAAGTTACCGCTCAAGTGGCCGGTTCTCCAGAAGGGCAGTGCGAAGAGAAGAGAGGAAGAGAGGAAACTTGTACATTAAGAAACTTAGAAGTCATGTCAACTTTTACAAAACGGGGCAGTACTAAATTATGGTGTCTATGGATACACATGTACATGATAAAATAATCAAGTGAAATGACTGCTATAAAAGCCCTGGTTACCTCTGGAAGGCGCTGGAAGTGGAATACAGCACCTGAGAGGCTTCCAGGGGGCTGGAAAAGTTTGGTTTCTTGACTCGAATGGTTGTTATGAGTGCTTATCCCCCAAATACATTACACAACTGCATTTATTAGAATTTATTTCAAATACACGAATATTGGCTATTTCTTGAAGCAATGACAAAGGAATACACTTTCCAGATGGGAAATGGGAAATGTAAAACCTTTTCCCAGCATTAAGTAGCACGAGTCCAACAAGTCCATGGATCTGATTTAAAAGTGCTGTTCTGTGATACAAGAAACTTTCCTCTCAAGGGCACGCAGCAGTGCTAGAAAAGCTTAATAAACTCTTCCTGTCTATAGATGGTTAACTGGTCATTTTAGTCACTGTGAACATTTGTTAGACATCAAGAGAAGGCAAGGCTATGGCAACATAAAGTAGCAGAGTCCCTGCCAAATGGAAACTCCGAATAAGGCACTAAGGCACAGGACGTTACACATAGAACAGAGGATCTAAAAATAAATAATCTA
Source organism: Pipistrellus kuhlii (assembly GCF_014108245.1). Lineage (NCBI taxonomy): Eukaryota > Metazoa > Chordata > Mammalia > Chiroptera > Vespertilionidae > Pipistrellus > Pipistrellus kuhlii. The sequence continues at coordinate 632,674 of NW_023425416.1, read as the reverse complement.
AAGGTAAGAATAGAAAAATCTCAAAGAACAAATATACAAAAAGGCAGGGGTGTCCACTAATCCTCTTCCCTTATTGGCAGGTCCAGAATAATAGCCATAGAATAGGACAATTATTAAGGAGGCATTTTGAATAAAGCAGAAAAAAGGGAGGGAGGAAAGAATCATTGTAGCTACAAAATTCCCTTCCAACAAGGTCTTTAATCACACAAGGACAATATCAATATTCTGTGAAATAATGTGATCAATGCTAAAGCATGAGGAGGAAAAACAAGACGATGGAACCCGTGCTCCAGCGCCAACAAGTGGCACTCAGGGCACCAAAGCTAAAGGGCGTGGCGGTCTGAGCCCATCTGGTCATCAGGCCACACGCCACATCTAAGAACAGCTCACTTAATGCCCGAAGAAAGGCGCCTCCAGGACCATGATGCTAGGATGGGGTGAGGGCAAACAAAAGAATAAAAACAGAATCAACAAGGCCTCATTTCCCCTACACTGCTGTCGGAGCTCTTTAATCTCAGAGCGGCCCTCAGACATTCTGTGTCTGGGTCTGATCCAAACATTCCGTACAGCTCTTCCAATCTTATTCTGTCCAGAAAGATTTGGCAACTGAAATCCATTATGATGTCAAAAGGTAGCTGACAACATAAGATGTATCCCACTGAGTTGATGCCACACATGGTTAAATGCACAACAACAGCAGTTATCATAAAACTGTAAGAACTGCAAATTAACCAATGATTTCTAGTTCATTGACACAAATAATGGTAAAGACGTGGCTAACTTCCTTCCAAGCATCTTTACCGCTGTTTAATTTGTCAAAATCTATCAAGAGCATTTCAACCACAAGCCTGCCTCTAAGGTACGTTATCATCCCCACACGTAGATCGGCCTGGGAGGCAACCCAAGTAAGACTGCCATTCCCACGGCTCCATGAGGATTCTTCTCTCAGCTTTATTCCTCCATGTGTCAGCATCTCACTCTTGCATAACACCATTCTTACTCTCAATTCCTTAAGATCATTTAAAAGCTGGCTCTAATTCTGTCTGCTTTCAAATTAGTTCTTCATTATAGCGTTAAGGTTCCAACTGGGCTCAAATTAGCAAGGTTTTCTGTTTACTTCGTATTTGTGAACCGAGAATGCTGGCAGCAGTACGGGACTATAGTGGTTAGCTGACGGCCATAGGTAGCTCAGCAGGTAGGGAAGCCACAAGTTAGAAAGAAATAACAAAGACAATGATTCCTTCCTCAGAGAAACTTAAGTCACAGAGCCTCTTGGCTTCCTCCACCAACAATCAACCCTATGACATATGTTCCCAGATGACAGACAAGGAAAATGTCTCTAACATGTACAATCTCCTCTGAAAAACCACGTTTCACTCAGAGTGAATTTAAAGCATGGCTAAACGATTTCAATGCTCATTGATAAATACCGAAATGTGGTTAAGGATAACAAAATGGCTAAAGAAATAAAGAAATCAAAGACAAATGCCTTTTAAAAATGTATTCAGTGAGGAATTCTTTTTTTACATACGTGTGTGTTTGCCCCACCCCCTGCTTTCTCATTGACATATGTCTAGAACAAATTTAACATACTGCTGCAAAGGAAAAAAAAAATCAATGTTTGGCCATAATACTGCCAGCAAAAACAATCAGCAAGCAGCTCCATTGTCCACGGGGGAGCTGTGTGTGCACCAGAGCCGAGGCAGGGAATTCCAACTCCGGACTCTCCCTAATACACGAGCGAAGGAAGACACTTGATGGACACTAAGTAAATCTAGCATATACTACTTGTGCCCAAATTGGTTTATTTCACGTCTCTGTGTTTGGGCAGAAAAGCAATTTCTGTATGACAGATGCACCTGGAGTTTGCCATGTGGCCCATACAGAGAAGGGGCAGTAGAGCCATAGATTTAGGAACAACAAGAAAATTCCATTTTATTCTAATTTGCTTTAAAAAAAAAAAAAAAAAAAAAAAAAAAGGTATATTTTCCCCATGGAACATGTTTGCTTTGGGTTAGTCCGTGTCCATGGAGCCAGTGAAGCATAGAGGTGAAACATGACTTACAGCGGTTAAGTCAGAGCCCCGGCACCCGCTACTGAAGGCCATGTCCATTTGCCCTCAGTTGGACTCTACTGGCTGCACAACAATAAAATACATGAGCCACCACCCTTCACTCTTCTGTGCCTGCAAATATGGCCTAAACACCTCTATCAGTGCCATTATAAAACTAAGCTTTTCCATTAGTAATTTTAAAATCTTAAAACTGAATGAAGTACTGGAAGCAGATACATAACAAAGAGTGCTCTTTTTGGTCTCAAGAAAGTCTTTACCTACAAAATAGGGTCTCTGATGAGAGAAACAGACAATTCAACAATAGCTGGAGACTTCAATACACCACTAACAATACTGCCTAGAACTAGGCAGAAGATCAATAAGAAAATAGAAGACACAAGCAATATCAAGGACAGATAGACATCTAGCAGACACCTACAGGCACCTATAGAATTCTACCAGACACCCATAGATACTATATACACATACAGATACTTATCAGACACCTACATACACCTACAGATATCTACAAACACCTATAGACACCTACATATACCTACAGATACCTACCAGACACATATAGACACCTACAGATATCTACCAGACACCTATGTACACCTACAAACATTTATAAGACACCTACAGATATCTACAGATACCTATAGATATCTACTATACATCTAGCAAATACCTACAGACACCCATTGGCATCTACAGACACCCACAGATACCTACAGGCACCTACAGACACCTACAGATATCTACTATACATCTAGCAGATACCTACAGGCACCTACAGATACATACAGACACCTACAGGCACTTATAGGGACCTACAGATATCTACTATACATCTAACAGATACCTACAGATACCTACAGATATCTACTATACATCTAGCAGATACCTACAGGCACCTACAGATACATACAGACACCTACAGGCACTTATAGGGACCTACAGATATCTACTATACATCTAGCAGATACCTACAGATACCTATAGATATCTACTATACATCTAGCAGATACCTACAGGCACCTACAGACACCCATAGACACTTACAAGCACCTACAGATATCTACCAGACATCTAGACACCCACACACACCTACAGACACGTACAGGCATCTATAGACATCTAGCAGACACCCACAGACCCTCAGCAGAAACCTATAGAAAAGTCCACCCAACAATAACATGATATACTCTTCTCAAGCACACATGGACACTCTTAATATAGACTATCAGCTAGGCCATAAAAAACCCTCAATAAATTAAAAATTACTGAAGTAATACAAAATATAGGCTCTAATTAAAATGGATTGGAATTAAAAATAACACAAAGAATTTGAGAAATTAACAAACATGGAAATTAAACCACACATTCCTAAATAATAGACAGGACAAAAAGATACGATAAAACAAAAATACTTTGAGATGAATGAAAACAACGACATAGCTTATGAGAGTCTAGGTAAAGCAGTGTTGAGGAGAAAACTTGTAGCTATAAACATCTTTATTAAAACAGAAAAAGATTTCAAATAATTTGAGTTAATCAATCACTTAACAGATCTACCAATATATTCCCTGGAGCTTGATTATCCAGTCATAAGACCAAGCAAATGTAGAGTAAAAATTTTTACTCAGTAAAGATACAGATTTGAAGTTTTGTTACACAGAATGTGACAAAATTATTTATGCATGGAAGTTTTTGTAGAACATAATTCTCTACTTAATAATTTCCCAAAAAAAGGAACTGAGATCACATAAATTAGCAGAAGATATGGCCTTAAAAGATAGTTTTTTGAATTTGAGTCTAGTTGTTTATCTGCTACACAAATAATGTGACTTATATTTACACAAGAGGCCTGTTAGTGCACTCAGGGGGTCCTTCAGCTTGGCCTGTGCCCTCTTGCAGTCCAGGACTCCTTGGGGGATGTCCACCTGCCAGCTTAGGCCCACTCCCCAGGGGATCAGACCTAAGCTGGCAGTCAGACAACCCTCTGGCAGCCCAGGAGACCTTAGGGGATGTCTGACTGTGGCTTAGACTCGCTCCCCTCGCCTGCTTCTGTGGAAAGCACGGTGCCAGAACCAGGACCAGGCCTGCATCACCGCCTCCCCCGCCACCTCTGCGGAAGGGGGACACTGACACCACCATAGCTGGCCTGGCGGCACAGGCTCACTGGCCTCGCCCACTGGTCATTCTAGGAGGTCATACCAAAAGGTCGTTCAACCATCTGGTTTAATTAGCATATTAGTTCTTTATTATATAGGATGCTGTAAGCCAGTAAATGTTTGTCTTCCCATTGCCAGTCTGCTTTTCAGATGCACAGTGCATCTCCATGCATTCATCAGGCATTACAAATTCATTATGAAAACCATAATAATCTCAGACCATCTCTCTTTTCAAGAAAACATTTACTGAGAGACTCCCAGGAGACCTACCGGGGGAGGGGGGGTGTCTCTCTGCCTCCCTGAGGTCAGGGCAGGGACATTTGAGGGGGGGACATGAGGACACGGTAGGAAGAGCATTGAGAAGCCAGGAGAAATGTTAGTCCCTAAGTACACTGAGCCATAGCCAATCGTGAGGCAGTGGGACAGAGTCCATCCCCATGCTGGGCAAGGGGTCTAAGAAGGCAGACATGTGGATTAACTGGATTTCAGCAGCAAATAGATCTTGATACATGTATAAGATCTGCCATTTAAAAGATTAATTTTGAATTAATTGTAGACCTATAGGAAGTAGCAAAAATAATATAGAGTCCCATACTCCCTTCCCAGCCCCCCCCCACCCCCCCGTTCCCAACCCCCTTGGCATCCCACAGCGCAGCACCTTCACGACAGGAGACTGGCCCTGGCATCCGTGCTCACGGGGCTCCAGTTCTGGCTCGTTTCAGCTCCGTGCTCCACAGCCCCAGGTGAGCTAACAGAGCCGGCCTCTCTGAACCTCCATTTGCTGGTCTGGAGCACAACATCCCAGTACTGGTCAGGGGTCAGTGAGAGAGTGCTAGTGTGCTGCTCCCGCTAGGAGCCGACTCAGTGAGACCTGGTAACTTGCAGCACTAAATTACTGAACAAGGCTTTTGGGGTTGCTAGTTCTGCTCTGATTCTTGTGGGGGCCCTTCCTACTGCCTACTACTGTAGAGATGTCATCTGCCACTACTTACAGTCTGGCGAACCCAAAAGACAGAACCACGCAAGAAGCCAGGGCACGCAGCCTGCCCTAAGAACTGAAAGGAAGTCGAACTCATTTCCTTTCCGGTGTGCACAGGCCCTGATTTCCAACCCCATTTTCCAGCAGAGAAACGACTCAGGCGCTGCTGACAATCCTTTTACGGGCTTCGGGCGGGGGAGAGCAGTGAACCATCATCTAAGAATAATCTTATGCTTTACATAGCTTTGCTTCCCCTTTTTGGGGAGTGAGGGGTAGGCTTCGGGGGGTTTTCCTTCATGTAAGTTTTTAAATCTTAATTACATTTTTTGAATCAAACAGAATGAAGGCAAGCCTGACTCCACGGCACAGTTGTGGCAACACTGAGGGGAAGAGGGCTTCGCAGCTGAGCTCTTCCACAGGCTAAAGAGCCCTTTGCGCACAGTCCGCGCCAGACCCCTCCGCGCCCCCCCCCCCCCCGGTTCCCATTCTCTCCCATCAGATGCTCATGAGCCTGGCCTTGAGGCCTTGATTCCTCCCCTTGGGTGTGACAGACACATGCCAGTACCCAGAATGCTCCTGGGCTCTGCCTCCTTCCCAGCAGCATTTAGGCACAAGTACCTGGAATGGGCAAAGAAGACCTTTGCTGATTTTCCCCAGCTTTGTAATGTTCAACCTTGAGAATGAATGAATCAGAAACTTTAAGGCTATTTTTTGGTTCTGTATTTTTTTATCCTAATTTTTTCGTTTTGCAAATTGGCTACATTTTCGAAGCCTGCCATCCACAAACATTCTGAAACACTAAAATGTCGAATGGTATGCATTATTTGGAATCATTTAAAAGGACAAATAATATGTCCACTAATCAGCCAAGTAGCCAGCGTAGACATCTTTGGTTCATTTTACCTCTCAGATTTCTCTTCCATTCTTCTCAAGTCAGACCAATTAAGAAACAGATTTGGATAGTTTCAGCTTTGGTTTCAAACCGACGGATCCCCCCAGGTATCCCTCAGCGCTAACCAGACCACAAGGAAGTAACTGAACAAACGCAGAACCCAAGGCTCCAACCACCACATATTGTCAGTGAAGTAGCCTATACATTTTGGTTTCCCGATCTCAAGATTTATTTTTAATAGGATCAAAGAAAAGACTTGGAGTTGTAAAAAAAAAAAACACACACAAAAAAACCTGACTTTTTATTTTATAAAATACACCAAAATGATCAAACCCTGATTTTCCACCTGAATTAAAAAGATGGCTTTAGTTTTGTGAGCCATGGCCTCCTGCCCACTTCTAGCTCTCCTTTTCCCACTTGAACATGTTTCCCTTAATATTACTTCTTTTTTCCTCTCCTGTGCTATGCAAGGCCCCTGCTTACTTTGGCAATGGACGCCCCATAAGAAGAGCCACCAGCTCTCCATTCCAAAGGGAGCAGCTTCCCAAGAGCAGGAGCAGCAGAGCTCTGATCCAGCTTTCCTTTCTGCTGCCGAGGAGCAAACAGCACCTCCCTGAGGACTCAGTGGAGATGGGGGAGGGGGGGTGCTCCTGAAACACCTACTGGAACCACAAATGGCAGGTGTGGGTGGGACCATCTAAAGGTTCACCGCCATTCAGTGCTTGTAAAAGCAAGACTTAGCAAAAAAAGAATATATATATATATATATATATATATATATATATATATATATATATATGAGAGGGTAAAGCAGGCCCAATACACAATAAGAAAAAGTGTCTTCCAAACACAACATACGAGTAAGAAGGTGCCTTTTATTTCAGAGGAAGCCCAGCAAAAACCAAACTCACAGATTGAGAAGGTGAAGCTTTCTATGATTAAAATCTTCCCTAAAATGGTCATCAGGCCTCCATGAAAGCCTTAGAGATTTAAGGAGGGGCTGACATGCTTATGCAAGAAAAACAAAAAGAGGCTTGCACAGACGATATTGGTTTCAACGAGGAAGGGCGGCCGCCAAAAGCGGTGTAAGAATGCGCACTCACCTCATAGATCACCGGAGCAGAGCGCTCCCGCAGATGTTGGCCGCGGGGCTCTGAGCCTCACGCTGGAGAGGCTGTGTGCCGGAGCCATGATATATAAAGTAAGACCCAAGCGCCAAAGTTCTCATTCAGCCAAGAAAACGTGGCTGTTTTTGTTGGGTGGAAGAGGCAGTTTTTTCACTGCGCAAAGAATTACAGTAAACATCTGTTAACCATGCCCACAGAAGGGGTGACTGTTTCACCCAGGTTCATTTAAAGGAATAAATGTAATTCATAAACCACACAACTGTAGAATCCACCCTTCCAATAAGTCATCTGCTTCTCTTCAGATACCGTGTATTAAAGAGCTTAATGGAGAGAGCTTGCTGATGTTGCCATCAGCACTTCATGGGGACCACCGATGTGGGATAGGAATTTTCCAGGGATGCTTACCAATCCAAGTGGACTTCACTCTTTATCTCGCTCCTTGGACACCCGTTTGCCAATAGACACAAGGATTCCCTTGCTCTATTGGCAACACCTCATTATAATATGTGTATCATTTAGGTAACTAAGACCCCGTTTTCTTTTGTGTGTTTAATATATTTTATTGATTTTTTTACAGAGAGGAAGAGAGAGGGATAGAGAGTTAGAAACATCGATGAGAGAGAATCATGGATCAGCTGCCTCTTACACACCCCCTACTGGGGATGTGCCCACAACCATGGTACATGCCCTTGACGGGAATCGAACCTGGGACCTTTCAGTCCTCAGGCTGACACTCTATCCACTGAGCCAAACCGGTTTCGGCACTAAGTCCCTGTTTTTAAACACATTTACGTTCTAATGGATTTACCTCACACATAAAAGTCCCAGACTACATTTCTCTGTCAAACGACCTCTTTTGAAAATGACTGTAAGAATTCACATCATCCAGAATGGCTCGGGTTTCTTAAAACTCCTTATTTGGTTTCTTTTAGAAGAAACGGGGAAGTAGGGAAACTGAATTACTCAGGCTGTCACTCAGACCTGTCAAGTCAGAGCTCAAAACACCACTTTCCCCTGATCAACCAGCTCTGAGCCTCCACAATGTGGGTCGCCAGGATTATTTCTAAATGTTCCCAATTAAGAGACAGAATCAAATTCATAAAACCTCAAATTCCATCCCGAGTTAAACAAAGTGCTGTTCTAGCTAATGAGCTGGGTCTTGTTGCCTCAGAAGAGCCAGTTCTGCATACGCTAGGTGCTGCCACCACTCAATCAAGCTAAAAATGAAGGTCTCCTATTTCTGACTTATGGCCATGCCAATCTTCAATCAATAAGACATTACCGTGTTTCCCCGAAAATAAGACCTAGCGCATGGAAAAATAAGACATCCCCTGAAAATAAGATCTAGCGCATTTTTGGGAGCATAAATTAATATAAGACACTGTCTTATTTTTGGGCAAACAGGGTATTTCCCTTGAATCTAAAACACAATAATCCATGAAGGTCAGATTTCAGTGACCCCATTTTAAAAATAAAAATTAAACTCATCAACTCCATTTATTCCACTGGATGAATATTGGACAGGGTCCCAGATGGTCTAAGGAGCCTGGGATGGGAGATGCCAGTGTTCTCATTTTTCCATTCAGTCTTCAACAAATACCGATTCAACACCTCGTGATGCCAGCTGCTGAGTTCTGTGTGTGTGTGCCCATCAATGTACACATGTGGGTATGTGTGCACGGCAGGGAGGAAGTGAAGAGTGAGGTGTCATCTTACTTTTCTAATTGATTTCAGGGAGAGAGATAGAAACATCAATAATGAGAGAAAAATCATTGGTCTGCTGCCTCCTATATGCCCCCTACTGGGGATCCAACTGGCAACCTGGACATGTGCCCTGACCAAGAATCAACCTTGACCTCCTAGTTCAAGGGTTGATGCTCAACCACTGAGCAATACCAGCTGGGCAAGGTGCTATCTTTTTTAATGCTATTGATTTCTGATAGAATCTTGAGGGGAAATTAATACAAATGTCAGGGTTTGATGGATCTAAAATATTATTCTTGTGTTTACTTGTTTGTTCCTTTCCCACAGATTGTTATGTGCTAAAACAAGAATGAAGGGAGCAGAGGTGAGGATGGAGAGAGCAAGTAAGGTTCTGATACCCCAACTGTCCTCAAGTGATGATGAACGTTAGACAAGAAAGAGAAGGGACCACAAAGGCCCATGTTATTCACCAACTGTCAAGGCCTTCCGGAGCAAGCCTACAACTGGCTGACCAATTCTCCAACACAGTCAAGACTCATTCCCACATGTCAGTCTAGCGCCAGACCCATGTTGCTTGGGACTGAAACACACATGTCTGCTATAGGAAGTGATGCTTAAGTAAAAATGCAATGATCCGTCATATTTGTGCAATAGAAGGATTGAGTCAGCTATAATTTTCAAGCTTTAAATGAAAATTCCAAGCTTTTAAGTATACTCCTAGTGAAAGATAATGTGAATGTCGTAATAAAAAATTAAAAAAAAAAACTTAGGAGAAATAATTTTTATCCTTTTTAAACTTTCCTTACAAAATGCATCATTTTAACCTACTGCATTTCAACATACTTGTCCATAAATGTAAATTTGTTTTGATAAAATGAAGAGCCTTTGAATCCAATCGCTTCTACAGTGATCTGTTATAACTTAGTATTATAATCAGAGTTAACAGACTGCCTAATTAACCAAGTCATTATTTGCCAAGATCCAAATATGGGATGAATTGTGGGCCAAGGAGAAAATATGATGGACATGAAAATTATTAATTCAGGGAAGCATCAAAAGCATGTGGAGTTAAAGTTCTTTGCTAAATCTTACCATCTTTAATAACCTTAATTTTTATAATACAAGCAACATGTGAAACTATAAAAAATATATTCTATACAGAGTATATAAAAACATTTAAAAATCAAATGGTTGATGGTATGATTAAGTAACTTTTTAAGCCTCTGACCACCTCTGAGGTGACCATCCTAGATGCCATTAGTAATAATTAGTCACAGTGCCCAGTCACTTTTTCACATGCGCGAGCTGCTCATCCTCCACCTGACCCTTAACCACGTGGAAGGGACCCTTTCATCTTCAGGTATCGGCTATGAAAACCAACCTTCAGAACATTTTTTGTTCACAAGAATGTAGGGACTGACAATATCCAATCTTTTCAAAATTCTTCAGCAAGTATTATTAACAATTTTACAATTTAACTCACCAAAATTTTACCCTTGGGAGCTGCCTTCATTCATTTATCATGTGCTTAGGCAACAGAAGACTATGGTAACCTGAAAGATGCCAGGTGGCCGGCCTGGACACAAATCTGCCATCAGCAGCTCATTATTCCTTTTGCCAGCATCACTGCTATCTCCTAAAGAGATGTGTGTGCCTTTTAACTGAGCTAAGATATTCAGAAGCCAGTTTTCCTAGATAATCCAAATGCAAGTCCAAGACAGGGTTTAATCTAAGAAGAGAAGCTGCATCCATCAATCTACCCATTTCCCCTTGGTTACTTGGCAACGCCTATTCAACCCCTGAGGTTTCTGTGAGCCCTTCCAGTTTGTCTCCTCCCACCATGCACACCACCCACCGGTATTCTTGTCGCTTCTCCATCACCGCACTTTCACTGGCTTTTCTGTCTCTGCAGATAGAAGTAAGTTAAACCAAGGGTCTTGCTTTGGAACCTACAGGATGGTTGGACAGAAGTCTAGGCGGAGGAGTGCAGCCAAGAATGAAATCTGGCTCCTTGAGGGCAGGCCACCTACCAGGAGTGCATGTCATCGGAGAGGGCCGTGCATGGAGCAGACAGCTTCCTGGGGGAAATCTCAGAGAATGCTCAAGCATGGGCAGCTGGGCCATGTGACAGCAAAGGTTCCTTCCAGCCTTCTCATCCTACTTCTTTACTGCTCAGCAAGCACAGTGCCTTGAGGGTGCAAATACACAGTCGCCCCTACTAGAGTTCTGCCCCTTCTTCTGAAACCAGCATGCCTTTTTACCCCTGTCCATTGCCTCCTTTAGGTTCACCACCAGGTGGGACTGAGCACACTTTACTTCCCCCACCCAGGGAGCACTTCAGGGTAGGTAATTCCCATGCTGGTTAACCACAGAAACAGGGGGATCCAAATTCTATGACAGCTGCTAGCACTGTAAGAAAAGACCCTTTCTGCTGAGGCTGCTGTGAAAACAGATTTGTGAAAGGTTATCATCCACAGCGGGTAATGCCCAGGCACAGGGCCCAGCGCAGCCCAAGCCTGAGAGCACCCTCTCTCTCCCATCTCTCAAGTCTGTCCTACCATTCGACTGTTCAAAATCATCAGGAAATCACAGATGATCCTTGAACATGGTTTGGACCACCTGGGTCTATTTATACACACTTCCCAATCAGCACCTGGACTGCTTCTGACCTACGGCTGGGAGCCCACAGACCCCGAGCTGGGGTGTGCACTGAGGTGTGCCTTCCATCCAGGGGCTGGCGAGGCTGCAGACTCTACCCACAGGGTCCTGGGACCATCCCTTCAGATCTCAAGGGCATGATTTAGCTTCTGAAGAAGTCAAAAGTTATATGTGGATTTTCAACTGCACAGGGTATTGGCACCCTGAGTCCTCATGGTAATTCCTTTTACCTAATCTCATCTCAAATGGCCAAAGAAGCCTAACATATAGGTGGGCTCAGCATGTTACCCACAGACGTTAAAGACAGTCTACTGTTTGTTAGCAAGGAGTACTGATAATTCAGAGCCTGTGAGTAAAATTGCTATTTGTGGTCTCTTGCAACTAGGCTTTATATAGTTTTTCAACATGCTTACTATATATGTTTTTACAAACCTAATTTTATTGTTGTTAATTCTCACCTGAGGATCTTATTTCCATTGATTTTTTTTTCTTTTTTAAAGAGAGAGATTGGAAGGAATGGATGGAGGGAGGAAGAGGAAGTGAGAGAAACACTGATGTCAGAGAGACACATCAATTGATTGCCTCCTACATGTGTCTTGGCCTGGTATCGAACCTACAACTCAAGTACATGCCCTTAACCTTTCGGTGAATAATCGAATGCTCTAACCACTTAGAAACACTGGTCAGGGCCAAATCTAACTTTTTATTTTTGAAGGTGATGTAGCTTATAACTTTGTAATTCTATTGACCAAGAAAGCAAAGGCCTTCCCTTGCTCACCAGTGCTGCTCTCAGTACCCGGATCTTCACTGTGGTGAACAAAAAGCTGTGCAGGTGAATGCATCCCAAGAACCAAGGGATTCCTGGACCTGCCTGCAGAGCAAGTGCCAGGTACAGCACTGCCCTGGGAAGGAGACCTTCTCACTGGCTGCACTTTTCCCAGTGCAGCCACTTGCCTGGGGTCAGTGGCTAATCCTACATAACAAAAGGCTAATATGCAAATTGTCCCTCAGGAGTTCGATCCCTCCCTATGATGTGTGCTGACCACCAGGGGGCGGCACGGAACATGGCGGGCGATCAGCAGAGGTGGAGGGGCACTGATGGCTGGTCAGGCCTAGGGCCCCTACCCAATGGGCAAATTTCATGCTCAGGCCTCTAGGACAGAGTAAGGGAGGTAACCAAGGTGAGGCACATTAGAGTAACGCATCAGAGGAAACAACACACAGATCCAGAGAAACTATCTTCAGAAGCACATCACCTAAGGACAGAAGAATGCCAGTTAAGCGACTGTCCTTTTTTTAAAAGTACTATGTTTTTTGTTATTGTGGTTGATATTAGAGAAACAGAATCATCAATGACGAGAGAATCACTGATTGGCTGCCTCCTGCATACCCACCGCTGGGGATGGAGCCAGCAATCCGGGCGTGTGCACTGACCTAGAATCAGACAGGTGGCCTCTTAGTTCGAGTGGAAGCTCAACCACTAAGCGACACCAGCTGCGCTAGTGATTGCTCTTGTTCCTGGTCATATTGGGACACAGTTATTTCCCACTGCTCTTGTATTAGCAAAAAGAATCAAAGCGTCTGAGAGTGCAGTGAGATCAAACGGGGCCTGCTAGATGGCATCGAAGTATAAAGGCTCAACGTGCAGCACAGGCAGCCCCAGGGGATGCATATGCTAAAGCAACTAGAGCCTGCCAATCAACATGCCAGGACAACGCTTGCCAGGCGGGCAGGCACAGCATATGGCAGAGTGATCGGGAGCCATGGCTCCAGGGGAAGGGGGCCTGGGTTCAAAACCCAGCTCTCCTTTTATAAACCAAAAAGTGTGAGGAGTCATTCAACCACACTGCACCTGTTTTCTTACCTGCAAAATCAGTTTTTAGAATCGTACCTCTCTCATAGAGTTTCTGTGGCTTAATATATATCAAGTGGATGTGTATCCCTGTTACTGACTGACTGGGCACCGATATAAACAAAGGCGAAGCGTGGCCTGTCTTGATGAGAACTCCCATGGGAAAAGCCTTGTTGGCGCTGAAAAATCCCCTGCCCGGCACATCTCAAGCAGAGCCGCTGGCACTGCTGGTGCTGCACCACTCCGGGCCTGGACATGCAGCCACATCTCCAATCCTAGAGAACATGCCCTCAGACAGCTGCCAGCCTTCCCCCTGAAGCCCAGGCAGAGGGCGGGGGAGAGGGCACGTGAGGGCTGCTCCCACTGCCAGGCCAGAGAGCTGCAGCACTGCACGCCACCACGTTGCATGGCTCTGCGTGGCCTCCGGGCGCTGTGTGGGTTCAGGGCGGTGTCCAGAGGTGAGGGCTGAGGCCCGCTTGATGGAAACGCACTGGATTTTAGCTTTTCCTTTATTAACAAGAAAGCAGATGTGGTGCCGTCATGTTTTATTTTTGTAAGTGGAGAGGGTATAAATTAGTAAGATCAGTGGCTCTGCAGCATTTCTTAGATAGGCCCTGCGATTCATTCCATTAGTCATATAAATTAGAGTATGTGACTTGATGTAGTTCATCTTTAAAAAACTTTTAAAAAATATTAAATGATTGATTTGAGAGAGAAGTGGAGAGAGAGAGAGAGAGAGAGAGAGAGAGAGAGAGAGAGAGAGAGAGAGATTTGTTGTTGTTCCACTCACTTATTCATTCGTTGGTTGATTCTTATATCTCCTCTGACTGGGAATCGAACCTGAAATATGAGCTATGGTGACGATGCTCTAACCAGCTGAGAGCTACCTGCCTGGGGGGCTGGTTCATCTTTCACCAGCACAAAGCGAAGGGACGTGCAGACAGACAGAGCTCCTGTCTGCTCAGCCGCGTTCACCTGACGCACAGGGCTGGAGCAGCAGGCGGCAGTGGAGGCCGTTTCCCAGGCGCGTGACAGAAACCACTAACGATGGGGGCTATTTATATCCCTCTTGTCAGTCTGCAAGACTGGAGTTTTCTTTAAAAAATAATGTGAATTATCAGGACAGAACATCGAGTGTACAGTGTTTAAAAAATAAGAATTTTCCCAGAAGCTTAAGACCTGGTCTACTGTGAGGCTGGAGATCAAACCAGCTCTGACTCCCAAGGCCGAGGCCCCAGCCAGGTGACTCAGGACAGCACGGCACCACCTCCTGCGTCCCCAGGGCTCCGGGTGTGGACGGGCCCCACACATCGAGTGAGCCAGCCTTGGCGGTTTACCATTTATATTACCTGAAACATGTCACCAGCAACCAAAAGCCAACATGTCAACAGCCAACAGATCACCCATGCTTCCTCACTTGGTATTTTTTAATTTTCAAGTGAATTCAGTCCATGAAACATGAGCACACGTCCTGGGGAATTCGGCTCTTCGCCACGTTCACCACTTTAAAAGGAAGCCCGCAAGTGCAGGGTGCGCTTTGCCAGTTTCACTTCAATAGCTTTTGCTGAGATCTCTAGTCAACAGTATCATGTTCTGTCCCAGACCCTGTGCCAAGCACTGCACACGCATCATCTCATTCAGTCCCTGCAATAGGACTGTGAGTTATGCCCCTGCCTCGGGTGAGTAAACTGAGGGCCTGAGAAAATAATCTGTCCCAGGACAGAGCGCAAGTGAATGGGAGTGCTGGGACCTGGGCTAGGAATCCAATGTCCTCCATTACCCGGTCGGTGCTGCCCTCAATGCGTGCTGGGCCCAAATGGCAAATGGCTGCCTTTGTGGGAAGGTGATGAACAGCTCTTCTGGACGGGAGGCACACTGCAATGAATGGTGGAAACTTTCCAGAGAAAACCCAAAGGCAGTGTCCTTTTCCTATAGTTAAAGGGTATTATTTCTTCCCTTATTTTCTCATTCAGACACAGTTCATGAAAATACAGAAATTCAGAGGACAATTCTCAACTGTATCCTGACTGATTCAACACGCTGGCCTGGCGCCTGCCTACCAGCTGAGGCCCAGCCACTGTGAGGAGGCGCACTGGTCCGCGGGCCTCCCTTCCCTTCCTGACACCTGGCCCTGGCCCTGGCGAGCAGGCGTCTTCAATAAATGAGACCTGCAATCAATGGAACATACACCAGGCTGGGATGGAGCACAGGGAGGAAAGAGGAACACCTCCTGCAGCGGGAGCGGAGGACTGGCGGGAGCGGGAGGGCTGGTGAGAAAGAGCCTGCACGGAGCAGAGGCAAGGAGTGAGCCTGTGTCGCACAGAAATTGTCCCAGGGGAGAGTACACGAACAAAGTGTCCAAATAAAACAATGAAACCGTATAGCAATAGATTAAAAGTTACAAGTGTTTTCTGAACAGGCAAGATCTTTCAGCCATTATCTCCACAGAGTTAACTACCTTGTGTGAAAACAAAGCTTATGCTAAACACTCTATTTTTTGTGTTTTATTAAATTTTTTTAATTGTGGTGGAAGACACATAAGATGTACCACTTTAAATATTTTTTAGTTACCATTCAACCGTGGCAAATACATTTGCTTTGCTGTGCAACCAACCTCAGAACTCTTCATCTTGCAGGACTGAGCAGACAGACTCCTGGCGGGTACTAAGAAAGCCTGGGGTCAGTGCCCACCCGTCACTGTGACACGCCCAGCCAGTGGCTCTCCGCCCGCTCTTACCCGCAGGTGGGGTGACTTCTACCATCACTCAGAAACTCAACAGGCAGCCATGGTCACGTGCTTACTGCCACTGCTCATCTCTGGGACACACTGCTGCCGAGCCACCCCGGCACAGCTGAGGGTCTGGCATAGTTGTGCAGCAGCCCTTGGGGGCAGACAGCACTGCCGTTTGAGGGCCATGCCCAAGGAGACGCGTGGGACCCAGGCCTGCTCTGCGGACTCAGCAGAGGCAGGCATGGGATGTGGTGGGATGAGCACAGGTAGCCCAGCCTATTCCAGATTATCATCTGCAACACCAGCATGAAAGCAGTTAATGAATTTTCCTTGCTAGGCAGGTCCACTGTCTAAATAAAAACAAACAAACAGAAGTAAGAGAGAACTGCATGCTTCTTGGGGGAAATTGTCCAAATGAGACCCACAGATGGGAATCCTGTTAGCAGGGCATCCAGCTGGACATGTGGCCACAGCGGCCTTGAGGATGGGCAGCAAGACAACCTCAGGCTCTACTTAAACACAGGGGACTACCAGGCGAGAGGCCACAGACCCTGTAGACAGGCTGGAGTGCTGGGTTTCTGCACCTTGCTGGGCCTGTTCGCCCTGGGATCGTGCTACGCTCTGTGCAGCACCAGCTCTCCAGCGCTCCACACAGGCCAGCTCCGACTCTTATTCCCGCTTCCGAGAGAACGAGGCTGTGGTCCAGAGAGGTCAAGGAACTTGCCACAGTCAGCAGCAGGAAGTACAAAAGGTGGAATTTGAATCCAGGCTGATCTGACTTCTCCTGCTAGCCAGGCATGCCCCCAGCAGGCAGGCACTCAGTGCTGGGAGCACCGACAATCATGTCTGTGAACACTGGGCACAGGCTGGGCTGGGGGAGGTTGGTGGGGAGCGATATTTTGGAGCATGGGGAAGTCTCGTTCTGCATTCCACAAGGTGGACATTTTCACAAGAATAACATCCGGGCCGATGTGGGATAGACCAACTGGGCACCCTCCTCCAAGGTAAGCTTTCAGCAGAGACAGGGGAGCAAACTAGGAGAGCATTGCGGTGGAGAGCCTGCGGTGTCTGAGGGAAAGGGCGGCGCTCACAGCCCCCGGGAGAGTAGACCCGGTGTGAGCCTGCCTGTGGCCAGGACCTATGCTGCTGCTGAAGCTCTAATAAGACCATACAGAGAGAGGACAGTAAACCCAACAGAAAATTCAGGAGTTTCACTTTCAGCTTATAGCTCTCTTGAGAAAGAAGATAATTTCTCAGATTTCTGTGGAACTTTCAGTAAGAAAATTATGGTCCTACCTAAAATATTTACTGAGCTATGTATCTCTTGAGAACTGAAAAAGCTGAAATTCTAACTAAAAATTTCAAATGAGACATTACACATGCAAGTCAAGGGAAGACAAGGCATTTTATTGAAAATGAATGAAAACAGAACATGCAAGAAACAGACTGATATCATTTGATTTTATGATTATCAACCACAGTTGTTACTAGAGACCCTTTCTTCGCTGCTACTAGAACCTGGAACTCGCCTGCGACACCTCATTTCTCAGGCCTGGGGTACACTGCCAGCCGCCCTGCGAGGGGACGGAGGCCGTGCGAGGTCACTGACGGACAGCTCTTGAACGAGGCCTGCACTGCTTCCTTCCGATGCACGGGCCATGGCGGCAGAGCCAGCCTGTGAGTACTTGCACTCTGTCCAAGAGTGAGTGCAAGTACTTTTCTAAATTAATACAGTGCATCTTGGTTTCTAAAAAACAACTCTTAAGTGACATAATAATATGAAAACATATCCAGAGACTATACTAGTGTTTTGTGAAGAAAAATGTTCTAGAAAATCCGTGACTTAAGGACTGATTCCCTCTCTAGTCACCATGCTGGGTGTGTCAGTCCGAGTGCCCCTGGTCACACGGTGAGTCCGGAGAAGAGTATGCATGAGCCGAGTCTGTTTGGACATGCAGGCCTTGTGAAATCCAAACACTTGCAGAAGCCAAGGCAGTGCTGTTTACTAAGGCCTGTGTTAAAGGTGGAAGATGGCGAAACACCTTGGACTTGAATGATTAAAGGATATTTCATTGCTCCTTATTGGCATGCGACCTTGCACATCTCAGAATCTACACGTTGACCCTTCAACCATATTAGACACTAAAACAACATTTCACCAACTTGTCCATCAGCTGTGAAATGCAAGGAACAGACACACAAGCCACAGCATCAGCAGATAGCTGAGCTCTCCCCACATGTGCCCAGCTCACAGGAGCCTTGGGCTGGAGGTGCAGACTTGCTCCGGTAGGCGGCCCCAACCCTCTGAAAGGAGTTCACATACAGTGCACCTCGCTTCACCCTCACGGCCTCACGGCCTGGGGCGAAGGACAAGCACTTTTATTAAGCCCATTTCCTCTTCATAAATGGTTTGCTCAAGATCAGAGAGGCAGGTACCCAGGGAAGAATCCTATTTACAGGCCATCTGGCCCTTTGATGCGTGAGATCAAGGCTCATCAAGCTACAGCCTTCAGGCCCCTTGCCTATTTTTGTAAATAAAGTTTTATTGCAACAGTCATGCTCATTTGCTTACATAGATGTCTATGGTTACTTTGGTGCTGAATCGAAAGAGCTGACTAGTTGCAATGGAGACTGCACGGCCCAGACGGCTGACAGAACTCACTAGCTGGCCCTTCACAAAGGTTAGCCGACCTGCCGTGGGCCAGCTCTCACAGATGCCTCCAGGGATGGAGAGTGACCGCCTCACGCTGTCCTGGAGAGCGGCCACATCCTGCTGCCGTGGACCGGGCTGGAGAGGGCCTTCCTTCAGCTTCCGCACACTGCCATGCCAGGACTGCGCCACCTGCAAAGGCGGTCGGTGCTGTCAGGTAGCACCCAGCATTAGTGCCGCCTGCCTCTTGCCTTTTAACATGCCTCGAAGCCCTAAAAGCCTGGAGGTCCCGGTGGCAGGCATCCAGGATGCCAGGGTCACACCACACAGAGGCACTGACAGCAGAAAGAGCAGCAAGGACATGTCAGCTGTGTACACAGGTCTACACAAAGGAGCACCGATCCCCACCACAGTACACGTGCTACGTGTAGCACAGACACAGGGCGTGGAGGCGCAGGACAGATGGTCAGAGGTGCTGGGCGCTCTCCCTTCTGGAGCTGGCGCTCCGCAGTTCCTGGCCGAGCCGGCATCGCAAGCGGCAGCAGAGTCCTAACCCCCGGGGAACAAGTGCAGCCCAGGGCACCCGCCACCGAGGCACTGTGCTCACGTGGAAAGTTCAGTTCCTTGAACTTCCATCGTTTCTTATTTTTTAGGAAAAATTACCATAATTACAATGTTCTCTCATCCTGAGAAAGAAGAGCAGGTTATGCAAGTGGCCAAATGAAGACTGTGCTTTGGGTTCTGGTCCTTCAGTATTTGTTTTTTCTGTTCTTTTGTTGATCCTCAGTGGAGGTTATTTTCCCATTGACTTTCAGAGAGAGTGGCAGGGAGGGGAGAGAAACATGGCCCAACCAGGACCAGGATGGAGGCCACGCCCGGGCCCCTGCGGTCCTCGGCCCATGCTCTGTCCTCTGAGCCCAACCGGCCTGGAAAAACGTCCTGGTCTCTCAGGGAATCCCGGGGAGTGATGAGAGGAAATAAACACATGCACTCACCTCCTGCACACACACGTGCAAAGCCCTGCATGGTCATAGTAAAAACCTGTGTGAAGGAAGCCGTGACACAGCATGCGCGGCTTCGTGGGTAAAGAGAATACTGACCCGGTCCAACTCCTGGTGAGTTTCCCAAAGTCGGCGAAGGGCAGCTGAGCGGGTCTGCCACCGGCCTTTCCGCTCAGGTGCGGGAGGCCATGCCACCGCGCAGCCTCGAGGCAGAGGAGGGCACGGGAGGGGACAGTGCCCCGGAGGAGCAGAAAGCACGAGCTCCTCAGGGGTCTGTGTGCAGTTCTCTCTCAACAGCAAACGCACATAAAACTCATGAATGTATGGTTTTCTAATCTAATCAGACAGGAAGTTGAAAGTGAAACAGATATACGAGGCCACATGATCTCAGTGTCCCACACTCCAGAGACTGCATGGGCCACGTCTGCGAGCTCAGTGCGGGGGCCGAGGCGGGAAGAGGAGGGCGAGGGGCTCCCTTCTGGGTAGGAGAGGAACTAAGGCCCTGGTCTGCACTAGGTTTCTAGGTATCATTTGAGAGCGTGAGCAGTTTGCCAAATACATTCCGGCTTCAGAATCGTCATTCCGGTCTGAGTGTGGCGTGATGTACCCGCATCACTGCTGCCGGCTGGGCCGAGGAGGAGGATGCCATGCGCCAGGCTGTAAGCAGACTTCCTGTGGCAAAGGATGCTTCGCTCACAGGTGACTGGCGAGCTCTCGGATGACCAGCTGACTGCAGCTGCCAGCAGAGGCCAGGAGCGCTCGGAGAACGGCATGTTTCACATCTCCATGGCTTCCCCTGGGCCACCTTCCCGCACATCTGCTCCACCCCCGTGCTTCTGCTTCTGAACTCAGAGCTCTGCGCTGCGGTGGCAGGGAAAGGCCAGCAGATCTGCTGGAACCCGCCCTGCCCTTCTCATCTGCGTGTAAAGTGCTGTCAGCCCAGAAACTACCTAACTTATGAGCCACGTTAGTCATTAGCTCACACTCGGAAATGGGTCTCCCAAGCATGGCTTCCAGGGCTGTGCAGGGTCTGACTTCTCTGCCAGGGCACTGACTGAGGGGCCGGGGGCACAACACTGACCTGGGCACAGGGATGGCCAGACGCCAGGCGATGCCGCCAGTCTGGCCCGCAGCAAGAAGCCAAGTCGCTCTCATCACCGCTCAGCACAGGATGCTCAGCTAATTACTCAGCGACATTCAGGAGAACCGTGTGTTTATTTTCATCAGACTAACCAGCATATAGCTGCTGTTTGTCTGATATGGTCACTA
The DNA here is from genome assembly GCF_014108245.1 of Pipistrellus kuhlii. NCBI lineage: Eukaryota > Metazoa > Chordata > Mammalia > Chiroptera > Vespertilionidae > Pipistrellus > Pipistrellus kuhlii. Next base: position 611,581 of record NW_023425416.1, on the reverse strand, counting down.
ATTAAGTGTGTCTCATGAATAGTAATTCTGAATTCTAATCTACCAGAAGAACTGCAGAAAAATAAGGAACAACTGATCAGAAAAGCATCCTCACCGGGTCAGCTTCTGTTCTCGCCCCAAATACTGCTCAGGAATGCTCAGCGGGGATGCCACAAGCACCCAGGAAAGGGAGAGGAAAACTCTGACTCACCCGTGCCCATGGGCAATCTTCACTGGAGCAAGGCCACTAGATTACAATATGGCTTAAGGCAACTTCTATCTCAGATGAAGTTTCCTAATTTCATTGTGCTGACTAAAGATTCTTTTCAATTAGCTATTCTGGGGAATGACCAAAAAGGGTTGTTTGCTTTCATGTGCTTTCTCAACCTTACAGAAGTTTGAATTTTGATGAAATTACCTCAAGTCTGATCTGCACAAACATCACTAGATGCAATGCAACTGTGCTCTTCCCAAACCTGTGGTAAAGCGTACTGAGAGTTCTTAAACGGTGGGTCTCTGATATATCCTCATCCATTTTGTTTCTAGATATTTTACTAACCCTTACAATCAAGTTCTTTCTCCTTTAAATTTAATCTCTAATTTGGTATGATAAATTTTGTCCTTAAACTTTATGAAAATTATAATCCTAAAATCCTAAATAATAAAATGCTAATATGCAAGGAGGCTGAATGTCAGGACAACCAAACAACCAGTCGCCATGACGTGTGCTGACCATCATGTGACATGCATGAACACGGTGGGCGTTAGAGCAGGAAGCAGAGTGTGGAACATGGTGGGCGTCAGCCGCAACAGGATGGTGAAGCAGATGAGAGAGGGCGCCAGACCATGGCGGGGCACAGTTGCTCTCATCAGGGCGAGCCTCTAGTGGTTACTGAAAATTCTTGGCTCTTGAGCACCGCTGTCTCGCCGTCTGACCTGGCGCTCATACCTGCCTGGTGCTCGCACCCGCTTCCAGCACCCGGTGCTGGTCCTGATTGCTCAATGCCATCAGTGGGCGCGAGCGGCGGCTGCAGGCCCCCATCACCCCTGAGAGCTTCTCCACCTCCTCTCACTCCTAAGGGGCAATCAGGGCAGCAGCCAACATTTGCACCCAATAATGGCACCAACCCTCTCACACCCGCTGCTGGTGCCAGCCCCAATCACTCTGTGCCATCAGCAGGTGCAAGCATGGCCGGCACCATCAGCATGTGGGAGTGGCGGCAGCAGGAGCATAGCTGCCTGCCAAAGGGACCTGGGGCCATCAAAGATGGGATTGGGCAGTGGTACGGAGAATGGGCCAAGACCTGGCCCTGTGCCCACTGCAGCCTTAAGGCCCACAGTTCCTTTCAAGGTGCACAAAATCATACACTGGGTCCCTAGTATTCATATAATGATTTAAAATAAATAACTTTTTTAAAAAGGTGTGCTTAGATCTACCTTAGGAATGGAAAAATTGATGCAGTATTGTAAATTGTGCACTTTGAGTTAAATAACAGTGATTATATTTTAACATTCTATCCTCCACAACTGATAAAGAATTCTACTCAGAACTGTGAATGACTTCTGATTTTAAAGAATTACAAAATAAACGTGAGTCTACACAGACCACCTTAAGAATAAAAGTCACGGCAATAAAAATTTCTCAATTACGTATTTCTGAATTTACCACACAATGCACCTGTGATTTTAGAGGGCAAAGTGTGTAAATAGCACACGGTGCGTGGGAAGCAGGTTCAGATCTCAGAGGAACTGCTCTCGCACCTGTCTACCCGAGCCAGCAGGGGACTGCCCCACCCTGGCACTGCCCCACTCTGGCACTGTGGTCACCAAATGCTGTCCGCCGTGCATTCCTGCTATACACAGGTTCTCGGGCTGTGGTATCGCTGTGCAGTTTGTGTTTTCTAAGCATTTGTCCTCCCTAATAACACAAGGAGATATGGGCAGCCTGTGGCTGAGCCTGACTCTTCAAATCCACTTCTTTGTCCTGGGTACACAGCTGGGGTGTGTTTCCCCGCCTCCCTGCAGTTAGGTGGGGCCTTGTGACTGCGTTCGGCCCCAAAAGATGGCAGTGCATGTTCCTTGCATCCTGTCTGTGAGCCCTCCTGAACCATCACACATGCGCTTTCCCTACCCTGGACCGTGGGCCCGAGGTCAGTGGGCAAGCCCATTTCCTGCAGATGTGGAGACACTGGATGTAATAACTGGTGGTCCCGAAACACCACAAGCAGAGCCACAGCCTTGCTCCTCCCCGGGCAGTGCCCGATGAGGTGCCTGAGAAAGAGCCCTGCCTGAGTCAAGCCTCCCAGAGTCACAAAGGTTTGTTATATCTGCCAGTCTCTTACAAACACCCAGACTTTCCTGATTCTCCCTGGCCCAAACCCAGGCCACCATCCATTTGCAGCAACACATGAACTTGAAAACTCCCTGAAGGTCTTTCATAGCTGTGGTCATCTGTTCCTCACAAGTGGAAGGCAGAAAGGGAAGGGAACCCAGAGGTAATGTGTGAGGGGTGCCTGTCCCTGCTTCACCCTGTGAAGTCTGATCCCACTTGAATGAGAACATTGAGTTTCTGATGAGTAACAAGCAAACGCCATGAAACCTATCTCCAGCTGGCATTTTCCTCTTGGCTTTTCATACCCAAATTTTATGGAAAAGGCTTATTTATAAAGCAGACATTTTCTGGCTCTTGCTGAGAAAAAAAACCCTCTAAGATATCCTCCAAAATTTTATATAACATCTTACCTTATAATAGACAAACATGTAAATTGACTGTACCTCCATTATGCCCACAGCCAATCAGAATGAATATGCAAATTAGAAGACCAAAGATGGCGGCCGCCCAGCTGCTCCAGGTGCAGAGTAGCCAGGCAGGGAGGGCAGGGGGCAAAGAGATCTACAGGAGTGGAGTGCCGCAGCAAAGACAAGACTGCAGATGAAGATGGCAGACTCTGGCCAGAGCGAAGGCCTGGGTCCTGGGTGCAGGAGGAAAACCGGTGCTGGAAGCCAAGAGGAGGAAGGCCTATTGCACTAATCTCTTCCTGCAATGGGCCTCTAGTTTTAAATAAAATGTGTGAGGTTACAATACATGGTAGAATATCAGAACTTCCATAGAGGTTTTTCAAAGGGGGAAAAAAGTCACATTAAAAAACACACATTCAGGAGAAACCAAGATGGCGGCATAGGTATTATAAATGCCTAACCGCAGCCTCACACAACAATTTCAAAAAAATACAACTAAAATACAAAATGAACATTATCCAGAACTACAGGAAAGTTGACTGACTGGAAATTCTACAACTAGAAGGAAAGAGAAAACCAGAAGGAAAACCAGAGGAGATGTAAGAGCCTAAGGTACAGGGACACGGAGCGCGCGTGGGGAGAGGACCGAGCTGGGGAGGAGGGGGCGCTGAGTGCCTGGCTGGCGTTCCCTAGCAGGAAGGAGACAAAAGCTCCGGACTGCACTGAATCCCAGTTCCGGGCTCACTGGGGGAGAGAATAGACTTTCTGGTAGTGGGCAAAACTCGAGGGCACCATTCTTTCAGAGGTGCTTGCAGCGAATACCAAAGCAGAGAGAACAAAAGGACACTGAGGAACACTGAGACTCAGGAACCTCATAGGACGGGGCTGACGGGAAGCCAAGGCTGTAGGCTCCACCCTGAAACTCCGCCCCATCCAAGCTGAACACAGAGGCTTTTATAATTTTCCAAGTCTGGTCGAATAAGGCTGTCTCCTGGCATAGACACAGCTGATCCTCACAACTAATTGGCCTGAAGGTCAGTTCCTCCCAGTGATACCAACAACAATCAAGACTTACCGTATTTTCCGGCGTATAAGACGATCCCCTAATTTTACAGTTAAAACATAGGTTTAGGCCCATATTCGCTGTATAAGACTACCCCCCACTTCCGAGGCAACACCAGTTCTTTTTTTAATAGACCGCCTCTCTGACTCTGGCCAATCTGAGCAGGCTTTTTACTAGTACACAGTGTAGCTTTGGGTACAGAACATGTATAATTTGCATGTATAAAAAGCCTGCTTGGATTGGCTGAGTTAGAGAGGCGGTCCGAGCAGCCTTGCAGTGATTGGTGCAGGATTGAGTTGGAAAATTCGTTTAGCAGCACATCGAGACGTTTTTCGGGATATACTTGGTGTATAAGACGAACCCGGATTTTCAGTTGACTTTTTTTCGTTTCAAAAGTCGTCTTATACACCGGAAAATACGGTAACTACAACAAGGCTGTACACATAGTCCACAAAGGGGTGCACAAAGATTGTCCACCTCAGGTAACTGGGAGGCTGACCCACTGAACCATATAGGACACCTTAGCACACAAAGCCACCCTACCAACTCAGGGAAGCTGCAAAAATGCAGAGACAAGGAAACAGATCACAAACGAAAGAAATGGAGTACAAAAAGTGACTGGGTATAGAATTCAAAACCACGGTTATAAGGTTTTTCAAGAATTTCCTAGAAAAGGCAAATAAAATAAACAAGACCTATCAGGATATGAAAAGGGATCAACTAGAAATAAAGAATATATTGTCTGAAATAAAAAATATTATACAGAGTCCTAAAAATAGAATGGCACATCACAAGAATTAAGTAAAAAATTTGGAAAATAAAGAGCCAGAAGACACTCCTCTGCAGAAGCAAGAAAACAAAAGAATCCAGAAAGTTGAAGATAGTGTAAGAAACCTCTGGGACAATTTCAAACGAACCAACATCAGAATTATGGGGGTTCCAGAAGAAGATAGAGAGCAAGATACTGAAAACATACTGGAAGAAATAGTGACAGAAAACTTCCCCTACCTGGTGAAATAAATAGACTTACAAGTCCAGGAAGTGCACAGAACCCCAAACAAAAGGAATCCAAAGAAGACCACACCAAGACATATCATAATTAAAATCCCAAGAGCAAAAGACAGAGAGAGAATATTAAAAGCAGCAAGAGCTAAGCAGGTGGTTACCTATAAAGGAGCACCCATATGATTGTCAGCTGATTTCTCAACAGAAACCATGCAGGCCAGATGGGAATGGCAAGAAATATTCAAGGTGATGAACAGCAAGAACCTACAGCCAAAAATACTCTACCCAGCAAAGCTATCACTCAGAATTGAAGGCCAGATAAAGAGCTTCACAAATAAAAAAAAGCTAAAGGAGTTCATCACCCCCAAACCAGAATTATATGAATTGCTGAAGGGGATTCTTTAGGAAGAGGAAGAAGATAAAGATAAAAATTATGAACAACAAATACGTAACTATCAACAAGTGAATCTAAAAACCAAGGGAATTAAAAAACCCGATGAACAATATTAACTGGTGAATATAATAGAATCAGAGGTATGGAAGGGGAGTGAACTGACGATTCTCAGGGAAAAGGAGAGTGGGGGGTGAGGGAAGAGACTGAACATAAACTGTGCACCTATGGATGAGGACAATGGGGGGTGGGGAAAGGGCAGAGGGTGGGGTGGGAACCTGGTGGAGGGGAGCAATGGAGGGAAAAAAAATGAAGAACATTTGTAATAATATGAACAATAAAGATTTATTTAAAATTAAAAAACACATACAAGAAACAGAAAAATAAATAAATTGGACTATCAATATTAAAAACAAACAAACACACGTTCATATATTTTGAAATCATATTGTTGACTACTTAATGTTTTAGACTTTACATCCTCCATGTGATAGTGTTGGTGTCTGGAAGCGTGTGGTGTCACCAGCTTTTACAACAGGGTTACAGCCCTTTCCTGTGAAGGGCCGGGCGTGAGCACCTTGGACTTTGCAGTCGCATGTTCTCCATTGTAATTCCTTAACATGGACACTGGCCTAGGAAAGCAACCACAGGCGGTAAGAACACAAATGGGTATTGCATTCTGATAAAACTTTATTTCACAAACAGTGGGCCAGCTTTGGCCTGAGGGCCATACTCTGCTGACTTCTGTTGTAGAGCACTGACTGGGGTTACAGTACACATGACTTCTATGCCAATTAATGGACTTGGGTCTGGAGAGCATTCACCAGGATGTTTGATTGTCAGGAGGGCGTCTCGGTGACGAATTTGCCCAAGGTTCAAGAACAGCTCTCGGTTCGTCTGAGGCCTAACCTTCGCCCTGGTCCTTTCCCCTAAGACATCCATCTTACAAAGGGTGCATGGGTCCACGGAAAGGGCTCAAAGGCATCCCACGCCATTTGAACAGAAATCCAAAAGCTACTGTACTAAAAACACACACTATTGGTTTCTGAGCTGGCACAGCCATGAGCCTGCGTTCAGGAAATTGAAGCAACAGTCGCCTTCGGTTACCTTATGTGAACGCCTTCTTTAAAAAGCCAACCGCATAACATGCAGACTTAGCCTGTCCCTCTGTGCCCAAACAAGGAACCCTGCAAACAGCCTGAACAGGCGCTGAGCCTCAGTGAGGCAGAGGGCGGGCCGCAGAGTAGGTGCCCTATGTCCAATGACAGAACAGGCCAGAAATAATGTAGAACGTTCCCCTATTATTCTCTCAAAAATGGAAAGTTATTTAATGAAGTTTCAGTTCACTTTTTTTGCATCGCAAAGTACAGAGAAACATACACATAGAAAAAAGCTTTAAAAAATATGTTTCCCGTTAATGTTTATTACAATAAACAAGATGGTGTGAAACAGTTATATTTTATGAATCAATTTTACTTAAAATGTCAATCAACACAGTACAAAGAGCTCTTCCCGCCTCCCCAGAACCGTGGGCACTGGGGCAGGGCTTGCCGGGACCAGGAGGCAGCCTCAGGCCATGTGCTGGCCATCAGTGGGGGCTCTGAGCCAGAGAGAACACAGCTCTTCTTAAAGCTGAAGGTGTCTGTGCTCCAGAGAAAACAATTCTCTCGGCAAGAGATGTGTACAAAGCTAAAGACAACGGAATGGTGCCTCACGGCAAAGGAACAAAACCAGAGTCACCTGGGAAGGAATGCACGCAAGGAGCAGAGGTGTTTTGTGCCAGAGTCCGAAGCCACTGTTCACTCAGGCCACGGACAGACCCCGGTATGCTGTGCTCTTCGAGGATGTAAACTAAAAATTAAGTAAGTAAAATGGATTTGTCCATTTGTAAAGCAAACAGAAGAAAAGCAAGTACATGACAATCCAGTCTGACGAAGGACTATTTTATAGTCACTAAACACGACGCTGGGAATGAGCAAATAGGTGCAAGTGATTGTTATAACAGGGCAAAGAATAAGCAAAACAGAAAAAATGCATCTCTGATAGGCCCTCAACAGAACAAAATTGTCCACAAAGAATAAAAGAAAATTAGCGGTATTTGCCCTGGGGGAAAATAACAGTGAAATCTTTCTTTAGACTGTTTTATATTTTTTATTTTCTGAAGCAAAGCAATTTCTAAAATATTGATCAAAGGATATGAAAAAGTTATCTGAACTTTAAGAAGACATTTGTTGTACATTTATTTTTTAAAATATTTTCATTGATTTTAGAGAGAAAGGAAGGGAAAGGGATCCTATATAATAAAGAGGTAACATGTAAATTGACCATCACTTCAATACACAAGATGGCCACTCCCATGTGGACACAAGATGGCCACCACAAGATGGCCGGCAGGGGAAGGCAACTGGGGGCAATCAGGCCAATAGGGGAGGACAGTTGGGAGGGAACAGGCTTGTAGGGGAGGGAAGTTGGGGGCAACCAGACCTACAGGGGAAGGCAGTTAGAGGTGACCAAGCTGACAGAGGAGGGCAGTTAGGGGCAATCAGGCCAGTAGGGGAGCAGGGAGACATTGATCAGGATGGCAGGGGAGACATTGATCAGGCTGGCAGGCAGAAGAGGTTAGGGGCAATCAGGCAGGCAGGCGGCAAGAGATTGGTAGTCAGCAGTCCTCGATTATGAAAAGGATGTCCGACTGCCCGCTTAGGCCCGATCAAGATCAGGCCTAAACGAGCATTTGGACATACCTCCAGGGGTCCCAGATTGGAGAGGGTGCAGGCTGTGCTGAGGGACACACACACACATACACACACACACACACCCTGTGTATGAATTTTGTGCACCGGCTCTCTATTAGAGAGAGAAAAACACTGATGATAGAAAATGATTTTTTGGCTGCCTCCTTCACACCCTCCACTAGGGATCAAGTCTGATGAATGGGATTAAACCGGTGACCTCTTGATTCATGGGTTGACTCTCAAATACTGAGCAACACTGGTCAGGACATTTATAGCCATTTATTAATGGCTCTTGATTGTCCTTTTATCAGACCACAAAGTGTTGAGAGCAGAGATTTTTGTTACCACTCATGTCTCAGACATAGTAGTCATAGCATCTTAGGCACTCAAATATCATTCCTTGAGGCAACTAAACAGTCGGTCCATTTTACTTTTAAAAATCACCTTAATGACAGTCTGTAAGTTAAATTTTTATACTTCAAACCTTTACAAAATTGAGTGATTTTGTTTTATACCTCAAAACTTAAAAATTAAATAATTTTAAAAGGGTGATTGCTTACAGATTATAACTGTAAATAAATTGCTTGATAAAAAATTACATTGTCTTCTCTTTCCTTTTTCCATGATGGCACAAAATAATTTGTCTTTTAATAACTTAAAACAATTGAGTCATTTTCTCATTAAAAAACAAATACATCTTAATCATGAAGCTTGGCATTTCATAAATATTTACCTAAAATGCCCTGCCTGTCTTACAGCTGGGATGGTAAACTCCACTGAGAGGTAACTTCTGTTAGAGGAGGGTGGAGGCACATGTGTCCGCCAGCAGAGCACCAGACTATCATCTTCACACCTCGTCCGGGAGGCTCTTTCCCAACAGCCAAAAACACCCAACAGATGTGATCATCGTTCATTATTGTTTGCTCTCTCCACCAATCCCCCCTCCCTCCCTTCCTCCCTCTCTCTCTCTCTCCCTCTGTCTCTGTCTCTGTCTCTCTCCGTCTCTCTCTCTCTCTCTCTCTCTCTCTCTCTCTCTCTCTCTCTCTCTCACACACACACACACACACACACACACACTCACTCACCCTCACCCTGCGTGCACTCCTGACTTGCATGCTTCCAGTGGCTCCCAGAACTCTCGGGACAGAGGCAGCCTTTTCCCGGGTCCTCTCTTGGCGCCGGGAGCTGGCTGCTGCAGACCCCTGTCCCCAGCTCCAGTGCAGGCCCACCAGGCCCGCCAGGCTCCCAGCGCTTCGGAGGGAGCGGGAGCGGGGCCTGCGAGGAGCCCAGACATCAGCTCCTTTCTGTGAACCGCCGTGGCCACGGGAATGGTCGGAGGGTCCGACAGACGGGAAGGAAGAGTTTAAACAGGGCACCGCACAGTGAGCACTGGACTGTGGTTACTCCACTGAATGTATCAAGAGAAATCTCCCAAGTCGTCGTGTTTTGGACACAAATGAACTTACAAAAACAAAACCTTAGGCAAGGTCAGCTTGCTCTGAAGTCGGAGAGGAGCCCACAGGCGGTGCAAGCAGGGAAGGCGGGGAAGGCGGGAGCCTGGCAGGGCCGCTCTTCCCACAGGGCAGGTCTGGGGGCAGGAGCTGGAACAGGGCCAATGCAGGATCCCGGGGACCCCAACTCAGCCTCGGGGAGCGCAGCGGTGATGCTGCAGGGGAGGCAAGCTACAGCCAATGGCCCTGCTGAGACCCGGGAAGAGGAGCTGCTTCTGGAAAGTTCCATGGAAGACACCCGCCTCAGGACACCAAAGAGGAAGGCCTCAGGGCATCCCTCAGCTCAGCTGGGGACGAAGGCCCTTTCCTGGCATGCCACAGGGAAGGGAGGTGCTGCGCTCACTGTGACCAGCCCCCAGGGCTGAAACCTGCGCACATGGCTCTGGATGCCCCCTGAGAACTGTCCCCTCCATCTGCCTCTCCCGCAGGCAGGCAGGACCACGTGACCGCTCCCAGGGCAGCGAGGGAGTGGAAGCAGATCACCGCTTCCCAGCCTGACAAACTGGCCAAAAGCTACTCTGCGCCTGTCCCTGTGCCTCTTCCCCCGCGGCCATGCAGAACCCGTGCTCCCTGACAAACACAGGCGGTGGAGGCGCAGGGCACACGCATAGCACTGGAGGAGACCACGGGACCTTTATCATGTGAAACTACGGAAATGTGTGGCTCATTCATCATAACAGCCAACACAACACATGACCTATATGGTCTACACCTGAGTATCACCTTCAGCCTCCATCAAGATTTACCTTCTGTGGGTTCTGGTCAAGATGGCAGCGTAGGTAAGCACTGGACTCGCCTCCTCCCATGACAACATGACGTTAACTAACCTACAGAAGAACCACCATTCAGACTGCCTGACACCTAGCTGAACTGAGAGCAGGAAGAAGCCATATGGAGGCTGGTAGGAGGGGCACAGATGTGAACGGGCTGGTCCACAGCCGCGCGTGCAGATAAAAATAGAGATCTCAGATGCAGAGGTACCCATGAAGGGTCCCAGCCCCACACCAGGCCCTCAGCCCAGGGTTCCAGAGCCAGGAAGACAAGTCCCCATGATTTCTGGCCGTGAAAACCAGGGGGGCTGAGGCAGAATGTTTCGGTTTTGGAACAGCATTCTGAAAACAAATGAAGTTCAAACAATGAGGTTCCACTTTGCACATATGGGTGCTCCTGTGTTGGCTGCATAGATGTCTACAAGAGAGGGCGGCTGCTGGAGTCCCAGGTGTTCCCCTTTCTACGCAGGGATGTGCTCACACTCACTCCCTCTGAGCTCCAGCAATGGGACCAGCTCAGAAGGCACCAGGAGCAGAGGGGAGGAGCAGGATTGTCCTCAGGGCAAACTTTGGAGTGGCAGCTTTTTCCCAGGCAGAATTTCTGGCAAAAGCCTTTGTTCCTTTGCTGAGCCCTTCCCCGGCAGGGGTAGGCTGTTACCTCATCTGAGTCTCCATTAACCTGGGATGGGGCCTAAACCAGCAGTCGGACATCCCCCAAAGGATCCCAGATTGGAAGGGTGCAGGCTGGGCTGAGGGGACCCACCCCCCATGCACGAATTTCGTGCACTGAGTTTCTAGTATTACATAATGATAAACCAATCAACCCAACAAGGGAATATAACACTTGTAGACATTTATGCAGCCAACACAGGAGCACCCATATATACAAAGTGGAACCTCCTTGTTTGAACTTCATTTGTTTCAGAATGCTGTTCCAAAACCGAATCATTTTTCCCATTAGAAATAATGTAAATTGAATTAATGTGTTACAGATCCCCAAATGATTCCTTTTTAACCTTTCTTATATATACTACATGTATATTGTACTATTTATTTATTTTTCCAACATATTTTATTGATATTTCACAGAGAAGAAGAGAGATGGATAGAGTTAGAAACATCAATTAGAAAGAAACATTGATCAGCTGTCTCCTGCACATCCCCCACTGGGGAGGTGCCCACAACCAAGGTACACGCCCTTGACGAGAATTGAATCTGGGACCCTTCAGTCAGCAGGCTGACGCTCTAACCACTGAGCAAAACTGGTTAGGACTGTACTATTTAATCTATAAATAATCACTTTATAAACATAAAGAACATGAAATATAAATGAGTATTTAACAAAAAGGAAAGGAATTGTACTGTAAAAAATGAAAATTTTACAATAA